>NW_004524608.1:526911-531476 GCF_000260255.1 Octodon degus | reverse complement strand
GTGCAGCCATGTGGATGAGTCACGGCCAATGCTTGGCCAATGTGCTCTCTGTGAAAGCCTGAGAGAGTGTCTTCTCCCCATGTGACTCTCCTTAGGCATACTCTACGTCATCGATCACTTTCCTCTTTGGCCCCATAATCTTCTTGATCAGAAAATTTGGGACCGTCAGCTTATCTTTTAGTAACTTATTAACACCAGAAGATAAAGATTAGCTGCAAATACCATGTTCTTTATATGGGCCCAGGAATCAGTCTCCTATAGGAGGAAAGGGGGTAAAAGACTGCCAAATAGATATTCCAAAGTCCTCTTTTTTTTTTTTTTAATTTTATTTATTTGTGGGGGGGGCAGCTCAGCCCACCAGGGGGCGGGGCTGGCTGGCATGTGGTGCTGGGGGATTGAACTGAGGTCCCTGTGATTTGCTAAGCTTGTTCTATATAGGTGCTTTAGACTACTGAGCCATCTCACCAGCCCTCCAAAGTCCTCTTGAAGTGACTCTCTAAATACTTAAGTCTTCCATGCGGTCATATATCTTCTGGAAAATACACATCACCTAGAAAACCTCTAGTTGACTTTATTTTGACTACATCTGAAATTAACACATGAATGTTGAATAACCTGAAATGGAAGACTTTACACTTGATGTGTGCATCTCAACATCCATTTGTGAAATATTTCTGGAGCACTTACCACATATTAAGCATTAAGCTGGGCACACAAGATGATGGAGAAGATGACGAAGATGAAGAAGAGTAAACCAGATGCTTTTACAGTATGTGGTCTTTGGGAATCTCAGTGTTTCCTAGGCCCCCAATTAGACTGTGTACTCTTTATCAGTAAAAACTGTATATTTTAATTTTAAAACACTCTTACACTAAAGCACCTGCTTAGGCAGAGCACAGGGGATGGGGTTTGATCCTTTATATGGGCCCCTGGGGTGTACTGAGATGGCAACTGAGATTGGAAATGGTGGCATGCACTTGTAATCCTAGCGCCTGGAAGGCCAAAAACAGGGGTCTGATCTATGTAGTGAGACCCTGTAGACCCTGTACTAAAAATACATAAAAAATTAAAAAAAAAAAAAAAAAAACAAACCAGAAAACAAGAAACACTCTTACATAGTTAGGGGTGGTAATGCATGCATGTGATCCTAACACTTGGGAGACTGAGGCAGGAGGACTGCTGTTTGAGGTCAGCTTGAGGTAGACGGTGAGTTAAGGTCAGCCTCAACTATGTAGCAAGACTGTGTCTCAAAAACAAACAAAAAATCAAAAACATTCTTAAAGATGTTACATGAGACTCTACACAGCAAACTGATAAATTGAGAGAGACCAAAATCCCTGATTCTAGTATCTGCAGCATTTCCTTCCAATCAGTCCCTCCAGGGAAGTGTAAGTCTGATTTACAAGCAATGGTGGTAAACTATAGCACGTGTGCTGCAGGGAGCTGTCTGTTATCACTGAAAGCTTTAAAAGGCTCACCATCACTGTCCCAGAGTGTAGAGCCTAGGATATCAAATGGTTCAACAGAATGAGCACAGCATGATACAGGTCACAGAACTGAACTTCTGAACCAGGAAGACAACTAGGCAGAGATGAAGGCAAGGAAAGCCCTGACCCTGCAAAGCTATTATATAATATGACAGGAGAAAATGGTGCTTAACTATTGAAATTACAGGTATGAAGTGCAGGGAATACCTTGACTGCTGAAGAGTACCTTATCTATTGCCAGAAAAGCAAAATGGTATCTCCCAATCTACAGGGTGAATCTAAGAACCTAGTTAGACAGGATAGGGCAATGATAACAGCCATGGATGCAGAATCAAAAGAAACCTAAGCTTCATTCCAGATCATGCCATTAGTCAGTCAAGATGGCACTGGCTAAGCCAAGAATACTCTGAGACTGCTTCCCCTTCTTCAAAATGAAAATAATGACTTCTGATGTGTCTACGTCAAAGAAACATCATAAAGCTTACAAGACAAAGTCTGGGACATGTTTCTATAAAGACACTCAAATTTCCAGAGAGGCATCTCGCTTCAACTCTGGAACCTGTACTGCCTCTTCCCCCTCCTCCTTATACTGTTCAACACTTGGATCTCTATCTCCTCACAATCCCTGAATTCATGTTAAATAAAAAAGGAAGAAGGGCAGCCAAGTAAACCATTTCAACTCCCTGCTTTGACATGTCTGTTATCCCTTTCCCAGGGCCAACGGAAAGAGGAAGAGGTCAAAATCAGTCATGTATCCTTTCCTGCCGTCTGCCTCCTCTTCTTCACTGCCAAGTCAGTTCCCTATATGGAGACCGCTGAACAAATCTAAACAGGACTCTGAAGCAATAGAGATTAATATTCAAGAGAGACTACATGCATGTTATGTCACATTCTGAAGTCAAAAGGAAATTATTCTAAACATGGACAACCAAAGGTTAAATGGACAGTGAGAACAATTGCTGTCTCCCAGATATTCTTCCCTATCTCACCAATAATATTTTTTCCAGGCCTGGGCCTTTCATTTGCTTGCTCAGTTCTCCAACCACCCACGCCTTTAGTTAGGATATGTACACACCTACAAAACACACCCCCTTCAGATTCTGCAGGAGGAAACGGTGGAAGAGGAGGAAGGGAAAAGGCAGACACCTTACAAAGTTGTACCAATCCTTTAGAGGAAGGAATTACAACTATGCTGTGATGTTACCAATGACATAGGAGGCTGGGCTGACTCCTGGGGGGAGGGGCATCGTGTGCTCTGACTGAGGGCCAGAGCCTCTGCCCATCAGGCCTAAGAGCCCAAAACAACTCCTTCCGGCTCTAGGGAGAGGGAAGGCCCATTTTGTAGAGTCAAGCTTATTAACAACATCTTGGAAGAATAAATCCAGAGCATCAGCCGTTTAGCAGATCCCAATTTAAATTCAGCTTGGAGGGTAGGGAATTTACGAAGCATACCAGCCCATCACCAAGCCCCACCATCCCATAACAACCAGCTTGTTGGTGGCCCAAACCCCTGCCAGGGCCCTTCCCCCAGCAGTTCCAACACCTAAAGCCAGTCGCTATCCACCCCTGAGAGCTCACATGACCAGGCTTGCTCCTGCTTCCCACCCCTAGGCTGGCAAGTTGGGGATCCAAATTCAGCCTCTAGCCTGACAAAAGTCAAAAGCCACTGTTAAGGATTTCTTCCTCCTTCCCTGCTCTGGCTTCCCTGCTTACTGTAAGACACTGAAGCAGGAGGCATGTATTGAACATGGACACACACAGAGGCCACAGAAACAAACGCCAGCAATCCCCAGAGATCAATGTTCCCACCTCGCCAATTTCCACAGCTCACCCAGACTTCTTTTTTCAACCCTTTATTAAAATACAACACACTCCTCCCCGCCCTTCCTTTGGTTAAGTAGTGAAAAACCAAATTTTAAGTACACCTACCTGTCTATACTCTGGGGTAACCTTACACTCATGGTTCCTCAGTGTCTTCAGGGTCCCCGATTCCTGCAGCTTTGGTCTTGATGAGAATTGAATCCCTTGCAATTTCTAACAGAGATGAGAGGAAGACCTCCCAACTTGAAGATTGAATCCTTTTTCTTTCAGCGTTCAGGACCCTGGTAACTGAAGCTCCATTCTACTTCTACCAGTCAACATGGTATCCTTTCTTAGCCCCCCTCTCCCCTCCCCCCTCTTCAAAAAGGAAAAACTATGACCTTCTTGGAAACCAAAATCTCAACCACAAATCTCTTCAAGGTTAGCACTGTGGGCTAAGAAATGAATCACAGAAAGAACGTGCCTTCAAAATATCAGTGTTCACTGCAAAACACAGATAAAAACCATCCTTTTAATCCAGTTTTCCCAGCTGTCCTTCTGTTGTTATTTCCTCCAGAGGGGGGAAATAATTGTCTGGTCTCCGATGCTTAAAATGTCAAGAGCAGATAATATGTTCGAGAGAGAGAATAAAAAAAAAAAAAAATTCCTAAATGGCACTTGGAAAAAATCTTCCGGCTGAGCTGCACGGTAAAAAAAAAAAATAAATAAAACCATACAATAGTATGTACACAACAGCACTCCTCCCAGGTCCACTGCAACCCTGGGGAACAAAATCTGTGGATATCCTAAAAAAAAAAAAAAAGCTTTTACATTAAGGGTTTTGATATTCTGAAATGAGCCATTCACACCAAAAAAAATAAAAAAATAAAAATCACAGAACACCTGAAATGCAGTATTTTTTTTTTTAACCTTTAAAATGAGAGCGATAGCCAAAGCCAGAGAAAAATCTCTGAAAATACTCTCCGCTTTTTCCTTCGCAGGTTTCCTACACCTACCCTAGCCTGCTCCTCAGACCCAGCCCTCGTTCGGCCTTTCTCCGAAAGACAATTTCCTGAGTTAGTTCTGCCGTTTCTCTCCTCCACATCCAGGCTCCGAAATCCTCTCTCGCCTCAGCCTCCATGAAAAGGGGATCCGCACGGCGGGGCCGGCTGCTCTCCGTGGGGACGACCCGCGCAGCTCCGGGTGGCGCCGGGTCGCGAGGCTGCCTGCGAGGCCCCGCGGCGCCGGCTCAGGTGGGCTCCTCCCGCCGCTCCGGCC
>NW_004524608.1:516766-526581 GCF_000260255.1 Octodon degus | reverse complement strand
CGCGCCCCGTCGCCCTCCGCAGTCGCGCGGCCTAGCTCGTCCCGGCGCGGCGGAACCCCGCAGCCCCGCCAGGTCCGGCCCGGCCCGCTTCTGCCCGGCTCTGCCCGCCGACCTTTGTTCCTCTCGCTCAGCGTGAGGCCGCGTTGCCTCGGGTGCGCCCTGAGCTGGAGCTTGCCCGCGCCACCTCTTTCCTCACATTTTTCCAGAATTTGCTGTGGCCTCGGCTGCGGCAGTCCGGGGCCCCCAGACGGCTCCCTCCCGTCTGTGGCGGTGGAGGCCGACCCCGCGCGCTCCCCGGGGGTCCGGTGAACACCCTCACTGCAGACTGCTCCTGAGCTCGGCCCAAGCCTTTCCAGGGCAAGTGTGTGCCTGTGATCCTCTCGGAGAGTCGCAGTTTCTAAGTCTCCACGTAACAAGGCATTCGTTCGGAGGGCCCAAGTGTTAGAATTAAAAATAAAGGTAAATGGGGAATCTTGCTGCTAGGACTGGGGAGTGAACCGTGTGTGTAGACTTAGGCGAAAACCCTTGTAGGCAGAGGTGTGTGGTGTGTTTTCTTAAGATCTGTTCTCCACGCAACCGGGATTGCCCTGGCAGACTTTTACACACACACACACACGCAGGCGCGCGCGTGTAACTTCTGAGTGCCCCTTCGTGTGTTGGATGTGCCGCGTCTGTAAGTACCATTTATTGTACTCCTGTTACAAACAGGAACTTTCCTTAAATTATGTCAGGTATCCAGTCTCCTTCAGGCCAGTGGTGTGAAGGCTTGGGCCCCAGAGGAGGCCTGTGGGAAGGAGGCTAAAACTGTAGGAGGTGGAGCCCATGGGGAGTTCTCTACATAGTTGGAAACACCTTCAGCGCAACTGAAAGGCCCTGGCCTTTCCTTTTTCTTTTGCAGCTTGGTGACAGGTGAGTGACCTGCTGCTCCACCATGGACTTCCATCATGTGCTGCAGTTACAAAGCAGTGGAGGATTGAAACCTCCAAAATTAAGCCAAAATTTTCATCAAACTTTTTTTTTTTTTTTTTTTAAGAAGTCTTACTGAATTACTCATTTGCCCAGGCTGTGCTCAAACATTGAAGGTTTAAGGTTTTTGTTTGTTTGTTTTTGTTTTTGTTTTGGTACCAGAAATCAAACCCAGTGCTTGCCAGGCAGCACTTGTGCTACTAAACTATATCCCTGGCCTTCAAACTTTGAATCCTCCTGCCTCAGCCTCCCAGAGTGTGGGGATTACAGCAATTCCTCACCACACCCAGCTAAAAATCACTTGTAAGTGAAAGTTAATGACTCTCTTAACTAGAAAAGACACTTGTCAAAGACTTGTAGATTTGAACAAAAGTACAGTATTTCCTTGACTGCAGTCCTTAAGTCATCATATTCATTTTCTAATCCCATTCACCAATGATGCAAAAGCTTTTAATGGAAATTCAGTAGCTTGACAAATTAACCCAAATTTACATCCGAAGTCAATCAGTCCTTTTTGGATGATTGGAAGGTGTTACACTTTTATACTTTTAACAAAGAAAACTTACTGAGAAACTTTGTGTAGACTGTGAAATGGGTTTTAAAATGCTGTTTTCTAGCTTAACAAAAAGTTAAACTAGACAAAAAGTTTATGCAGACAAAAGTTTTTAGAGTGGGCGATTTTTTATTGAAAAATCACAATATTAGAACCATTTTCAACATCCAGTTTCAAAATGGCTCTCAATTTGTTTCTTTAGAAAAGCAGTAACTTTCTCCTTCATGGAGTTGAAGGGAGTCGATTAAGTGGGCTCTTTTGTTGTGTGTTTTTCTTTTTGGAAATAAGTGCTACGTAGCAAATGCTTGTCAGTTATTTCTTGTAGAGCACTGGGAAATAAAAATGGGTATTTCCTCTCATTTTACAGTATCTCATTTTAGGCCTTTTCCAGGAGACTGCTAAACTGCAGGGTAAAGAGTTCATAATCAGTCTCCCTGTGACTACAAAGAATTGTAAGTTTGTAGGAATTAGCAGATTTGCATTTATGCAGTAGATGGCATAACTATGAAGAAAATAGCAACTGTGATGTCACCTTTGTCCTAGAAACTCCTCACACATTACATGTGACTGGGTGACTGTGCTAGGTCATTCATATTAGGAAAGCTTAAATATTTTGTTATGATTAAATACTATTCAGAATGCGTTGTCAAATATTTAACTCATGATGAGCAATATTCCTTGCACGCTCCACCTGGAAGATTACAGCAGTGGCTTTCTCAGGATGGAGTTTCCTGAAGTTAGTTGACCACTTAAAAACATGTAACATAAAACTGAGTTATAACAACCCATCCCATACTTTTCTACTGTAAATTTGTACTTTAGCATAGTAGTAGCCAGCTGTGTGACTCAGTAGGTGCACCTGGGGGATACAGGAAGTAATTTTTGTGTTTATCCACTTGGCACTATGAACTGCAAGTTGTGTGCACATGTGCGAAAGTGTCAAAGTGGAATTTTTAACTACATAATGCTATAGCTAACAGGTTCTGTGTATGTTCACTTGAGCATCACAGGGGGTAAAATATACCCATACCACTCTTCTGTAAACATACATTTTACCATACATGGAATGTAGGTGTGATTCACAGCTGTGCCTAGGGAAAGCAATGCTCATGTGTGCATTCACCCGGTTGTCATGAATGGCAAGATGTGTACAAGAGATACAAAACAGCAATAGGTGAGTTTTATCCATGAAATGCTCATTGTTATGTTTTTGTGCATCTAGGATTTGTTTTTTAAAAAGATTTCTTTTGATTTTTCTGGTAGAAATAGCCCAATTCCATACATTGACACATGAAAAATCAGATTTGCAAGTTTTAGAGGAGGTTAAAAGTGAATCATCAGGGCTAGGGATATAGCTCAGCTGGTACAGTGCCTGCCTGGTAATCACAAGGTCCTGAGTTCGATTCCAAATGCCCTCCCCCCCAAAAAAGATGAATCATCAGATCTTGCAGCATTCATGACAAAAATAATAATGAATTCAATGTTGACCATGTGAGCCAAAGTTCCTGTGACAGTGAAATAAAGCAAGAATCGATCAATACAGCCACGGGGAATGCAGACTTCCTTGATTCAGATGAGTATAACAGCAATATGAGTACATATTTGAATAGTAGAAATGGTACAAAACAGTCATGTAACCCAATGGAACCATCTGATGTTAGAACTCAGTCTGACAAAATAGGATCTTGGCAGGGGTGAAGCTTATTGGACAGAATGCTAGTACTGCTATTCATGTTGGAAATTATTTCTAACAGATGAAATGTTATAAGACATTGTGAAATACACAAATGCTGAAATACAAGTAAAATGTTCTCGATATCTTAATAGCTATACTCAAAAATGTATTTACTATGGCACCTCATTAGCTAACCTGAAAGCATGCCTAGGTCTGCTGTAAGGCTTATGAAAGACTTACGGAAAAGTGATGGATGTAAGCTTGGGGTTTGTAGAGTAATGATGACATTGAGGACATTTGGTTTCCTTCAAAATTGCCTGTGGTTTGATGACAAAGCACCCACCAAGAAAGTGAGAGAACTGATAATTTGGCTGCTTTCTGCTCAAGGTTTGAGAGATTTGTGGGTAATTGGCAAGCACTTTACCAATACCGTCTGAACATATGACTATGGACAGCTTGTAGCATTATAACATTTCTAGAGTTACTAGAGCTTCAAGTAGTATATTCTCCAAAACCTTTAGAGTATGGCATAAAAATGTAGCTGTGATGAGTTATGCCGTCAATGTAGAAGTTTATCCTAGAACTAAGCCACCAGGTCCTTATTCATACAGTAATAAATTAAATGATATTATGAATGGACTTGTTGTTCTCCTCTCCCAGACTAATCAGAATGTGACATTCAACAGTTGGTTTACCAAGTTCCAACTGATACTATATTTGCTAACAAAGCACAAATTGACTGGTGTAGGAACTGTACTCAGGAACAAAGCAGAAGTTCCAAATGAAATGTTGCAGTTTCAAATAGATAATTGTGCTAGGGGTGGTAGTGCATGCCTGGATTGCCAACACTCTGGAGGCTGAGGCAGGAGGATTGTTGCAAGTTTGAGACCAGCCTGGGTTACAAAGTGAACTCAAGCCCAGTCTGAACTGTATAGTGAGACCCCATCTCAAAAAACACCAACCCCCCCAAAAAAACAAACAACAACAACAACAAAAAGAATTGTATAGTACAATCTTTGGATTTCAGAAAAATATAACATTGGCCTCATATATGGCAAAGAAATACAAACTGGGCACTGCTGAAATATTGATAGGGAAACCTCAACAAAACAAAGACCTGAGATGGTAATTTTCTGTAATAAAACCAAAAGCAGAGTAGATATTGATGAATTATGCAGCAACTATGATGTCACCTGAAACACACAGCATTGGCCAATGGTTGTGTTGTACGCAGTCCTAAACATGTGTTGCATAAATAGTTTGGAAGTTTACAAAGAAAATAACAAGGGCAAAATATGGAGAAATTTCTTAGAAAATTGAGAATGGAATTCGTGAGAGATCATTTGTAACAGAGGAAAAATAAAATGTTTCTCCCAGGGAAATACACAAAAAAATTGTGGAGCACACTGGTGAGCTGACAGGTGAACAAGCAAGTACAACATCACAAAGACCTACTACAACAAGAAAGAAAATGGAAAGATATCAAATGTTCCCTGCAGGAAAGGGCAAGAAAACACGGCATACATGCGACCAATGTAAGTGATGTTTGTGTATGGAAAATGTAGATTTCATGTGTGAAGATTGCTTTCATTGTGACAATTGGAAAGAGATTATTTCTGTGGTAGGCTTTTTTTTTTTGTATTTACATTGCAGTTCACATAGGTTTTTTATTTCTCATATTGTCTTTTAAGCAAGTAAACAGCTGATGTGAAAAGGTTGATTTCTATTCTAAGTACTCATTACAATTTGATATTTTATTGAAATCTTATTTTCTTGCTAAGTACATATTATACAAAAAGAAAGGTGAAGAGAATGGCTGGCCACGTAGGAAAGGAAAGCTAAGTACATATGCTGTCAGTGTTAAATGAGATGTGTACATGAAGCATGCAGTTGTCATGTATGAAGACAGTTCAGGTGTGACAGTTGAAGTAAGTATATTGTAGAATTCTATTGGTATTTTTATTGTAGTTCATATAAGAGGGTTTGTTTTGTTTTTTGATGTATTTGGTACATTAAAAAATGTGCTACACAGCTCAGACTCATAGTGATCCTCCTGTCTTCAGCCTCATCAGACCTGGGATTACAGGTGTGCGCTACAATGCCCCGACTCAGTGGCCAGCTCAGTGCACCCAGGGGTAGGGCCAGTGCGGCACAGTGCTTGTGCTTGCCTAAGCAAGTGCTTAGCCTGCTGAGCTATCTCGCCGGCCTTTCTTTATAGAAGTTTATTTCTGATGTTATCGTTTAGCTTTGTGAGCAAGTATACAACTGATGTGAAAATGTTGATATTTATTCTGACCACTCAATACATACGAAGAATTTATTATTTGATTTTATTAATATTTTATGTTCCTGTTTACATATTGTATAACATGATAAAAAAACATCTGACAAAACACAAGACCACCAATAGGTCAAGTATGTTCTATAAAAAAACAGGAAAGCAAAACACATGTGCTCTCAGTGTAAGCAATACTTGTATATGGAATGTGCTGTTGTCATAGTGAAGACTGCTGTAGGTGTGATAATTGAGGTAAACACTTTTTAAAGAGTTTTTAGGTTAGGGTTAGGGTTAGGGTTAGGGTAAAAAATAAAAATAAAAAAAATTTTAAAAAGTTCTGTAGGTATTCATGTAGTAGTTCAGTTGGAATTTATTTCTGTTATTATTTTTCAGACTTTGTACACCAAAAACCAGATGATGTTGCAAGTTTTGATGCTTTTTGTAAACACTAAATAAATATTAAAAATTCAGCACTTTAAAAAATTTCTTCATGTTAAGTACTCATTCTTTAATATAATAAAACTCAAAATTATTAATTCATTAATAGAAATATTCTAAAAAGTAAAAGTGGATACTGCAGACCCACAATTATGTGCCTTTATGGAAAACTCGATGATATGCCCCCATGGGTATGAGAACTGCAAGCCTTAGTTTAGAAGATAAAAGAGTAAATTGTGCACAAGATAGACTCCTTACTGAGCTGTGGGCATCTGGAAGCAGTTGTTGATTAACAGAGCACTAGAGGAAGAGTCCAACGAATTAAGTTTGTTCTACATTGTTTCTCTTGGTAGCTTTGTGACCTGCCATTTGCAGGTGGTGAGGACTTAATAAGATCAAGCAAGCATGGGCTCTATGACAGAGTGGACAGAGTGGGCAGGAAAATCATAATTAAGGTTAGGAAGTCATACTTTGAATCAACATGGTCCTTTTAACTTTCCTCAGAACTCTTAACAGACGAATGCTGTCCCTCTGCCCAGTATCTTATGTGATAGATAAGGCACTAGTCACCATGTTCATGACAGTTAAGGAAAGTATGGCATAAATAGTTTGGGTGATTTGCCTAAAATCACTGCTAACTGATGGAATGAGGCTAGACTTACTACCTAATCATCTTAAGTAATGAGAAACAGGAAAAAACAGATCTGGTTATCTTTGGGGAAGGGATGCTCAAAATTTGATTGAATGGCCAATTTGATGTAGAACCTTAAAGAGGTTCACGGTTTTAACTTCCTAAGAAGCAACTTCTCAACTGTGATCAGAAATCCCAAGACCAAACTCTGTGTTTGTATAGAAAAGCGACCCTTTGAGTTATAATCATTCTCCTCCTAGAGTGCCAAGGGACAACCTGGCAAAGTAAAACTGCTACTAGAGAGATTGTGCCTGTTTGTTAGAGGTCATTTTGGTTTGACTGTTTTTGTTTTTGAAACAGAGTCTGGCTGAGTTATCTAGGCTAGCTTTGAACTCTACACTTCCTGCCTCAGCCTCCTGAATAGCTGTGATTACAGGCACCTGGGCATACTGGAGATGTTTTGCCCTTCTTTAAGTCTTCATCAGTTGCAAAGATGAGGTAGCAGATTTAAGTATTCCTAAAGTGATAAATTCTTTGTTGGTTTATTTTTTAGCTGAATTAGATTTTTCTAGAATACTTCTGGGTCGTAGAAGAACTAATGCTAAAATCTCTGTTAAAGATTTCATGTCATTGCCACTCAGAATATTTTCATTCAACCTTTTGAGAATTCTTAATAAAAAATTAAGATGAAGTAATAATAATGCCCAAAAGTATATAGCGCTTATTGTGAAAATACTTCTGTAGGCAAACTACAAATATTCACCATTTGATCCAAAGAGCAACCTGTTGAAGTAGGTACTATTGTCATCCCATTTGCACATAGTTTAAACAGAGGCCCAGAGAGGTAAAAATAACTTGCCCCTGTCACAGCTCCAGGGGACCAAGCAGCCTGGGCCAGGTCTCTGTTGACCACCAGTTGTACCACTTCTGTGTTATAGAAAAGATAGAGCCAAAGAACAATGCATAGCCAGATTCTGAGAAAGACAGAAGAGGTGCAAGGCTGATTGAAGAGAATCTGGGGCAGGTGGAATTAGAAATGGTCCAGGTTCAGCATCTCAGTCCCCTCCTAGCTAATTTTCCCATGATGCTGTGACCAGCACATTCTCTATGTCGCTCTCAGTTCACCTCTTTCCTCTGTGTCTTTTGGCACATTTCCCCCAGAGATGTGTCCCCCTCCTCCCTCTTGTAGATCTCAAGGTATTTAGTGGAAAAAGTCTTATCACCTTAACTCCTGCTGGGTAGAGGTTTGCATTATCACCAGCCTTCTGAGCTTGATACTTTCCTGTCTGAGTTACCTTAGAAACCAGCTCTCCTTGGTCACACTCCTAGTAGCTGAGACAAACAGTGAAGGTGCTAAGATGAATTGTAAAGGAAAAATGTGTGAAACAAAACCAGTTTTAGATTGAAGACTGTATTTTCAGAAGTTGGGTGTATATGTGGATATGTGTTTTTCCCTTCCCAAGAAGAAAATGTTCCCAAGGTCAGATGTGAGAAATAAAAAAAGGTGAGATGCTATATATTAGCCACTTTCCTAACTCTGGGACAAAATACTCAACATCCTGGGCCAGGCATTGAGCTCAGCAGCACAAGCATCTATCTGTCTGGCAAAAGCAAGGTCCTGAGTTTGATTCCTGGTACCAAAAAAACAAGCAAACAAAACCACATCAACATCCAAAATTCAAGGGAAGATAAGTTTGTTTTGGTTGGTGGATTTCAGTCCATGATTGGTCGGTTCAGTCCATGCTTGGCCAGCTCTAAGGCAGAAAGTGCATGAGAAGGGTGCTGGACAGAGGAACGTGGGTTACATCGTGATGACAGGGAGCTGAGAGAGGTGTGTGGAAGAGACCACCGTCTGCAAGGTCCCTTCCGGCCAGGCCCCACCACCAGATAACTTCTGGACAACATTTCAGATCTAATCCATAGCAGATACCAACAGGAAAATTCATAAACAAAAACAAAACCTGCCCCCAACCTGCCTTGAAGATTGAAAAGTGTCCTTTAATTTTTTTTTCTTTTAAGTCATGGGCATACAATAGACTGCACATACTTAAAGTGTGTGATTTGATAAGATTTGAAACTTAGGCATGCATGAAACTTTCAAGAGAATGACCATATGTATTACCTTGAATAGTTTACTTTTGCTCCTTTCTAATTCTTTTCCCGCCCTTCCTCTGGAGACTCATTTTTCACTTTTAGTCCCCAGGTAATAACTGATCTGTTTGGCTTCTATTGCTCTAGATTAGTTTGCATCTTCTAGAACTTTATATAAATCATGTAATATGTACATTTTTGGTATGACTTCTTTTACTTAAGATAATTTTTCAGGTTCATCTATATAATTGAATATACAGTATTTACTGGTGAATGGTATTTTAAAATTTCTAATTTCTGATTGTTTACTGCTGGTACATAGAATTATAATTTTTTTATATTGATCTTGAATCTTTCAATATGGAACCCACTTTTTAATTCTAGGGAATATTTTATAATCAATCCCTTCAAGTTTTCTGTATCAATGGATCATATTCAAGTTGGGCTTGGTGGCACATGACTTCTGTTCCCAGTACTTGAGAGGCTGAGGTAAGAGGATCACTATGAGTTGGAGGCCAACTTGTACTTAGTGAGTTCTAAGACCAGCCTGGACTGTATAGTGAGACCTAACCTCAGAAAACAAAACAAAACACAAATACATTGATCATGTCATCTGAGAATAAAGATCATTTTATTACTTTCATTTTAATATTTTTTTTTTCTTGTCTTATTTCATCAGCTAGGACTTCCAGTGCCAAATTGCCAGGACAGAAGGGCAGATACACCTATCTTATATCTAATCTTAAGGAGAAAGCATTTTTTTTCATCATTAAACATAATGTAGGGGCTGGTGAGATGGCTCAGTGGTCTAAAGCACCTACTTAGAACAAGCTTAGCAAAGCATGGGGACCGCAGTTCAGTACCCCAGCACCACATGCCAGTCAGCCCCACCCCCTGGTGGGCTGAGCTGGCCACACACACACACACACACACACACACACACACACACAAATAAATAAATAATAAATAAAAACAAAACAAAAAAAACCCTTCTGCACGTCCTGCGGAGTCATCGCCTGCGCCTGGGATCGGCCCGCAGCCTCGTCAGCAGCCGCCCGTGGTCTGCTGACCATGGATCCCCGCAAAGTAAACGAGCTTCGGGCCTTCGTGAAAATGTGTAAGCAAGATCCGAGCGTCTTGCACACCGAAGAAATGTGCTTCCTGAGGGAGTGGGTGGAGAGCA
>NW_004524608.1:511459-513506 GCF_000260255.1 Octodon degus | reverse complement strand
GATTTTAAAGTTAATCATATACAAAATACAGTCTTCATAAAGATTCAATATCATTTCTAAAACAATTTTTTTGTGCTAATGATGCTATAAAAAGGAAAAGGCAAAAGCATTTTCTGCTTAAAGATAGTTACTGGATATTTCTAGCTACATTAAAAATAAAATATGATTTCAAACTGGAAAAAACAAAAACAAAAACAAAAAAAAACCATAATGTATTCTATAGTTTCTTCATAGATGCCTTTCAATCAGGTTATAGATGTTCCTTGCTATTCCTAGTTTGCCTGGAGAATTTATCACAAATACATATATTCTATCAAGTCATTTTTCTTTTTCTTTTTCTTTTCTTTTTTTTTTTTTTTGGCGGAACTGGGGATTAAACTCAGACCCTTGTGCTTGCCAGGGAAGCTCTTATTCTACTGAGCCATCTCCCCAGCCCCCAAGTTGTTTTTCTTGATCAATTGAAATGATCATATGATCCCTCTTCTCTAGTCTACTGATATAGTTGGTCAATTTTTGGTTTTATTTATTTATTTTTAATATGTATTTGGGTGTTACAGTGTCTCACTATGCAGTTTGGACTCATGGTGATCTTCCTGCTTTCAGCCTCCCCAGTGCTGGGATTACAGGCATGAGCCACTGCACCCAGACTCTGGCCCTCAGCCCACTTGGGGGGAGGGGCTGGCACTGCATGTGCTGCTGGGGATCAAAATGCAGTCTGCACGCTTGCTGAGCTTGCCTAAGCAAGCACTTTAGTCTGCTGAGCTATTTCACCGGCCCAATTTTTATTATTTAATCAAACTTAAATTTCTAGGATAAACTTTACCTATCATGATGTATTTACCTTATTAAATATGTTTGTTTAGGAACAAAGAGTTTATTTTTAGTTCATAGTTTTGGAAGTTTCAGACCATACTTAGCTGGCTCCAAATATCATTAGATTTGATTTGCTAAAGTTTTGTTAAGAATGTTTGTAGTGTGTACTTAAGGGATATCAGTCTGTAAGCTTTTGTTTTCTTACAATGTCTGCCTGGTCTTGAATAATGTTGGCCTCATACATCAGGTTGTGTTGATCATGGAATTTTCAATTTTCTGGAATAGTTTATATGAATTTGGTATTTTTTGAGGGAGACAGAAGAGAATTTATTTTTTGCATTTGTTCATTAAGTTTAGTCCTCAAAAGGTAAGACAAAAACACATGTAAGTGCCATTGTACAATGCAGTGTGTACTTAATAGTAGTCAGCTATACAATGGTGATCATAAGGAAAACTGCAGCTGAAATTAAAAAAAAATATTTTCCAGGTATTTTAGGAAGTTAATTTTGAGCTGCTGGGGAGCAAACGAGGGGCCTCATGTTGAGGTTAAAAAGAGGGTGTTCCCAAGAATCTATGGAAGCTGGTTGGATGGCAATGACGGACATTGTCTTCAGTGACACCTGAGCTCTTACTGAGTAACAAGCCCTGATTTTTTTTTTTTTTTTTAAAAAACCAGGAGTGGTGTACAGGAAGTGGTAACTCACTTTTCCTCAGTGTTTGAAAATCTGAAATGTTTTTGTATTTCTTTAGTTTCTTCTATAAATTTGTTTGGGTTTTTATTTTTCTCCACAGTTCGTGGTTTAAGACCTTCTGACCTTCTTCATCAAAGGTATCTCCATGTCAATCATCTTTAGTCATTTCTTCTTATCCCCCCCCCAAAAAAAATCACTTTCTGTAAGTTGTTTATCTTCTTTGGCATTTACATTTATCTGCTTTTCATGTGTATCTGTTTGGATTATCTATTTTTTCTTGAACAAGCCTTGATAGATTCAGCCTTACAAAGAATTTGTCTATTTCATCTAAGTGGGCCGGCCAAATAGCTCAGGGCTGGCTAAATAGCTCAGCGGATTAAAGCACCTGCAAGTACTCACAGGGGTGGGAGGTTCGATGCCTGGGCCTGCCATGCTGGCCCCGCCCCCCAGGGCGTGCTGAGATGGCAATGAAACTGGGCGTGGTAGCGCGCACCTGTAATTCCAGCACTTGGGAGGCTGTAAACAGGAGAATCACTATGAGT
>NW_004524608.1:505742-511245 GCF_000260255.1 Octodon degus | reverse complement strand
ATAGAATTTCTTTCTTTTTCTTTTCTTTTCTTTTTGGTACTAGGATTAAACCAGGGCGTCCCACATCCTAGGCAGCTGTACCACTGAACTACATCCCCTTTTTTCTTTGTTTTTTTTTAGGCAGGATTTTGCTATGTGATTTAGCCTGGACTCACTTGAACTCACTTGAGGCCCAAGTTGGCCTCGAATTCACAGTGATTCTTTTGTCTTGGCCTTCCCAGTGCTGGGATTATAGGTGTATGCTGCTTTCCCAAGCTATGTTTAATTTCTTTAATATTTTTAATTTACTTATGTATCTGGTATGGGGTCTCACTACACAGCTCAGACTTATAGTGATCCTCCTGTCTCAGCCTCCCCAGTGCTGGGATCACAGGCATGCACCACCATGCCTGGTCTCAGTGTCTGGCACAGCATACAGTACCAGGGATCAAACCAGGGTTCTTATGCTTGCCAGGCAGGCACTTAGACCACTGAGCTTTCTCCCCAGCCCTATGTTTAATTTTTTGAGGAACCATCTGGCCTCACACTGCATACCACAGTGGCTGCACCATTGAGTTACATTTCCATTGCTAGTACACAGGGTCCTGATTTCTCTACATCCCTAATAACACTTGTTTTCTGTTGTTTCAATAATTGGCATGTTGGTGGGTATGAAGTAGTACTCTGTGATCTTTATATTTGTATTTCTCTAATAATTAATGCTGTTGAGCATTTTTTTGTGTTTATTGCCCATTTATATATCTTATTGGAGAAATATCTAAGATTTTTGTCCATTTTTGTGTTGGGTTTAGTACTTTGTTGGTGAGTTGTGGGAGTTCTTCATATATTCTGGATATAACTCTTGCCAGCTTTATTTGCAAATATGGTCTCCCATTGTGTGCTCTATCACTTTTTTTTTTTTTTTTTTTGGCAGAATGGGGGATTGAACCCAGACCCTTGCACTTGCCAGGGAAGCACATATTCCACTGAGCCATCTCCCAGGCCCCTTTATCACTTTTTTGATACTGTCCTTCGCTACACAAAAATATGTTTAGTTTTTAAATTTTAATTTTATTTATTTATGTTTATGTGTTTAGTACAGGGTCTTCAGGGTCTCACTACAGAGATTGGACTGGTAGTGACTCTCTTATTTTCAGCCTCCCAAGATTACAGGCTGAGATTACAGGCTTGCACCATCACACCCAGTTTCAATCAATGTCTCAGCATGCCCTGGGGAGCTGGGGCCAGCACGGCATGCCAGGGATCGAACAGTATGCTGAGCTATCCGGCTGGCCCTAATTTTTTTTAAAATTATGTATTTGTGTGTGTGTGTGTGTGTGTGTGTGTGTGTGGCCAGCTCAGCCCACCAGGGGGCGGGGCTGGCTGGCATGTGGTGCTGGGGGATTGAACCACGGTCCCTGTGCTTTGCTAAGCTTGTTCTAAGTAGGTGCTTTAGACCACTGAGCCATCTCACCAGCCCCGGCCCTAATTTTTAAATTTAAATTTAATTGAATTTTTATGGTACTGGTAATCAAACCCAGACCTTTGCATTATTAGGCAAATGCTCTACCACTGAGCTACATTTCCAGTCCTAAAAGTGTTTTTGATTAATTCCATTTTATCTGTTTTTGTTGCCTGTACTTTTAATGCCATGTTCAGACTATTGCCAAATCTCAAATCATGCAGATTTCTCCTGTTTTCTTCTAAGAGTTTTATAATTTTAGCTCCTAAATTTAGTTTTTTTAATTGATTTTGAATTTTTCATATATAGTATGAGGTAAGGAAGCAACTTCATTCTGTTGCATGTGGATATCTAGTTTACTATCACTGTTGAGAAGATTGCCTTTTCCCCCATTGGATGATCTTGACACCCCTGTTGAACACTGGCCATTTTTGTGAAATTTTAAAGGAAGACTGGTCATATTATCATTTCAGGATGGAGGCCTTTCAGTTTAATTTTGGACTCTGTTTCTATTAACAGTATGCATTTTATGACAACATAAACAGATTCAGAGCACTTTAGGGCTCTTCCTCTCTTTTATTTATTCATTCATTCTTTTCTTTTTTCTTTCCATACTGGGATTGAACCCAGGGCCTCATACTTGAAATTTTTATTTTTTTCATTTTTTAAATATTTATTTATTATTTTTTTTTGCAGAGCAGCACCAGGTTTATTGACATGGCCCCTAAAAGAAGGTTTTGGGCCTCTTGGTAATGAAGTGGGGCTTGTGCTGGCCACATAGGACCCAGTGGGGCATCGGGAACTTGATCATGGAGTCATGGAACTGCATGACAACAGGCCAGTGGCACTTTCTGGCTGTGATCTTCTCCACCTTCATGATCTGAATGGAGTGGGCACAGGCTCAGTGCCTGGCGCCCATGTCCCAGTAGCACTGGCTGATGGTTCCTGCTGTGATCAGGTCCCGGTACTTCCCGTACATGTTGTGGGTGTCCCTGTGGGAGTTGTAGTGCAGCCAGATGCTGAAGTTCTTCACCCACAGCGGAGACTTCTCAAACACCTGCCCACGGTAGACAGTCTCCCCTGAAGATTTCTTCATCTCCTTCTGCTGGGACACAAAGTACCAGAAATAGGACTTGGTGATGACGTGTTAGGGTGCAAAAATCCACATACAGTAGAGAGGCAGCATGTGGCACTTTGGGGTGGGTGGGTAGTGTCCTACCACCTTGTTTTCCTGGAGTGTGCCTGAGGCCTTCATGGCGCTCCCTTCTCGCTTGCTGCCACCCACCAAAAGGAAGAGTACTAAATTTTTTAAAAGGTCAGTTGTACACTTACCCTTTAGGATAAAATATCTGAGGGTATAGAGCTTTAACACCATCAATAAAGTTATTTACAAAAAGAACAGGGAGGGCGACGCATCTCGAGCTTGCAGAGCTATCTGCTTCTTCCTATACCACAGCCACAGCCGAGTGCATGAACACCTCACAAGCCATGTCAAAGGCCCATAGTGAAGTCAGGACGGCCTTCATCTAGACCCAGCACATGCACGCAGCCGTGGCTGACACCTTCCTGGAACACATGTGCCGCCTGGACATTGACTCAGCCCTCATCACAGCCCGCAACATCGGCATCATCTGTACTATTGGCCTGCCTTCCGCTTGGTTGAGACCCTGAAGAAGATGATGAAGTCTGGAATGAATGTGGCCTGGCTGAACTTCTCTCAAGGAACTCATGAGTACCATGCGGAGACCATCAAGAACTTGCATACAGCCACCTAGAGCTTCGCTTAGGACCCTATTCTCTACTGGCCAGTGGCTATGGCCCTGGACACCAAGGGCCCCGAGATCTGAACCAGGCTCATCAAGGGCAGTGGCACCACCAAGGTGGAGCTCAAGAGGTAGCCCTGCTGAAGATCACACTGGACAACGCCTACATGGAGAAATGTGATGAGAACGTGCTATGACCGGACTGCAAGAACATCTGCAAGGTGGTGGACATGGGCAGTAGATCTACATGGATGATGGCCTCATTTCCCTCCTAGTGAAGGAGAAAGGTCCTGACTTCCTGGTGACTGAGGTGGAAAATGGTGGCTCCCTGGGCAGCAAGAAGGGCGTGAACCCCCTCGGTGCCACCGTGAACCTGCCCACTGTGTCCGAGAAGGACATCCAGGACCTGAAGTTCAGGGTGGAGCAGGACGTGGAGATGGTGTTCACATCTTTCATCTGCAAGGCTGCTGACGTCCATGCAGTGAGGTAGGTCCTAGGGAAGAAGGGCAAGAACATCAAGATCATCAACAAGATCGAGAACCATGAAGACCTGCGGAGGTTCGATGAGATCCTGGAGGCCAGCGATGGCATGATGGTGGCCTATGGTGACCTCGGCATCAAGATTCCTGCAGAGAAGTTCTTCCTGGCCCAGAAGATGATGATTAGGCACTGCATCCGTGTGGGGAAGCCCGTCAACTGCGCCACACAGATGCTGGAGAGCATGATCAAGAAGCCCCGGCCCACGCAGGCTGAGGGCAGTGATGTGGCCAACGCTGTCCTGGATGGGGCGGACTACATCATGCTGTCCGGGGAGATGGTCAAGGAAGACTACCTGCTGGAGGCCGTGTGCATGCAGCACCTGATTGCCCAGAGGCAGAGGCTGCCATTTACCACTTACAATTATTTGAGGAGCTGCGCTGTCTGGCCCCTATTACCCGTGACCCCACAGAAGCTGCCACTGTGTGTGCTTTGGAGGCCTCCTTCAAATGCTGCAGCAGGGCCATAATCGTGTTCACCAAGTCCGGCAGGTCTTCCCACCAAGTGGTACGGTACCGTCCACGGGCCCCCATCATCACTGTGACCCGCAATCCCCAGATGGCTCACCAGGCGCACTTGTACCATGGCATCTTTCCTGTGCTGTGCAAGGACCCTGTGCAGCAGGCATGGGCTGAGGATGTGGACCTGCGTGTGATCTTGGCCATGAACATTGGCAAAGCTCAAGGCTTCTTCAAGACAGGAGATGTGGTCATCATGCTGACCAGCTGGCGCCCTGGCTCCGGCTTCCCCAACACCATGCATTTTGTGCTCATGCCCTGAAGGCCCTAGATCCCCTCTCAGGCCCCTTTCCTGTGCCCTTCCCCCAACCCATCCATTCGGCCAGCGACGCTTGTAATGCCTCACTCCAGGCTGTAGTGCTGGGACACTGGAAAAATTGTGTCTCTGCAGTTAGCCCTTAACTTGGCGTAGTGGCCCAGAACTGGCTGCCTGGGACGTGTCCCCACCTCAGCAAGGGACTTTGAGAAAGGAGGCCCCCAGAGCTTATTGCAGGAAGGCAGCAACTTCACCTCCTGTGTGTGTCCTGTTGAGTTCCTATGGAAAGCAGATGCCAGAGAACCCAGCCGTGGTGGCCAGGATGGAGGCTGAGGGAATGGGGCAGTGGTTCTGGTGCACCAGACTGGTCCTGACCCCAAATATTCAGATTCCCTCCCCAGTCACCTCAGCCTCCCCACTCAACCTGTGCACAGTTCTCTACAACCGCACTCCTTGTGCACACTCCGCCAGCCATCTCCAGGCCTGTTGCTGTAGAGCCCACCTGTGTGTCAATAAACAACAGCTGAAAAAAAAAAAAAAAAAAGAATAGAGAATTAAAAAATAAAAACAAACCAGATATGATGGTATATATCTTTGGTACCAGAACTCTGGGAGGTTGAGGCAAAAGGACTGTAAATTTGAGCCCAGCCTGGGAAATTTAGTGACTTAGAAATCTCATCTCAAAGTAAAAGATAGAGGGCTGGTCATGTAGCTCAGCGGATTAAAGCACCTGCAAGCAGGCATAGGGGCTGGGAGTTTGAACACCATGTAGACCTTTCCCTAAAATACAAAAAGAAAAAAAAGTAAAAGGTAGAAAAAGGGCTGGGATTACAACTCAGCAAGAAAGTCCAGCTCAATTGCCAATATTTAAAAGGAGGAGGAGGAGGAGGAGGAAGAGAAAGAGGAGGAAGAAGAGGAGGAGGAGGAAGAAGAAGGGGAGGGGAGGGGGAGGAGGAAGAGGAAGAAGAATAAGAGGAGGAGGAGGGGA
>NW_004524608.1:488101-505642 GCF_000260255.1 Octodon degus | reverse complement strand
AGGGAGGGAGAAGAAGAAGGAGAAGGAGAAGGAGAAGGAGAAGGAGAAGGAGAAGGAGAAGGAGAAGGAGAAGGAGAAGAAGAAGAAGAAGAAGAAGAAGAAGAAGAAGAAGAAGAAGAAGAAGAAGAAGAAGAAGAGAAGAAGGCAATATAATCTGTTAGAAGTTCCAATTAGGCAGTATAAAAACAATGTCTATTTCTTGCTGTGTGATCATATCACTTGGAGGTGTTACAGATCTTGTGGTATTTGGTTTCTCTTTTTCTGGAGGCTTCAAAAACTGAAAGGAACACAGTGTTTCATCCACACTCCTCATGACACTTGTGGTATCCAGCTCTCCACAGTAATTTGGTGCAGTGAAAAGAGTGATCAACTGCTTTTTGCAAAATAATTCACTTCTATCTTCAACTGACTGATAGACTCAGGATAGAGAATTTTTTATGATTTTTCTTTTTATTGGTATCTTTTTTATTTTTTTGTAATGTAGGGAAGGGTCTATAGGGTGTTAAGGGTCTCACTACTAGATCAGACTCATAGCGATTCTCCTGTTTACAGCCTCCCAAGAGCTGGGATTACAGGTGCCTGCCACCACGTCCAGTCTTCAACATAGATATTGAAATCATGCTGATGGAAAAAATTCGCAGTGAGTTCTACAGTAAATGTGAAGGGCACACATGTCAGTTTATTCCAGCCTAAACTGCTTTATCCAATTCAGACACAAAGGATCACAAAGACAAACCCTGATCTGCAGCATCTGTTAGTTGCATAGTTCTCCAAGTCTAGCCCATAGTTTGAAGATCTGGTGAGACGCTTTCATGACAGCAGAGTATGTTCTCAGCATTGTAGCTGCTATCAGTAAGCAATTCAAATGGTCTAAGAGTTTCCCATAGTTTAGTATTGTATTTTCTTTACATTCTTCATAGAAACTCTTCCATTCTATTGGTGCTGGGACATTCATTCCCTCTGAGAAGAAAATAATTCTTGGGATATTTGATTTTGTATGCCAATATGAGACAGATAATCTCCAATACCTGCTTCACTCAGTCCCCGAGAAGCAGATGGTCGCTATCTGTTGGGACACTTGTGTTTTCAAGAAGGTGAGGTGAATCAGAATATTGCCCATGTATATCAACATATATCTGGGGGGCTGGAGAGATGGCTCAGTGGTCTAAAGCACCTACTTGAAACAAGCTTGGCAAAGCACAGGGACCGCGGTTCGATCCCCAGCACCACATGCCAGCCAGACCCGCCCCCTGGTGGGCTGAGCTGGCCACACACACACACAATAAATAAATATAATAAATAAAAATAAATAAATATTTAAAAAAAAACATATATCTGGAACATGCTTATATAGGCTCAGAAAAGCCAGTTGTGTGTATCTCTTCCCGTTCCACACTTACGTAGCTTAATACCAACCATGCAGGAGTATTCACACCAGGAAAACTGGCAAACACTTCAAACCAGGACTAAGAGTTTTTCCTTTGTGGGGCTCAGGGTGAAGCATTCTGTTATCTGGCATAATGCCTGGCATTTAGCAGGTGTTCAGTCAATATTTGCTAAATGTATAAACATGATATCAAAGATCATGTCTTTAATCAGTTTATTTTTAAAAAAATTTTTATTTGTGTGTGTGTGTGTGTGTGTGTGTGGCCAGCTCAGCCCACCAGGGGGTGGGGCTGGCTGGCATGTGGTGCTGGGGGATTGAACCTCCATCCCTGTGCTTTGCTAAGCTTGTTCTAAGTAGGTGCTTTAGACCACTGAGCCATCTCACCAGCCCTTTAATCAGTTTCTTAAGGTCTTTTCAGCCATATTTTGACCTAATTGGGACACTATGTAAAATTACCATAAAAGACGCTCTATGGCATCCCTGGGGTGACTTTGTCATGTTTCCAGCTGCCCTACAAAAGCAAATCTTGGCCCCTCCCCTTTCCTGTAGCTTAATGATGAGAAAAAATCAAGAAGGCCATCAGAGGTGATGCTCATGTTCTCAGGCTCATCATCCAGCATTGTGTGGAGCCTGCCATTGGGTTGCTACTGGGATTTTTCAACTTTGAGAATGTGTGTGTGTGGTGGGGGGTAAGGGATGGTCCCAGACCAGTGTATACCTTGGACTAATGGTAAAACATGTATGAATTGATGATAGATAGTGGCGAGTAACATGGGCAAGCTCCTGGTTGTGAGGAAATCCATGGTGCAACTGCCACAGGGACGGGAAGGATGGGGAGGACACAGCTCCAGTGCAGAATGCACTGTGATGAGGCTCTTTGCAGGGCAGGGCTGAGGGACCTCCTGGTTTAGAAGTGGGTCTGAGATCATGGGTCAATCAATCCAGGTGTCACATCCCTCTGTAAAATGACAGCCGAGCTTGCTCTTCTTCTAGGAGTATGCATTAGAAAGAAGTGGGGATGCAGAGGGGAAGGTACATGTCACATTTGTCAGTGTAATAATTAGCACTACTATAGGATAACAGCTTAACCACAAAAATGTCATTGCTAATTACACCTCAGAACAATAGCACATTCTGTCACGATGTTTATTCAATTTTCCTATCTGCTCCTGTATGTAGATACGGCAGGCAACATTGTCACTTACTTTTACCTTCTTAACTTAACTTCCTTCCTTCCTTCCTTCCTTTCTTTCTTTCTTTCTTTCTTTCTTTCTTTCTTTCTTTCTTTCTTTCTTTCTTTCTTTTTGTTTTTCTTTTTTGGCAGGGTCTCACTATGCAGTACAGACTAATTTGAACTCCTTCATGGAGTCCAGGTTGACCTCGAACTTAACTCACAGTGATTCTCCTGCCTCAATCTCCTAAGTGCTGGAATTACAGGCATGACCACCATGCCCAGCTTACCTTTCTTCCCTCTTTTTATCTTTTATTTATTTCATTTTTTGGCAGTGGGGATGATTGAACCTGGGCCTTGCACAGGTTTTGGAGTACTGGGAATTAAAACTTTCACATACAAAGTGAACACTGTACCACTGAATTATGCCTCAAGGCCCTTTAATTTTTAAGTCAAATTAGTAGAGTGTTATAGCTTAAAAATCAAATGTACTGTTGAGCTATTGCTCTTTCTTCGCTTGTTTTGTTTTGATGTAGGTATTGGGGATTTAATCAATAAACCTTCTGTTCAATCTTAGAGATGAGAAGATTCCATGTAGTACAGGGAGAACTCCCTCTTTCCTTTCAACAGTGCACATGCTCCATTGTACAGATGTACTAGATTTGCTTAGCCAACACACTACAGTAGATATTTAGGTTGCTTCTAAAATCATGCTTTTAAATTTTAAAAAATGTATTTTGTTTATTTATTTGGTGAAGATCTCACTATGCAGTTCAGAGTCGTAGTGATCCTCCCGTCTCAGCCTCCCCAGTGCTGGGATTACAGGTGTGTGCCACCATGCCTGGTGTCAGTGGCTGGCATGGCAGCTTCAGGCCCCAGGGTCACCACCACATGTGGTAATGAGGATCAAACCTGGGTCCTTGCACTTGCCAGGCAGGCATTTAGACCACGAAGCTATCTCCCCAAGCCTAAAATCATACTTCTAAAGCCATGCTACAATGCATTTACTTGGAGTTCCGACCTGTGCTGGTGTACTTTCACTGTCTCTGTTTCATGGCTGGAGCAGCTGAGGCTCAATGTGATGAAGAGATGTGTATAAGATCATGAAATCAAATTCTGTAGTTTCCTTCCATCACAGTGTGTAGCCTGTGTTTTAGTCAGCAGCAGAGTTTGTTTGAAACCCTATGGTTCTTCAGAGGTTGATGGGACTTGGACCCTGTGCTGGAGTAGGGTCATTTCCATGTAATCTGAGAATGCAAGGGTGAGGGGAAGGCAGGCCCAGGGTGTCAGGAGCTTTGTTTGTTTGTTTTGAGACAGCCTTGAGCTGTGTAGTTCAGACTGGCCTTAAACTCACTCTGTAGCAGGGGCTGGCCTTGAACTCCAGGCAGTACTTCTCTCTCAGCCTCCTGAGTGCTGGGATGAAAGGCTGTGCCACCATGCTGGCAGGGGAAGGTTCTGAGCACACTCCAGCTGATGAGGAGGCGTCAGTCCAAGAAGAGGGCAGCAGGCACCCAAAGCACAGGCCACCATCAGTATGGTGCCACCAGAGTGTGGCATGGTTGGCTGGCCTGAGGTTGCAGATGGCGTGGAGCAGTGACGAGCTTTTGCGTGTGTTCCTTTGTGGAGCTCAGACATGGTTTGTTTGGTCTTGCTTGAAGGCCATGGAGGCTCTGGAGAAACATTAACGTTTGTGCCCTACTTTTAATGGTAATCTGAAATGCAAAGGAAAAAATCGTGTTTTGGATCATCCGGGTGGCACTGCAGTGCCCAGCCCTCCAGATGATTTCAGCATCCATCCGCACTGCCTTTGTGCTGGTGTTGGCGCTGAGTAGTGCTGTTTTAATTGTCTCCTAATGAGAACAGAGGGGGAACTTAATATGTAAATGATGCGTTTGCGCCTGGAGGAGGCCAAAAGCCCTCCCAGAACGCTGAAAGAACAAAGGGGTAGCGGGAGCTCCAGAGAGAGCTGCAGTGGAAGTGCGTCTGGAGTCCTCCGCAGCACAGGCTCCAGAGACCGCACCGCAGCTCCAGGAGCGTGGTGGTAGTGCTCGGTTTTGGCAAACGTCATGGCTGCAATAAATTTTTTTTATTTTAAAATGTACCGGTCTAATAGTTCTATTTCTATTTAAGTGGTACGTTGTCATTGCTTTTCCATAGTTTTACATGGCATGATATGCCTGTACCTTGTTTACTTTCTATATCCATTTAAATAATATTGGGGCCGGGGAGATGGCTCAGTGGAATAAGCGCTTCCCTGGCAAGTGCAAGGGCCTGAGTTCAATCCCCGGTTCCGCCAAAAATAAATAAATAAATAAATAAAAATATTGTAGTACTTACAAATGATCATTATGCGGATATGGAGATTTTCTTTTCCCTTTGGGGAGCTGCTGGGGAGTTTTAAGTTATGTGATCAGACTGGCATTTTAAACAGAACATCTTGGCTCTGTGGAATAGGAATTAGGAAGACACAAAACTAGACCCTGAGGCTGATGAGACCTAAGCTAGATCAGTGTCCAGGCTGGCAAGAGAGCTCAGTGTTCTAAAGTGCCTGCTTAGACAAGCTTAGGCGAGAGCAGGGATAGTGGTTCGATCCCTGGCACCACATGCCACATCAGCTCTGCCCCCAGGGTAGGCTGAGGCAGCCACAAAAAAAAATAAAATAAATAAAAATAAAAAAAAATACAGATCTGAGAAATGTTTAGGACTCAGAAGCTCACAAGATTTGACAACTGAGTATAGCAGGTGAAGAAGAAAGCATGGGCTTCTAGGTGGGTGTAACTGGGTGGGTTGTGCTATCATTAACTAGCAAAGAAATGGAAGGGAAAGGGGAGTAAAGGACAGCAGATGAAGAGCAGGCGAGTTTTGTGATGTGTATGGAACATCTAGGCTATTGGATCAGTGACCTTGAATGTTGAGCCAGAGGTCAGGAATAGTCTTGCATGTCTGGGAAAAATCAGGATTTGGGTGATGAGAAACATTGAAGAGAGGAGAGACACAAACTTTCTGGGGCTTGGGGTGTTAGAGTCTCTTCATCGAGATAATTTCTAGGTTCTTTCTGTTCTGTACAAGGAACTGATCAAAGCAAGCATGAATGGTGCCAAGGTTTCACATTTATTAAAAGTAGTGGAAAACAAAAAAACCAGGCTCTGCAGAACAAGTCTTGGCCAAATAAAGGCAGGAAAAAAGAGTAAAATGGATCAGAACAACACAATGAAACACCACCCCACAGCATAGTGCGGGCTACCGAGAAGAGACAGACAGTGAGCACTGAACAACCACAGTCCCTTTTCATGTTTCCTACACTGGCGTCATGTCCAGGTCATGCTATCAGAACCTGCTGGAGTTCTTGTGAGAAAGCTTTGGGAATGATTCTGCTCATGTGTCCAGCGATTTTGTAACTCCTACCTTCCCAGCTAGTTTTAGCCGTGCCCTAACCTTCTTCCTCCCAGACCGTCTGCACAGCATGTGTAGAATACATAGGCAGGACAAGGTTCTGGAGAAGGGAAACCCAGATGTGAGTTTGCAAAGGAACAGCCTTAGGAATGGGGGAAGTAGGGATGTATCTTGGTGACTCATGGAACAAAGGATTGTCAACAATGTCACACACAGAGCTGAGTTTCAATAAGACCAGAACCAAAAATCTGTCTCACTAGACTTAAAAATATGGAAGCCATGGAAAAAATATGGCACTGCTCTTTTTCTTAGGCTCCAGTACAATTTGAAATCATCCTCAACGTATACTCTTTCTACTTGTGGCTCCAATCAATTAACTGGAAGCTGGTTCCAAAGCGCCACCTGCCTGACCTTCCTTGTATGGGAGAGGGAATGGCCAGCATGGCGTTGCGGGATTTTTTTTTTTTCCCTCATCAGCCAAGTGTATGTGATTGACACACAGATCTTGCTGTTCCTGGTGACCCCAATAAGTTACTCTTTCAGGGGCCCTTGAATCTGTAACAGAAAACCAGATGATTTGGATTGGATGTGCTCCCTGGCCCCTGGTCTGAGCACCTGGTGGTGGCCCCAGAAACCTCATGGTGTGGGCTTGTTACGTTAGGATGCTCCTGGAACCATCTGCCTGCTGACCGAATGCCCTAAAAAACTATCACGTTGCTAGGTTTTCTCTGGTGGTTGCCTTATCCATGTTAAGTCTATGAAACATGTAAGACCAAACAATGGAAGAGTTATCACAGTGACTCGTTAGCGGTGGTACTAATATTTCAAAGGAAATGATAGCTTCTTGCCAACTGACCACAGGGAATCCTAATAATATCATTTGTTTTGTTTTGAGACAGAGTCTTACAATATAGTGCAAGCTGGCTTTGAACTCACTTATGTAACTCAGGCTGGCCTTTAACTCATAGTGATCCTCCTGCCTCAGTCTCCTGAGTGCTGGGATTATAGGTGTGCACCACCATACCAAGCCAAAAATGTATCATTTATCTTTTGGGCATGAAATGAGGTGAGTGATGCCCAGCTGGTACCCAGAATGCTTTCGTCAAACCCTCTAAAGGGCTCACACCCCTGTTTCCTTCCTCCATCCTCAGTTGGCCGTAACAAAAGTTTAAAATAGCTTGTCAATGTTATATTAATAAGATACCATTGTTCCTAATTTTAATTTTAAAAAGGGTTTGTTCCTAATATTAAAACAATATAACTGGGCATGGTTGCGTATGCCTGGAATCCCAGCACTTGAAAGGTTGAGACAGGAAGATCACTTCCAGTTTGAGACTAGCCTGGCAGCAACAAAAGTGAACACAGGGCCAGTCTGAACTGTATAACAAGACCCTGTCGCAAAACATAAATAAATAAATAAATAAATAAATAAATAACAGGAGAGTCCAAATTATAAATAGCAAGCTAATGCAAAGTGTTTTGTTAGCCGGGTGTGGTGGCGCATGCCTATAATCCCAGCACTCAGGAGGCAGAGGCAGGAGGATCACTGTGAGTTCGACACCAGCCTGGGCTACAAAGTGAGCTCAAGGCCAGACTGAGCTGCATAGAAAGACCGTGTCTCCGCTAGAACTTTGTGCGATATCCTATCCTCAAACTGTTAGAAGTGCTGGTCATTTACTCACCGTTCCATTATTTATCTTATGTTTTACTCTTAGTACTTTTTTGCTATCATGAAAACTTTTTCTAGGGGGCCGGGGAGATGGCTCAGTAGAATAAACGCTTGCCTGGTAAGCACAAGGGCCTGAGTTCAATCCCTGGTTCCACAAAAAACCCCAAAAAAACAAAAACTTTTTCTTAGTTCAATTGTTTCGAAACATTTAATTTTTAATTAATTAGTATTTAATTTTCTGAATATTGCTTAATCTTAATTTTTGTTCTAAGATTTATACTCTATCTTTGACCTACAATTTATTTAAAAGACATTGTATATCTTCTCCTAGTATTAGAAACTTTAAAAAGTATATTTCTATTTTCTGTTGACTTTATATTACTTCTTCCCTGTCTTTTATACACACATACACACACATATATGGAAAAAAATACGTGTATAACCCAACATAAGATTGGTACTGTTTCATAGAAATTTGTAATGACCTTTAAATAAGGATTCATCTAATATATTTTTTGTATAGTCCTGCTTAACTATCATATTGAGAGCTCTTTATTGTTCATCCAGGAGCATACTGCAACTTCTCTTGCCTTTTTTTTTTTTTTTTTTTTAACATTTATTTATTGTGTGTGTGTGTGTGTGTGTGTGTGTGTGTGTGGCCAGCTCAGCCCACCAGGGGGCGCAGCTGGCTGGCATGTGGTGCTGGGGGATCGAACCGCGGTCCCTGTGCTTTGTCAAGCTTGTTTCAAGTAGGTGCTTTAGACCACTGAGCCTTCTCCAGCCCCTTCTCTTGCCTTTTGAATTATGCTGTTTATTTCCTATATGCTACTTCTGGAGGTATTAAAATATTTCAAGTTTGTATAACTAGAAAATCTTACTTTTGGTTTTCAAAGGTATGTTTGCTAAGTATAAAATTCAAAGAGGACAGATCTTTTCTTGCAGTCCTTTAATTAGTCTACTTTCTTACACACTTGGTCCTTTTTTTTCTTTCTAATGTGGAATAAGATGCTGTTTAATTTTGTTCTTCCATAGCTAATATTTTTATGTATATGCTTTAATGATTTTTTTCTTTACAAGAAGTTTTGGACAATTTCATTTTTGTGTATCTTGGTATGATTTTATTTAAATGTCTTTGCAAAAGGTTCATTTTTCTTGGAATTGTGGTATTATAAGTTGAACTAAATTCAGAAATTTTAAATCTTTAAATATTTATTGCCTATTCCTTTCTACTTTGAGAATTGTAATTATATGATTGTAAGTTTCTTGGTTTTGACACAGTGAACTATTATGACTGACCTGTAAATTCTTCATTTTTATTTTGGACAGTTTTTATTGTTATATTCATGTATGTTTGTAAATTATTTTCAATTTGCAATCTATTAAAAATAAATAAATAAATAAATAAATAAGATAAAATAAATCTTGGAAACAAACAAACAAAAAGACCGTGTCTCAATAAAACAAAACAAAGTGTTTCTCTCATCATTTATTTTTAAACACACCAAGAGAGGGAGGGAGGGAGAGAGAAATAATTTAATAGTTAACTCTTATTAATAAAAGTGGCCAAAGGCAGGGAAAGTCCATAGCTGACTGCTGCCTGGAAGGATTCATGTTTTTAGGTTGGCACCACAGACCAGCATCTGAGCAGAGATGATGGCAACAGTATGCTTGTGTCTGAACCCAGGTCCTGTGTCCCAGGAGTGTGGCCTTGAGCAGGTTGTTTTACCTGTCTGTGCCCCAGTGCTTTTATCTGTGGTAGAGTGATAACAGTGCTACTTTCTAAGGTTGTTGTACTTGTTGAGCAGATTGAAGTACTTAGGACACACCTGGTGTGGCAATGTAGTTTTTAAAATAATAGAAGCCAGGCATAATCCCAGCATTCTGGGAGGCTGAGGCAGGAGGATTGAAAGTTCAAGATCAACTTGGGCAACCTAACTTATCTCAAAGTAAAAACCAAAAGAAGGCTGGAGATGTAGCTCAGTGTAAAAGCCTTGTGTTCAACCCCAGTATTAGAATAATTTTTAAAAAAATAATCCTTTTGGAGGACAGTTAAATGATATTTATCAAAGGGCATCAAAATGTCTGTTTTTTCAGTACTGAGAATTGATCTCAGGGCTGCATGCATGCTAGACACTCTTATCACTCAGCTACTCCCCTACAGCTTTTACATTTTATTTGACTATTTTGACACAGAGTCTTAGCGAGTTTCCCAGGCTGCCTCAACCCTGTACCATCACGTCTGGCTGAAATGTCATAATTTTTGATCCAGTCATTTCATTCTGCCCCTTGGCACCTGGTAGCACTGTTGCCATTTAAATGTAATAGGCATTGGGGCTGGGGAGATAGCTCAGTTGAATAAGCACTTCCCTGGCAAGCGCAAGGGCCTGAGTTCAATCCCTGGTTCCGCAAAAAAAAAAAAAAAAAAAAAAAAAAAAAAGTAATAGGCATTTCATAAGTGTTTGTTGGATTATATGTATGTGCTTTTATGTGTGCGTATGCATGTACACTGCCTATGCCACTTAATAGTGTTAAGACAACGAGCCACAGTGGTGGTTTCATAAGATTGTAAAGCAGCTGGAAAAATCCTCTTTGCTGGTGACAATTCTGCACTGTATGATGCCAGGCACTGTTTCTGTGTCTGTGGAGATGCTGGTGTAAACTGACCTATGCTCTTCAGGTCATATAAACAGTGAAGTGCAGACTTATGTGTACAGCACACAGAGCCATGGTAATAGATGAATGCGTTCCTGGTTCCCATTATTTATTGTACTGTACTCTTGGTCATTCTTTCAGTGAGTTCTCCTATGTACAAAAGCACATGAACAGTGAGACCTCTGGCAGCAGCTTGGCACATCTCACATGCGGGGTCAGGGTCATGCGCAGTGGCCGCCTCTGTCTCTAGCTTCCCGCGCCATGCTCCATGGTGCTCACACCGTGCTGGTGTTGCATAGGGAGTGCCATACCTGCCGCACAGTGCTTGGATTTCTCTCCTTTCTGGTTAGGTTCTCGTTAGGGCACAAAGGAGAATAGGTAGGGATTATCCTCGCTGCCAGCAATTCTGGCAAATATTTTTTTGCTTTAGTGTTTGAATCTTGGGGCTTCTTCCATTTGCTAATCAAGTATTCTAGTGGCCAGACACCTTCCCTTGCACAAGAGAATACCAGCTTGTGAGCCTACAACTTTGATACCCAGGAGACAGGGGTCAGCTCCAGACAGTACATAACCAGGTGCCAAAGTGTACCTAGAAGGTAAAATGATTCCTGCTGTGGTCATTAAAAATCACATAGAGGGGCCAGGGAGATGGCTCAGTGGAATAAGCGCTTCCCTGGCAAGTGCAAGGGTCTGAGTTCAATTCTCAGTTCCGAAGGAAAAAAAAATCACATAGAAGAAGGGCACTGTGGTGCACACCTTAACCCCACTTTCTAGGAGGCTGAGGTGGGAGGACCCCAAGTTCAAGCCCAACTTGGGAACTTAAAGATACTGTCTCAGAATAAAAAATAAAAAGGGGCTGTGGCTGTAGTTCAGTTGTGAAGGTTCCGGGTTCAATTCCCAGTATTGAAGGTGGGGGGGGGGACCTTTTAATTTTCCCCGTCTACATATAATATACTCTTATTTCCAAGGAATTTTAAGTACCTCTTAAATTCTCTAGCTGAGTAATTATGGTGAGGTGGAAAGAACATTCACTGATAATTAGGAAATTTATGTTCTAAATTTGGTTCTCCTACATGTAGGATTTGGAACAAGTCCATTCTCTGTGGGATCATGAAATTAGAGGTCTTGAACTTGATCTCAGACATCTTTTCTGGCTTCTGACCGTGTAAGGTCCATGTGCCCAGAGGGTCTATTGCCTAGGATTCTCCAAGCCCCTGGGTAGTTAGTTGGCTGGTCTGTCTGCATCTTTGGCACAACTGAGCTGAGGCCAGAGCAAAGGTGTTGGGGAGCTGACTTTGCTGTGTCTGGTCCCTGCCCCCTCTTCTCCTACCCAGTCTGCTGTCCCCAGGTGAGGCTGATGGCCACAGGCTATAGGGTGCATTGTCAGGCCTGGATTGTGTCAGAACCTGCAGCCCACAGTCTCTTGTCACATTGGACCAGTCGACCCTCTGGTGTGTTGTCTGAGATTTGCTAAGGAGGTCTAAAATGGAGAAATCTCATACACTGCCCCTTGCAATTCCCTTCCTTTTCTGGGTTCTCATCACCTTCACTCCATGCAGAGCCTCTGGGTGCTACCCACCCAGCAGCTCCTGAGCTGGGCGCCAGGACCAACTCTGACCACCAGAGGGCACTCTTGCAATGTGAACACCAAACCTCTCTCCCCGGAGAAGTTGGGTCCATCTTTGCAGAACATCTGGGTTTGCTAAAGCCATTCTCTACTGAAATGCTTCTCAACTGAGGGTGAGCCCCTAATTCTTCCAGGTGACATTTTACAGTGTCTGGAACACATTTTGGATTGTGACATCTGGGAGAGAGCCCCAGAAGCCACTGAAATTCAGGACAGCACAGGGCAATGATGAATTACATCACTGAAGATGCTTGGAAAATCTGCTCTACTTGAATCTGTCACCTAAAATGAAGAAGACACAATCACTTGGAAGGAAGTTTTTTGGGCTGTTTTTCATGGCCTACGTTCACCTACCCTAAAGGGAAATCTTAGAATCGTGACCTCATAGCATTTGCATTGCCTAAAATGCAGGGGTCACGGCTACCACAAGACACTGAAGAGGATGTGGGGTCAGGCTGAAGGCACGTGAGGGTCCCCTTTACATAGAAAACTCTGCCCCTGGGGTTAGCTCCTCTAAGCAAGATCCAAGCCCCAGCACAGCACCATTACTTCCTTATGCAAGTCACACAGTGTTGGCTCTTTCCCCCATCCTGTGAGCTGGGTGACAGGAAAGCCCCTGGGGTTTGGCCCTTCCTGCACAGTGGGGGATGGGCCTGTGGCTTTGGGGACAGGTGGGAACTACCAGGAAAGCATCTGGCATGTGCTTTCCCCTTTCCCCTGGTCTCAGCCTAGCTCAGAACCCAGGGGCTGGGCCCCTTACTCATCACTAACTTGCAAGGGGCCAAGGCCTCCCCCTTGCCCACTCTGGTTCTCTCCTTGTCTATGAATCCTCTATATCCATCACACGAAGGTCTGTGGAGTGGCAAAAAGTGACGGTGGTTGTTGTGGTGGTGCATGCCTATTATCCCAGCACTAGTGCTGAGGCAGGAGGATTGCCACAAGTTCAAGGTCAGCCTGGACTAAATAACAAGCTTAAAGACAGTGTGAACTACATAGTCAAAATAAAATAGTAAAGGCAAGGGGAGCCTCCATTGAGAGGAGACTACAAAGAAAGAGACAAAGAATGGGCAGAGGAGCCTTCTGTCCTCTCCAGAAAGGACTGGAGACAAATCCTAGTGGGTGGTTTGTCACTTAGAGAAAGGAAGGCAGTATAGTTCAGTGACTTGGCTCCTGCAAAATCTCTATCTGTTGCTGGATTGAGCAACAGACCCCCCTCTCCCACCTATTCCCTCTCCCCCAAACCCCTTGGTGCTTCAGATCTGTTCAGCTTGGTATTCTTAGGACTCTGGTGCAGGTCAAAGGAAGAGGAACCCTTTCATTGGCCTCCTTATTCTCCCCACCCTTCAGAATTCTGCTCAGGGGTCCTTAGTAGGGGGCTGAGGGTCATTCTGAAAGACTTCTGCTCATTCAGAAGTTCTTGAGGCTGATTTCCCTCTTCAGGAGCTTGCAGGCCCACTGCTCCATCAGCCCTTATGTCTCTCAGAGCCGATGACAATGGCGGCAAGGAGCCAGGCTATTTCCAGTCTCCCAGGCCTCTCTGAAGCCCTCAGCCCCTCTTCTTGCAGGCCTCATGGGTGGTGTTTATTTCTGCCTGGGATCAGGAACAGGTGCTTGGGGCAGTTGGTGGGATGTTGGGACCCACTGGAGGGAGGCCAGCACACACCAAGGGGACAGTTTGCCAAGAGCATTTTATTCCTGGCCAGTGGGGAGTATTACAGAGGCAGGAAGGAGTCCCTTCCTCCTACCTGCCTGGGGCAGAGGAGGTAGAAGGAAGATCCTGAAGATGACTGGAGTTTCCAAGGAGTGGAAGAGAAGGCATGGAGAGTAGCAGAGGGATAGACATTAGCCTAGGTGGTGAGATGAGCCCAGAGAAGAAGGAGCCATGGGGGTGGAGGTGGGGGGTTCCTGGCCCCTCCCAGCAAAGACACTTGATTTCCTCCTGATGTGGGTAGGTATGGGAAGGGTGGTTCAGATGATGAAAGTCTTGTTAATCTTCTCCCTCTCTGAAAAACATTGACACTGAGGCTTCTCTTTAGTCTGATGAACAATTTGGTGGCAGAAGAGGGCCCCACCTCAGTTCCTCCCACCCCCACATTGTGCTTTTCTATAGTGGTCTAAGTCACCTTGTCCAATATGCTTCTGTAGTCTCAACTTGTGTCCCGCAAAATCAGAGAAGAGGTGAGCATGACGAGTGGGGTTTGGAGACCCCTTCATCTTCTGTTCCAGTTAAGGAGGATCCAAGGGCCACAGTGCTTTGAGGTGCTCCAGGCTTGGGCAGGCGGGGCTGTCCTTCCCAAGTTCCAGTCTGTGCGTCTCCAGGGAGAAGCCCTTCCTGGAATTCAGACCCCCCTTTGCTCCCACCCTGGGGTCAGGCTTTACCTCCATCCCCCCAGGCCTGAGCGATGACACCGGAAGCCTCTCGCCTATACCTTGTCCCAGCCTGGCCATCAAAGGGAGCCCTGGAGCTTGTTGGGGCCCTGGGAGCAGGGTGGCAGGCTTAGAGGAGCTTGGGAGCTGTTGCTCTCCTGGGAGAGGAGGCAGGAAGGGCCCTGAGAGGTGGGCCCAGGGGGAGGGAAGCAGTGGGAGGGCAGGAACCAAGGAGGCAAAAGTGGGCAGCCTGCCTTGGAGGCCCCCGAGGTGGCAGCCTGGCCTGAACCAGGAGGGTGTAGGGGCAGAGCTGAGTCCTGGGAAAAGAAAGAGGAATGGTGAGGAGGGTGCCCCTCTTTGAGATACTGATCCCCACCCCATTCCTCTGAAAGTCTCTTCCCATCTCCTGGTTGGCTTGCTTTTCTGTGTGTTCCTCAGGAATACCCTTTCTAGGGGAAGCTTTCCAGACTCTCCAGCCTCAGTGGGAGCCCTGCTGCCTGCTGTCTTTGGCCCCGCACCTGTTTGCAGGGCACTTAGCTCCCCTCGGATCCTGCTGTCTCTCTTGTGCCTGTTTAATCTAATGTCGGTGTCCCTATCTTTGTGGGAACAGGACTACACCTACTTTATTCTCCCTTGAATCCAGCCCCTCTTGGCACAGATTTAGTCCTCAATATATAATAATAATAAAACAAATTGATCTAGGTATGGCAGCATTTGCCTATAATCTGGGCACTCTGGGACACTGAGGTGGGAGGGCCACCCGGGGAAGTTCAGTGACTTAGCAAGATGTCTCAAAATAAGAAATAAAAAAAAAAGAGAGCTTCTCACTGTAGCTTAGTGAGAAGGCCCTGGCCTGGATTTAATTCCCAGTACTGAGAGAGAGATGGGGGGAAAAAAGAGTTGAAAGAAGGAGGGAAGGCTAGCCTTTTCCATAACTCAAGGAATCCACTCCTTATTCCCTGCCCCTGCAGCAAGGACTAATTCTAGCTGGGTGAAGAACTGGTTGCGTAGCCTTGGGCTTGTCCCTGACATGTGCAGGCCTCTCTTCTTCACAAAGGCTTCTTTCTTGGCTGAGATCAGGCAGCATTGTGGGTGAGAAGAGGCCAGCCTGGATGTGAAGGGAGCTTTGCCTTTGTCCACCCTGACCACAGCACTCCTTACAGGCAGGCTTCCCTGTTCTCATTCCTTGCAAATCTGCCCCCTTTCACCTTCTGCCTGCCTGGGTTCCCTGACCTGGTTAGCTGGAACTCCACCCTGCGTTTTGCATTTCCAAGAACGCTAACTACAATGCAGTCCACATTTTTCATTTTTCTTTTCTTTTCTTTTCTTTCTTTCTTTCTTTTTTTTTTTTTAATGTATTTCCTACAGAGTCTCACTACGTGGCTCCGGCTCATATTGATCCTCCTGTCTCAGCCTCCCCAGTTCTGGTATTACAGGCGTGCTTAGGCATGTGCCAGTACTCCCAGTCTTGGTGGCTGGCTCAGTTCACCCAGGGGTGGGCCTGTGTGGCATGTGGTGCTGGGAACTGAACCTTAGTCCCTGTGCTTGTCACTGAGCTTCACCAGCCTAATCCACACTTTTCTTAGTGAGACCACATCGTTTAACTCAAGGAGCAAGTATCAACCCAATGTGGGCACATGAGGGGGGTAGCATAGTGAATACAACGGGGTAACCAAGTAGTTAGGACTTCACACATGCAAGTTGTTGGTTAGGATCTGGAAGGGAGAAACAGGATGTTCCTCCATGAGAAGTGTGGGGCCCCTGTAGGAGTGTACCTGCCCTGTGGGCCTTATAGGAGGTGGGGCAGCCATTTCCCAGGAAGGCTGTGTCTCATAGGCTCCAGGGCCAAGGTTGCCTCTGCCCTCACAGTGAACCTGTGGAGTTGATACCCTGGAGTCCCTGCCTGCTGCTACCTTTCACAGCTGCCTTTTGAGTAAGGATGGATTGAGATGAGGATGGTGTTCTGGAACCCCAGGGAGGAACTTGGGGCATGTGGAGGCTGCTCATCTTGTGACCTAAACCTGCTTTGTGTCCCTCAGGGCCCAAGCAGAGGCAGCATTTGTGTTTGTGCGTGCATTTGTGTGTGTGTGTGTGAGTGTGTGTGTGTGTGTGTGTGTGTTTATGCTCTCGAGGAGGACAGGGAGGTGTGACAGAACCCACTCCAAGCTGGGGCTTGGGAGGGGCACTTTCTTGCCTTCATGGTTTCCCAGAGAGGAGCATTCAGTGCCCAGGGCACTCCCACAGCTGGGAGGGGTGGTGGGGTGGAGAGACAGGGAGGGCTGTGCAGGTGCTATTCATTCAAATGCCAGCTGCCGTTCTGGTGGCACAGCAAGTTCCAGCCTGCCTCTGGCTGCCCACAGCCTCAGCTGTACGCTCAGGAGCATAGAGTCTGGGCCCCCAGCTGCATGCAGCCCAGGGTGGAGGCCGAGGGTCTTCAGCCCATGAATTGGTTGGAATGAAGAGAGATGGGCTCTGTTCTTGGAGGGCTTCTGTGATGTTTTCCACAGGAAGTCTGATTGTGTTGCTGCCAAAGTTGACGCATTTGCCTACATGTCTACACTCTTCTCCCACCCCATCCCACATGCCACCATGCTGGCCTTCTTCCAGCTGCTCTGTCTGTCCCAGGGCCTTCCTCACTGCCTCTGAGCTCAGCTATGTGTCCTTTGGGCCTCAGCTCAAATGTCAGTCTGTCAAGGAAGTCTTCCCTGTTGCCCTCCATACCTTCAGTTTCTCTAGATCAGGGAATGCAATTAGGGCTGGCCTGTTAGTAACTGACAGTCTGCCTAGCAAGCCATCAAGGCATCCTGCTCAGTGTGGTGCTCCTGTCCCAAGGACAGTGGGCAGCACATTCAACATTCAATGAAACAAATGAGTAAGTGAGCAAGTAAAACACAAACTTTGTTTTCCCCACCCCTCCCCTGAGAGGCTGAGTCTCCTCCTTGTCTGGCTCTGGCCTCATCATCACCTGCCTCAGTAAGCTTCTAAAACCTCCAACACCAGGCTTGTGCCTCCCCTCTAAACCCAACTACACACAAGTCTAGTGTATACGCTGCTCAGTTTACAATAGGGCTATGTGCCTGCTAAACCCATTGTAAGCTGAAAATAATGTAAGTCAAAATTGCATTTAAGGGGCTGGAGAGATGGCTCAGTGGTCTAAAGCACCTACTTGGAACAAGCTTGGCAAAGCACAGGGACCACGGTTCAATCCTCCAGCACCACATGCCAGCCAGCCGCGCCCCCTGGTGGGCTGAGCTGGCCACACACACACATACACA
>NW_004524608.1:449720-488001 GCF_000260255.1 Octodon degus | reverse complement strand
CACAAATAAATAAATAAATAAATAAATAAATAAAATTAAAGAATAAGCCCTAGGCGCCAAAGATATAAAAAAAAGAACTTTGTCCCTGACGCCATAGGCTTACGTGGAATTGAGACCACGCTGTCTACAGTAAAAAAAGTTCTTCCAGAAGTTTATTTTTTGTACTGAAGGTATAGCTGATTAGTAGGGTGCTTGCCTAGCATGCATAAAGCCCTGGGGTTCAATCACCATGGATGCTAAGTAACTAATTAAATAAATATAAATAAATAAATAAAATAAAATAAACTGGGGTACAGTGGCATATACCTATAATTGCAGCTACTTGGGAGGTTGAGGCAGAAAGATCAAAAGTTCTAGGCCAGCCTTGGCAACTTAGAGAGACTCTATCTTAAAATAAGATTATAAAAAGGGCCAAGGATATAGGTCAGTGGTGGAGTGCTTGCCTAACATGCGTGAGGCCCTAGCCTCTATCCCCAGTACTGCAAAAACGAACAAATGAGAAAGATATTCAATACACCTAAGCTACAGAGAAGCTTAGTGCACGGTACACTGGAGAGTATCGGCCCATTGCCCACATGATGGTGTGGAAGATCAGGAACCCAGCTCACAGGGTGCTTTGTATTGTGAGCTCAGGGACAGGTCAAAATGCAAAATTGCGAGTGTGCTTTGGATTGTTTTTGGACCCCCCACAAAATCAAAGTATTCTAAATGAAACATCATGAGTTGGGGTCTTCTATAATTTTTATCGCATGAAAACCTGCACGTGCCTCTTCCTCCTGGGTCCCTTCTAGGTCCTTCCTGGCCTCTGGCTCAAGTCTGATCCCCACGGAATGGTTTCTGAGAGGTTGGGGGAGAGGATACCCATTTGCTTTGCTAATCCCATCTCACGTTGCTCCTGTTTGCTCCAGCCCTCATCATAGCCCACACTGTGACCCCAGTAAGACACCGGTACCCTGCCATAGCTGCTGTGCGTACCCATGACTTTTTATGTGACACAAACTATCCCTTCTGCCAGGATTTCTCTGCATCATCTCACCTGTGTCATTGTCACCTCTTCAGGAAGCCCTGACTTCTCTGCGCCTCCCTTACACCTGTGCTTACCTGAGTCTCAGTTTGGATCACTGGCTGTCCTCCTTCTCTGTTCCTCTCTGGGCTCTGAACTTCTTGAGGGCCCTCTCATCTCTGAGCCCCTATGCCTGTAGATAGCTGGTACTTGATACATGCTAGTTGAATGACTAAATGACTTGGGTACTATTCTGTCTTAAGTCTGCTGGGCCCTGTCTTTTCCCCCTCCTCTATTGAGATTTTCTGTTCTCCTCATCCCAGATACTCACGGTAGTAGCTGCTCCCCTTCTTCTCCTCAGGGACCTCTGGGGACTCTTGGGAGTTCTGCTCTCTGGTCAGCTGCTCTGCCATGGCCTGATGGGTGAACAGCATGCTGGGCAGGAGCTGAGGAGTAAGAGGATGGGGTGGATCTGTTTCCTCCCTGGCTTCTGTCCTCCAATATGTACCAATACTATGTCTTGGTTAGACAAGCACCCACTTCCCTCTGCTCCACTGCTGAGTGAGAGATGCCTAGTACAGAAGCAGCCTTTATTCAGTGCTGGGTGCTATCCCAGAGAGGTTGGTGAGCACCCTTGCTCTGGGTTACTCAAGGGCTAGGAGGCGGGAGTCTAGTGGAGAAAGATGGGTCCTCACAGTGGAGAGCAGGGCTGGGGGCCTCCTAGGCAGAGGGACCAGTGCTAGTGGGGCTCTGTGGACTGGGGTCACCTTCATACCTACCTCGCTCTGCACACCCACGGGCACATGGGCTGGCTGACACCGGGCAGGGAGTCCCAGCAGCAGGCAGGGGGAGGGTGGCGCCCGCACCTCCCACATAGGGTAGTTGACTATGATGAGCTTGCTGAAGTTGAACTTATAAGTGAACCTTTTGCCTCTGGTCTTGTGCAGGATCCTCTTGTTGTAGTAATACCTGGAGAACCAAGGTTGGAGTGGAGGCTGAGGCAGAGTTACCCTTCCCAAGCCAGCAAGGCCAGCTGGAGGATACCAGGCATCCTCCCAGGGCAAGGACATTTGCCAAGGCTGGGGCAAGTGGGACTTGGACAGGGATGCCAGAACCACAGCCTTTGTCCTCGAACTCTGCCTGCTCTGGCTGTGCTGGCTAACTTGGCTCACCTGAGGGCCCGGCTGAGCTTGTCATAATTCATCTGTGGTTTGCATTTCCTGCGGCCCCAGAGGCGGGCCACCTCATCTGGATCCTTGATGACAAACTCCCCGAACTCTCCCTGCTGCCAGGCGATGACATGGCGGAACTCTTCCTTTTGCAGCAGTTCCAGGATGAAGTGCCACAGCTGGATCTGCCGGGAGCCTGGGGAGGACTCAGGTTTGTAGGCCCAGTCAGGGAAGGCCAAGCCTGGGGTGGGGAAGGGAGTGTGAGGGCTGCCATGCTACTCCGAGCCCCTCCCCCCACAGCAGCTGCAAGAGTATAGGGGGCCTGGCAGAGAGGCTCACCTGAGATCCAGTAGTTGCCAGGGGTGGCCGGGATGCCCTCAGCCAAGCAGCTACAGTGCATGGTCTAGTGCAGGGAAGAAAGAGCTGAGGCTGAGTCCTAGGGTTGGGAACAGCCACTTCTTAGGAGGAAGGGAAAGAAAGAAGGAATAGAGGTCAGGAAGGAAAGAAAGCTCAGTCCAGGGAAGAGAAGGGAGGCTGAAGCAGGAAACTTCCCCACACCCAGGGCAGGACTCAGCCTTGTACCCACAGGTGCTCTGGAAGCATTTGTTCAGTTAATAAACCAGGGGCAAGGAAGAGGGGATCATGGTGTTTCCTTCCTGGGGAGGGAAGGGAAGGGAATGAGCGGCGCTGACATAGACTGGCTTGATACAGATGTAAGGAGGAAAAACAATCTGAGTAAACTCTTCAAAGGGAAGAGAGGATGATGGTGCAGGAGGCTGCTTTCCACGATCACTGCTGGATGGAACAAGGTGCAGAAAGATCGCAGGAGGACAGGAGAGGCTGTCACGGGGACACTGGGCCTGGGGTTGCCTTTGGGCTGGGAGATTCTGTGGTGTTCAGGACTGTGTCGCAGCAGGGTTCCAGGACCAGGCTCAGGAGCCCTCTCTGATGGAGTTGGTAGGAGGGAAGCACTGCTCTTCACTAGGATATGGTAGGTACTCATGTTTGGAGGACATGTGACCCTGTGGTGCGGCCTCCTCACATTTAAAAATCATTTAGTTAGCTTGGCATGGTTGTGGGTGCCTGGAATCCCAGGATTGAGGAGGCTGAGGCCGGCGTATTGTAAATTTGAGATCAGCCTTGGCTACATAGCAAGTTCAAGCCTGGCCTGGACTATATATGGAGACCCTGTCTCAAAAAACAAAGCAACTAAACCAAAATAATCTATGGCTGTGTTTCTTAAATTTAATGTGCATAAAATGATCATTCTGGTGTCTCTTCAAGTGCAGATTCTGATTCAGATGAAATGGGTGAACCTCAGCTTCTGAAGTTCTGAGAAGATGCTGTGGCCGCCCCTGCTGCTGATCCTTGGGCCATGGTTAGTGTAGCAAGGTCGATCCTCTGGGCTATAGCCAAGAGAAGCTATAGGTGTTAGAAAGTTAGAGAATCCCAGATGCCTCGGGTTGTAGGCTCCTCCTCACTCTTCCCACTCCCAGCACCAGCAAGTCATGCGGCTTCTTGCTGACCCTTTACTCCCCAAGGTCTGCTCAGTGCTGCAAGGTCAATGGACTACCTAACAGGCCACAGGAGTCCTACTTGGCCCTGGCTGAGAGAATCTGTGGAAAGTACTGTGAGCAGGGCGGCAGTAGATCCAAGCACACTTGCAGTTCTTAAATTGACAGCAGGGTGTAGAGAGTAGCTCAGTAATAGAGAATTAGAACATGTGCCTAGTCTTCCAGTGGCCCTGGGTTCTTTGTCTTTTTTTTTTTTTTTTTTTTTTATTTTTTGTGTGTGTGTGTGTGTGTGTGTGTGTGTGTGTGTCCAGCTCAGCCCACCAGGGGGCGGGGCTGGCTGGCATGTGGTGCTGGGGGATTGAACCGCGGTCCCTGTGCTTTTTGCTAAGCTTGTTCTAAGTAGGTGCTTTAGACCACTGAGCCATCTCACCAGCCCCTTCTTTGTCTTCTTGAGATAGAGTCTCACTAGGTAGTTCAGGCTGGCTTTGAACTCACTATGTAGCCCAGACTATCCTCAAACTCATGGTGATCCTCTTGCCTCAGCCTTCTGAATGCTAGGATTGCAGGCATGTGTCACCACACCTAGCTAGCCCTGGGTTCTATGCAGAGCACCACAAAGAAATGAAGACAAAAAAAAAAAAAAAAAAAAAAAAAAAAAAAAAAAAAAAAGTGAAAACTAACAGCTAGACTCCTCCTTTCCCTTTACTCTCTCCTGAAGTAGATGCCCCTTCTCTTCTCTTACCCTCCTTCCTGCCCAGCCATTAGGAAGCTTGTTCATGGAACCTTCGCTTGGGCGCTCTCTACCTCAGTTTCAGAACACACCTGGCTATGAAATGTATGTGCAAAGGTTTCCAGGCAGGAATGTTCCTGGGAGGAAGCTGATAGAATTCCTGCTGCCTGCTGGATCTGATGGTGCTTCCTGGTTGGAGATGTAGAGATCTCAGTAGATTTAGCATCAGAGAAGATGATAAACACCTCCCACTTACGAGACCAGACACACTCTGTGCCCTGCACAGTGCGAAAGGATTAAAAATGAATGCACGGAAATTTCCCAAGGTTTAAAAGATTTAGCTAACTAGGTAGCCCCCAAAAGAATACCCAGATGAAAAAACTAAAGTGCTGTCCGCAGGTGGGATCAAGCCTGCTGATCTGATGCCAGCAACCTCCTCCCCAGGACCCCATTCCCCTAGGTTTGTGAGAACTCCTAGAGCTTCTGCTCTCTAAGAAGTCTGCACTGTGGCTGTGGGAAGTCTGACTGTTGAAAAACTCCTGCCAGACAGCCACCCACAAGTCCTTTCTTTTCTGCTTGAGCCCCTTGAGCTGACTGTGGGGGCTGCCAGAAAAGAGCAAGCTTCCGTCTGTCCACATGTCTGAGAATTGTCCTTGGCATTTCACCTTAATTCCTTGTGTATTTTATGCACACTTTGTGGCCATGCCAGCTCCCAAGGCTAGGAGGTGCTCTGCTCTGTGCCCTCCTCCTCCCCAGGCCCCTGCTCCTTGTGCCAGGGGCCGAACACAGCCTTTGTGTTCCGAGGTTCCCACTAGCTGTGTACAACCTGCTTATCCCCTACAGTGCCACAGCTGGCTCTATGCAGTGGCCTTGGAGGGGGCTGAGAACTGAGAATCATAAATCAGAAAGGATCATAACTTGATCTCGAATGATCAGTGTAGTTTCTCTAAGGCACTTTGTGTTTCTGGAAGGGTTATGGCAGCGAGCAGTTTTTACTGTCATCAACACCATCAATTCAGATTACTACTAATAAGGTTAATCCCCTTAGCCAATAGAAGTGTTCATTACAACACTTGTAGGTTTTAGGTCATTATTTAATAAAGGCAATATAGATGATGGTGATAACGAGAGGGAACATTCCCAAACTGGGGTTTAGAGCCAAAGGAAACATCCAAAGCAGATCTGATCTTTAATGATTTTTGCTAATGTGAGTTGGGCACCTGCTGTGCACCCCAAATTGGTCCCACACTTTTTTTCCATGTTATTTCATTGATTCTTCACAATAGCCTTTTGAGGTGGGTACTAGTTATACTTTGCAAGGTGAGGAAATTAAGGCTCAAAGGATTAGGAGCCTTGCACAAGATCCTAGCCAAGTGGCGGAGCCGGCTGGAAACAGGTCTGTCTGACTCCAGGCTCTTGGCTCTCATCAGGCAATGAGGGCAGAAGGTTTGAGGATGAAACTTTGGGAGCAAGGAGGTGAGCCTGGCAGTGGGCCCTGGATGCCAAAGGAGGGGCTCAGATGAGAGCTCCTGGCCAGAAAAAAATTCAGCCAAAACCCAGGGAAGCTAGAGGACAGCCAGCCAGATGGACAGAGGGCAGTGCAGAGAGGATGCGGAAGACAGGAATGCACACGCATGTATGAGCCGCAATGTTTAGGACGTCAGTGCCCTCGGCCCAGAGCTGCCCCCATGCAGAGCAGAGACGTGCATGGAGTCACTTCGCTGTTGCAGCCTCCTAAGCAGCCAGTGTAGACTGACTGAATAATTTGATTGATTGGACAAAGCCAGGTTTTCTCAGCAACTGCTTGATTGATTCACTGGGAAAACAGAAGTGTTTATATAAACACAAAAGCAGTTGAAGGAGCAAGCTGCCAGAGTCATTGAGGACAGTGAATCAGAGAATGAGATAGAAACTGTGATGGAGAAGCCAGGGTCCAGTCCAGATTGGGGCCAGGGTGTAGGGGTGTGGGGGATGTTTAAGATCAGAGTGGAGAAACCAGCCAGGTTATAAGGGAGAGAAGCCTCTCAGACCCTGGCGGGTCCCCAGGGAATATTTCATACTAGTTACCTTTAAACAAACTGCATACCCCTCCCATCCATCAAATCCTCGATCTCATTAGAAGCCTCTGACCTCTCCCTTGATCTCAGCCCCAAGTGGAGAATGGTTAGTCCTGAGACCTCCTTAATGCTATTAGCTAAAGCCACTTAGGTAGAAGGGTAAGGAGCTGGGACCAGAAAAACAAAGCTGACCACCTTTCTCCTCATGCTGCTGGAGGCAGGCAGCAGTAAGGCCCCCTTTGGCCTCCCCTCAGGCCTCTTTCCCTGCTCTGGGACAGAGAGGCATGCAGGCAGAGGCCGCAGGGCAGCAAGGAGCCCTTCTTGATGCCTCCTGCATCCCCAACTCTGGTGAGGCTTCCCAGGGGTCCTACATCAGCCCTGCACCCCTCTCCAGGCTCAGCTGTCCCCCAGCTCCTCCTGGCTTCCACCACTCACAGTGACTGTAGTCTCTGCATCTCTGGAGGCTGTGGGATTTAAAAGGCTTGTGTAATTCAGTGGAGCACAAATTGAAGCAGAGACACCCCTATGTCCCACCCCGAGACCCTTGTCAAGGGGCAGTTGAAGGTCAGGGGGAAGGGGCCTGGGAGATGGCTCAGTGGAATAAGCGCTTGCCTGGCAAGCACAGGGGCCTGAGTTCAATCTCCACTGGAAAAAAAAAAAAAAAGAAAAGGGTCAGGGGGAAATTGTGGCCTCACCCACTCCCAGCAGCCAGGGGTGTCCAGTGACCTGCTTGGGACCATCCCACTGGCCCTTGTAGGCTTCTGTTCTGCTCTGACCTTTCCTCTTGAGCTCATTGCCCTCTCCTTCCTAGTTTCACCCTTCCCTCCCCTTCCCTTTTCCCGTCTTCCTTCCTGCTCCTACCCACCAGTGGCTCTTGGTTTTCTCCCTGCCATCAATCATTTTGTGGCGTGTTCTCCCACTCTTTTCTCTGTTCCCCTTTGTCTTTACTGTCTCTCTGTTGCCTGGTTCCTTCCGCTCAAGTGTGGCCTCTGTCTCACACTTTTTGCCCAACCCTTTCTCTGTTTGTCACTGGCTCTCATTGTCACTTTCTGTTTTCGTTTCTCTTTCTGTCCTTCCTCTCTAGTCTACCTACCTCTCCTGTGCTTCAGACTGGAAACTGAACCCTTTGGGTTCTCTCAACTCTGGCCCCACCGCCCCACTTCCTCACTTCTGCCCCAAACTGCCCCCCCCCCCCGTCCTTTCCCTTCCCCAGTGGCCCCTTCAGCATTCCCTCAATTTCCCAGCTGTGCCCTGGGGGAGTCCCCTGGGTACTCCCATCCTTGGTCTCCTAGGGAGGCGAAATCCCCTCCAGCAGGCCCTAAGGTGGCTGAGGAGCCAGATCTGAAGAAGAGGAAGTGAAAGTTCTAGCAAACAGCTGAGCTGGATGAGTTGGCTGAAGGGCCTGAGGCTGAGTCATAAGGACCAGAACAGCAGCAAGTATCTGAGGTGGCCCTCACTCACCTGGGTCTCTGACACCTTCTGACTCAGTAATCAACCTCAATCCCCATGTCCTCTTTCAGCCCAGGCCCCAGACTTAACATGAACCCCTCAATTTCCACAAAGCTCTAACTCCAAACACAGGCTCTTCGTGTACTCTGGTCCCCCAGCCCCCTGGGGCCCCAATCCTTTGAGCAGGGCCAGAAAGGGGCTGGCATGTGGAGGGCCCAGGCTCCCACACTCTTCTGGCCCTTGCCCCGTCCTCTCCTTGGGAAGGACTTAGGACCGAGAGGCAGGGCTTTCCTGTATCATCAGGCACCCTCCCTGGGTGGAGAAGGCAAGGGGAATGGGTGGGGCCCAAGCTTCCATGCTTCTTGGTCCCAGTTCCTGGAAATCTGAGGAAGGGAGGGAGGCAGTGGATGGGCAGAATTCCCTCACCCCATCACAGGTGTCAGTCACCTCATGCCAGCCTAGCCCGGGTGGGAGCACATGCTCCCAGTGCCCTTCTCCTGTCCCTGCTCCTTCCATCACCACACAGGAATGCCCAAAGCCTCTCCTGCCTCCTTCTGCCCAGTAGTGTCTACTAGCTGCTTGCCCGTCCCTACTCACTATTCTCCAGCATCGCTGTATGGATGGCAGAAGGGAGCACCCTGAGACAGCACCCCACATCACAGACAACAGGAGAGGGAGACACTAAGACCTTCACTCACTCAGTCCCTGGAGTCCACTGATTCATTCATCCCAGAGTCCCTCCGCCCTGGAAAGTTGGCAGCTAAAGCCCAGCTCTGCCATCTGGACCTACTGTCTTCCTGATATCCCCTTGCAGGTGCCAAGGTGCTGTCTGCCCTGAATGGCCAGCACCTGTCTCTGTGGCTGCTCCACACCTGGATGCAAGAGCCCTGCCACTTCTCAGGCAGCACCTGTGTGGCCTGGGACTCCCCTCCCACTAAGAGCCCTACAAGAGGCTCCACAGCTGGGGCAGGGTGGGTGTACAGGAGGTGTCCCTCTGTGCCAGCCCGCGCTGCAGACCTACCAGAGTCCCTTCCCGCGGTGCAGCCTGCTTCCTTCTGGTGCGCTCTTCTCCCAGCCCAGCTACGACCCTTCGCTCATCACGCTCATCACACGTGCGTTAGGGTTACTTAAAATGAGAGCGGGATCTCCAAGCTCCCAGGGGAGTGATGTGGTTTTTCAGACAATAGCATTAACCCTTCAGGGTCCAGCAGCACCACTGCCCTGCACCCCAGCCTGTGGGGTGGCTAGGGGAAGCTCTTCCTCTGGATCTTTTGCATCTAGAGTCTGCCTCTAGGGAAGGTCTGTCCTGAAACACCTAACCAGCAGGGAGCTTGGTCAGAGGGCTCTCTTTCCAACTCTCTGAAGGACTGTGGACCCGCTGGGAAGTCCTTTCTACTGTCTGCCCTTTCCACTCAGTCAGCTCTTCTCTCTTAGAGCTTCCTACTCAGAGACTGCACACCAGAAAGCAGTCTGCTGTCACAGCTTCTGTCTTACCACCGCCCCATGTGTGTTTTTTCATCAAGCCTCAGGATCTGCTACATTGCTCTGCTTAAACACTAGTGCTAGATCTCAGCAATTTGTAACTTTTCACTGGTGCTAGATCTTGGCAATTTGTAACTTTTCATCTTCATCTCAAATAAAATCATATTATATACTGTCCCTTTTTCTAAGGATGTTTAAACATATATTATATCTGTAGTTTCTAAGCATTCTCGAAAGTGAAGTCAAGTGTGGTTGGCCCATACCTTTTAATCCTAGCATGCTGCAAGGCTGGGCCAGGAGGGCTGGGAGTTCAAGTCCGGTCTGGGCAATTTGGCAAGATCAGTTTCAAAATGAAAAAAAGAAAAAAAAAAAAAAGGCCCATGGATATAGCTCAGTGAGAAGGCTCAGGGTTCAATTCCCAGTACTAAAAGAAAAAAGAAGAAAGAAAAAAATCTACAAAATGAGTTTTCCTTTTTTTTTTTTTTTTTAATGAGTTTAACTTAAAGTTAGATAACTAGATGAACTTCCAACTAAAGAAAGCTTGGAGAATAGGAAAATTAACTACAGAGGCAGCAGACACCTGCTAAGGACAAAGATAAGGGGAGAGGTGCTAGGGCTCCCTGGACGGACCCTGGAGTAGAGCTGATGCCAGAGACAGAGCCTCTGTATTAAGTCCTGGGAGTAAACTGCCTGGAAAGCTGTCAGGCAGGTGTCCAATCTCCCAACCACAGCAGGGATAAGAAGATTGATGGATGTCATTGAGGGGATCAATATGATTTTCTTCCCCCCACCCCCGGACTCTGAGAGGCCAAGTTTCCTGCTGCCCCCACTCACCCCCTCCTTACACAGCCCCTTCCGACCCTGAGCTGATCGAGATAGGAATGGAGTCCCATGGAATTCAATTCTGGGGGTTGTTTTCTGGTTAAATCAACCGGAGCTAACATGATGAAAGAGAGAGAGAGAGAGAGAGAGAGAGAGAGAGAGAGAGAGAGAGAGAGAGGAGACTGATGGGGCAGGAGCTGCTGGGTCTTCATGGGGCAGGCAGGGAGGACAGAGCTCCACAGGCCCACAGAAGGCAAAGAGGAAAGGGCTGCAGAAAGTGGGCGGGTAGGCAATTCTGTGTCGGGGCTGAGGCACAGGTAGGGGACACAACAAGGACTGAGAGGATGACACCTCATGCTAGGTGCTGCTCCTAGAGTCCTTGGCTTTTCTTCTCTGCAGTGCTTGTTCTACCCTGGCTCACCTTCCCTCCATCCGTCTTGCATTCCAGAACCTTCTGAGTCAAAAAAAAAAAAAAAAAAAAAAAAGCCAGGAAAAAAATTGGGGGCCGGGGAGATAGCTCAGTGGAATAAGGGCTTGCCTGGCAAGTGCAAGCACCTGAGTTCAATCCCCGGTTCCGCAAAAACAAACAAACAAAAAAGCCAGAACCTTCTGAGTGAGCAGCGGGAGATGGCAGTGCCCTGTAGGACCACTTAGGAGGAACTGCTCCTCTCTCCCTTTCATGAAGGCCCTGTCCTTTGAGGATCAGGCAGAGTCTGCAGGGGGAGAGTTGGACCAAGATGAGGCCTAGAGAGCCACACTGGAAAGACTTCTGGGCCAGGAGCTTGGGTTGTCCTGCTTTCCCTCTTTTGCCATCGCCCAGGCTCTGGTAGAGTCCCTCATGGCCCTACAGCAGACACTGTGCTCCCACTTTTGGTGCAATTTGCTCTTCGCTCTCTGATCCTTGCAGATGAGGCTGGTCCTGGATTAGGAGGCAAGGTCCCTGACTTAGACATGGCTTGTGGGATAGCTGAGAGCCTCTTCTGTTTCTTCCATAAGATACAAACAATGGTCTAGCACCTTTGGGATGATAGGGATGTGGAACAGGGTCTCAGGATGAAACTTGGCCCTTGTAGTTGATGGTCAGCTGTGAGCACCCCAGGTCTTGCCCTGGCCTGCATGGGGCCACCCCACCAGCAATCACTAAGTGAGGATGCAAATGGCAGCTCCCTGTTCCAGACAACTCAGTTCCCCTAAATCTGTAGGCAGCTCCACCAGCATCTTCAGCCCTCTCAGCTCCTAGCACAGAGAAGCAATCATGGGCTCTGGGCCAAGGCTGGGCGGGTTACAGACTCCATCCACTACTGTCTGGGGCAGGAATCAGCCTTTCCTGCCTGGGGCTGCCTACCTTCCCCTTAGCTCCACTTAGGCCCCCAGGACTGTGGGCGCAGACTCAGGCAGGGGGGCTTCTCTGGGGAGAAACCAAAGGATGCTCTATTTTGAGCACCATCTAGAACTTTCTTATGTTAATTAGTGAGTACACAAATGCTAAAGTCACAGTGTATTATCCTTGTGTGGAGACCTTACAACCTGAAGGGGCCCTGTTGCATTTCACTTGTGTCTTACTGATGTTAAAAGGAGCAGGAGCTGCTGGGTAAGGTACTGCACACCTGTATTCCAGTACTGTGGGAGGCCTGGGGCAACTTAGCAAGACCCTGTCTTAAAATAAAAAATAAGGGTTGGGAACGAAGCTCAGTGCAAAATAATAACAATAAAAATGTTAAAAGGCAGGGCCTTGAGAGACTCCAGGTGTGCTCAGACCTTGGGGAAACTTCTGAAGGGGTTCACAGGCCAAAGGGGCTGCCAGGTGGGGTGGAGATGAGGGTTAGTGTCATCTACTTCCCTGAGGAACAGGAAGGAGATCCAAAAATAAGGCTCATGTCTCCTCCTCCACCATCTCTGGGGTCTGGTGGGGGGTTACAGCAGCCAATGCAGTGGCAGTGAAGCTTTGGGGACCTGGCTGTTTCCAGCAGGGTCTGTCTTACCAGTCCTTGGTGACAGAGACCCATTTATAAGTGCCCCTTGGAGGCAGTTGGGGAAGGAGGGGCTGTTCCCAGTGGCTCCCACCCTCTTCCAAGACAGCACAGTGATTCCCATCACAAGGATGGAGTCCAGGCAGCAGTAGGGGCCCTTCTGGATTCTGGGCAGGAAAGGGTGAAAAGACTCTCTCCAAAGGGGTATGAGACCCCAGGTGGCAGAGGGGGAAAGGGAAGGAGGCACCTGGTGAATGCTGCAAGAAGAAAGAAAATCTTACCTAAGGAAATGAAGGAGGGGCAGACAGCATGCAGCCCTGGAACCCTGCATCCAGAAGCTGAAGGAGGGGGAAAGAGGGTGTGTGTGTGTGTGTGTGTGTGTGTGTGTGTGTGTGTTGCAGGTGGCTGGTGTCCGTGCAGACCCTTCATGTCCCATTAGTAGCAATGGAAGGTGACATGTGGGGATCGATACCAATCGAGGCAACAGACTCCCAGTAATAAACCCATTTCACTCACATTTCTCCACCCCCTGATATAGGGAAAGGGCTTCCCACCCCAACTACCAGCTGCCTTCCAGAGAGGTGGCCCTCAGGAGTGTCCTTGTGTTGGGATGGGGCAGTGGCAGTTGCCTGTGCCTGAGACCCTCAGCCCTTACCCCTCTCCCCACATCTGGTGGTGTTCACAGTCAGAACAGGGAGAGGCCTGGTGTTTGTTGACTGGCTGCCTGGGCACAAGGGACTTGATACAGTTTGTGCTCCTGGGTCTCTGGGAAGGCAGCTCTGTGTTGGCATCTTGGCATGGGCATCCGGCTGTCCAGGGTTGTGGTCTGCCACTCCAAGAGCTCGTGGAATGAGTGTGTATCTCTGTTGCTGTCTTGGCAGCTGTAGGTGTCTAGGTTAGTTTCTTTGTAGGGCGTGTTGTTGCTGTGCTCTGTGTGTCATTTGTCCACAGACCTGTCTCTCGGCCTGTGGCCATGTGAGCCCAGCTGGGCCTGTCTGTGTGTGAATGTGTGGCTCTATGGTTCTTCAGAAGTTGGTTCTGAGATGTGTGGCTGTGCTTGGCCTTGGAGATGTGAGTGGGTATCCCGGGTCTCTGTGCGTGTATGCGGCAGGGCTGCCTTTGTTGCTCTGTGTGTGTGAGGTTGCTGCCAGCCTCTTAGCGCTTGTACTCCAACCTGCCCCAATTTGGCGCCTTGAGCTGGACCAAAGGTTGTGTCTCACCTTCCTGCTAGTGTGCTCCACTGTCATTGCTTTGTCTGGGACAGGGAGGTCCCCCAGACTGAGATTTCAGCACCAAAACAGGATGTCTCAGGGAAACAGGACAGTCAGCCACGCAACACTAGGAGGCCGGAGTGCAGGCAGCACAGCAGTGAGGGAGGGGAGGCAAAGCAGGTGGGCACCAGTGGAAGGAGAAGGTGAAGTAGAGGTGTTTGAGTGGAAGAGAAACCTGGGGGAGAATCCCGCCCAAACAAAAGGCTGTGGGGGAAGGAATGTTAGATTAAAGGAGGGACTTCCCAGGGCACAGAGGGAGGGCTGTGGAAGCAAGGCGTGGTAGAACAAGGGACAAATTGTCCTTTATGCTCCATGAAGAACAATGGCAGAGAGAATGATGGTGCTGGTCTGCTCCCAGCTAGCGGGCTGCAGAGTGGACCCTGAGTGACTCCCACATCCTGCACACCCATGCTGTGTGTGCCCTCTGTCCCCACACTGGGTGAGGGCTCCCTTAGTATGGGGTATGTGATGCTGTGACACTGGCCTGGAGTCCTTGCTTCTCTGCTTGGTGGACTCTTTTCCTCAAAGGGGACAGAGCAGAGCCTGGAGGGCTCTGGTGTGGTTAGGCAGCTCCGGGAGGGAGAGCTGCATTATGATCTCTCAGTTTCCAGGAGGAGGGACAATGAATGCCCAGCCAGGACAATTCACTACTCTCTTGGGGAAGAAGGAGACCCTTTCGTTTTTTGGCTGTTTCTTCTCTCAGCTCCATTCCTCTACTCCTTCCCACTCCTGTCTCTTACACTGGGTTTCACAGGTGAGACTGTAGAAGTTTCTGGAAGGTTAGACCAAGACATGTATGCAGCCTGGGATCATTTCTAGTGTTTCCTACTGTTTTGTCTCAAGGAAATGTTTTTTTGAGTTGTTTGAACACTGACTCTTTGGAGTACTCCAGAAGTCTCTGGGAACTCTCAGGAGGAATTCTGAAACAGAACACTCTGCTAGCACTCTGTGCCCTGGCTGGCTCCCGACCTTCACAGACTTTGCCACATGAGAGCACAGGTGGACCACAGCTTGGCGGCATGTGCATATCTGGGCAAAGGCCTGTGTGTTCCTGGATGTGGTCCCCTTCGGGCAGGGAAGGCCAGCATGCCAGAGGCTCAGAGTGTGGCCCAGAAGAGGATTGGCTCCTGATGAGAACATATCCCTGGCCCACAGAGCCCTCACTGGGGCTGGGTCTGTTTTCCTGGCATCAGGGTAACTCTGAGAATTACCATCCAAATCTGCTCTTTGCCCCACTGAGCTGTGCATCTTTCAGCTGTTCAGGGCCAAGCTGTGGAGATGGTGATGGAGATGGTGAGGGATCTGACACCACTCCCTCTCCCTCTGGGTCTTGTCTTTTTGTCTTTTGTGTGGTGTTATCTGGTCCTCAGATGGGTCTTGTTTCTCCTCAGATTTTGAGGGCTTTTGAGAGCCAAGGTCTGCTGCTTTGCAGATTAGGGGCTCCCTGAAGAGCAGAGTGGGGTCCTGGGGCAGGGCTGTGGCTCCCTCTTCTGCTGGTGGGTGTTGGGTACAGGTGAGGTTCCTGGATGGTGCTAGGGAGAGGAGTGTAAGGAATGTGGGCAGGAAGGATTCACATGGCTGACAGGGGCCCTGGCATCACACATGTTTAAGAAGGCCCAGAAAGGGCCCACAAGATAGCTCAGTGGACTAAGTGCTTGCTTTAGCAAGTGCAGGGACCAGGGTTCAATTCCTGGTCCCTCCTGCTGTGCCATCCCCACCCCTGGGGCTTGCTGAACCAGCAACAGAGTCTGGGTGTGGTGGTGCATGCCTGAAATACCAGCACTGGGGAGGCTGAAAACAGGAGGATCACTATGAGTCCGAGCTGTGTAGTGAGATCTTGTACCAAATAAAAAGAAGTCCCAGAAGAGCAGCAAGAGGGCTGAGGCAGGCCTCTGAGAATCCCCATAGGAGCTGGAGGGACACCAGCGCTCACCATTTGGGGCTGGGTGTAATGGTGAGAATAGGCAGACTGAGGCTGGGGCTGTAGGCCTCTGGAGTTTGGGGTCTCCACTGGTTCTATCCCCCTTGCTCTCTTCTGAACCTCTGAGGACCTGGGATAGGCAGGCATTTCTACTGTCTGGAATCTGGGGGATTTCTTGGAAGGTGAGAATTTGGGCCCAGAAGAAGCTGGTCGCCTCCTTCCTCCATCCTATCCCCTTTCTCCTGTACCCCCAACAACAACTCAGGGCAGCCTAACCAAATATATATATGGTGTGACGGAGCCCTGTGGCAGGTTGATAGGAAAAAAACAAGAGGGAGAGAGAAGGGGAAGCCAGGAGAATGCAGAGCTCAAATGAGAACCGAGATAAAGCAATTACCTGATCAATACGAGTGAAATTGAGTAATCTAGCAGATCAATAGCAGCGGTGGGAGGCCGAGGTGCTCCCTGGTCTCGGCCTTCTCCCCTACCCACCCCTTTTCTCTCTCCATCTGCTGCCCTGCTCTTCTCTAAGTCTCTCATCCACCTCAGCCCCCACCTGTGCTTGGGCCACCCCACCCAGCTCCTTGTGTACCTTACTCTCCTCCCTTAGTGGCTACTCTTCATCCGGGTGGGTGTCTGGGGCTGCAGCAGCAGCTCTGGGGGTCAGAAGGAGGTTACAGGGCTTGCCTGAAGGGGAGCTGCCTCTCTTGCTTTCCTCCATTATCAGTGCTGCAACCCTCACTCTGATAGGGATACAGGTCCATTCTAGCACTGGCTGAGCTGCAGGGGAGGGCAGGAGACTGGGAGGCCTCTGCTGCCTGCCCATCCAAAGGTGGTTGTATGGTGCCACCAGGGTTGGGTGCCAGTGAAGGGCACTTATCAGCCTGGGGGTAGCCTGTTTGCAGGAGGGGGTATGGGGCTTCTAATTTTCCAGAAGAGACAAGGCAGAGGGAGAACCTCCCCAGGTATGTGGGAACACCTGAGCTCTTGCAGGCCCAACTTAATACTGAAAATTCTAAGGCAAGCAGAAAAGCCACAGCTTCCTGGGATAAGCAGACAGGTTGCAGAGCTGTGATATCAGAAGAGCACTTGAGGAGGAGTCAGGGCCTCTTGATTGGTCCATCTTGGTCACTGCTAGCCTGGCAGTGTCTGGTGGGTAGGGATGTGCTTGGTTACCTTTGTATTGCAGAGCTGTGCGTGGTTGAATAAATGAATGACTATTCTCACATGGATTTCACTTCACTGGTTAATTTGTTCCCTCACCAAACTGAGCCCCTGAAAAGCAGCAACTCCTATGTCATTCAACATAGGCCAGCATCCAGGAGGGCATCTTCCTGCCTCTGCCTCACAGCTGACTGAATACAGGACTCTCCTTCCCTGCCAAGGGCCTCCAGGGAGGGGCTCAGACCCAAATGTGTCCATGAGCTTCTTCTGTGAAATCTCGGACCTCTTTGAGGCCACTCTGCCGCCCATTCTTTCCACCTCTTCTAGGCACAAGCATCATCTCTGAGAGGCAGGCAGGTTTTGCAGAAAAGCACTGAGTCCTGGGTAGGCTGCTCATGGTGTCAACTAATTTGCTTCACTCTGTCGACCTTCATCTGTAAAATGAGGATAGTAATAGCACTTTCTGTAGCAACTTTGTGGATCAAGGAGACCAATGAACACAGAAAGTTTCTCATTTTTGACAGGAAAGTAGAGGGGCTGGATCAGCAGAGAAGCAGAACAGGATTTCTTTCAGCTGGGCCCCGAGTGGGGCAATGAAAACAAATCTCGATCTGCCCTGTTCTGAAGTAGACCTAACCCTGTGTACCCCGTTTCCCTTTCCCTTTCTCACTCAGTTGATTACTGAGGAGACAAAAGTGAGACAAAAAGACATTCCAATCTCAAGCACTCACCAGTTTATGTCCCTCCCCCACACCCCTACACCTGTTTATGTTTCTCTCTGAGGAATGGGAATAAAACAGAAGACTGTCTTAAGGACACACTGGAACAAAGGGTCCCGCCCCTGCAGATGAATCTGTTCAAGGCTGACCTCTGTCCCTGCAGACAGGAGTCCTCCTATCCTCTCCACTCTCTGGCAGCCTGGCAGGACTCCAGGTCAGAGGCCACTGATTTCCAACTTCACTGCCCTGACTCTTTGGGACCCAAACTATACAGCTTGGGCCTGAAGCCACCTGACAAAACTCAGACAAGGGACAGAGAGGTCTTTGGTTGTTGCTTAGCCCCAAGCCTTCACTTCCAAAGCTTTGGGTTTCCTCTGTATTGTCTGCCTAATCTGGTCCCCAGATCCTAGAGCTGCTGGAGCCAGAAGGGGTGGGGCTCCCCTCCCCCTCTGCCCACACCATCAGTCTGGGATCCTGGCTGCCTGAGGGAGGCTCATCTGCTTTCTGGGAATGCTTTGATCTTTGCTCTTTCTTCTGGGAGGCTGAGCCCCTAGTCTGTCTGAACACCCCTCTTTCTGATTGTCAAACTCTCAAGTCTTCAGACTGAGTGCTGGCCCCTGGCTCCCATTCTGCACGCCTGATTCTGGGGTGGCTGGGTGGGATAAATTCAGACCTCTCACCTCTCACCCACTCTGAGCTTCACTTCTCTTCACAGTATCTACCTCCTCTGAGCCAGAGGGAAGAAGTGGATGTGAAGACACAAAGTCTCCAAGCACAGTGATCATCACAGGGAATAACTTTCCTCAGGCATCTGGGTCATTGTGTGCACAGCATTAAATCCTCACAGTCCTGTATGCTGGAAACTGAAGCGCAGAGACTCTGGACGCTGCCCAGCATTTCACAGGCAGCAAAGTGGCAGGACTGGGACTGTAGACGAGAGCACCATCCAGTGTGAGTCTCTCTCCTTCAGGGAGTTGGCCCAGCTCACAACAGGGGACTGGGGTTCCTATTGGGTTTGTGCTCATTTATTATTTTCTGCAGGACAAAGAGTACTAATGAGTCTGAGTCCTAGAAAGGGTGCAAGAAGGGGACAGCCCAGCAAGGGAGGGTTACAACTCAAGGAGTCCTGGCAACTAGGAGGCAGAAACACCCTCAGGGGTTGGTTCTCTACTGCTTTAGCTCCTATTTTCCTTGCCCACATCATATTTGAGAAAATGAAAACTATGAATATGTCCTGTGGTTCCCTGAGGGAAGCAAGCTTTGGAGGAGGGAGGGAGCACAGCTGTGGAGAGGGCTGGACAGTGTAGAAGCTGTGTTGGAACACGGATGGGCAGGGCCAGCTCCTCTGCCAGGGACCCTCCTCCTCTGGGCCTGGAAGCCACACCACAGATGCTGGGTCACTCTCTCCTTATGTTCCAAACCTGCGTCTTTTTATTTCAGTGGCCAAATGTCCTTCGTGTTTCCTGTTAGGTATCCAATACTTTGCAAGATCTGTAGGCTCCAGTCAACATCCTAGACACTGGAATAAAGGGAGATGAAGTGAACCCTACGCTGTCCTCTGAAAAGTCAGAGTAGGCTGCAGAGGCAGCACAGTGTGGGCAAGGCTGTGAGAGGCAAACAGCACTGAGACAGGACACAGGAGTGTCCTGTGCTGTCAGGAAAGGGTCCTGGAGCTGGAGACATCTGGATTAAACTCTGAAGAAGTTAGCACTGGCCAACTGAAGCACAGGAAGAAGGATGGTTGGCCAGAGAAGGACAAACAGGACCAGCGTTCCACAGGCAGAGGGGCCTGGCAGCAGAGTACTGGGCTTTACCATCATGCCAGTTAACTTTTGTGAGACTCTAGTGGTCCCCTCAGTAGAATGGGGATGAGCAAGGCTGGGTAGGTAGCTTGGCAGCATAAGCACCCCCCGGGCAAGTGCAAGGACCCAAGTTCTATCCCTGGTACCAACAAAAAGGGGTGGTGGTGGGGGGGAGGGATGAGCAGCGCTGACCTCTGAGTGGTCACCAGGACTGAGGAGTACATAGAAGGTGCTCAGTACTTCAGGTACAGCAGGGTAGGGTAGGAGGGTGCACATGCATCTTTGGGGAACAAGGCCTAAAGACTATCAGGGAACACCTGGGGAGCCACTGAAGGCTCTATTGCCCACTTACCACGAAGGACCAGATATTTTCCTAGTCTCTTTCCTCACTTCTTTCCTGCATGCTCACCATCACTTCCTCCCCTTTGCTCAAATCTGAATGTTCATATTCTAATTCTAAGCGCTGACTGTCCAGCTCTGTCTGGCAGAGCCTGTTGCCTGGGATCCTGATCTCAAAACAAGGTCCAAGCTCCTCCCTTTGCCTTCCTCAGTGAGGGGGCAATGCAGGAGGCTCTGCTGGAGGGGTTCGCACAAGGACATCCTTGCCTCCTGACCAGCCCACCAGCGGGCCTATCACCTTACTCTTACTACCTACACAGGCCAAAGTCCTCTTGAGTATTTGACAGGGTAGCTTCTCAGTGCTGTGGCTTGCCATGTTCCATACTGGGTAGCCACTGCTAGCAGAATAAAATACAAACTCTTAATAGGCTTCTTCTACAACCCTTAACATATCTGCCTCTCCCTTCACATCCCTTGCCACTCAACTATATCCTTCTGGAACAGCTAACACTGGCATGTCGGGACATTCAGAACACTTGGTGGGTCTCCCATAGGGAGGCAGAGATGGCTGTTTGGTAGCACCTTCCTTTAAGTGTGTTACACCAACAGGACTGCAAGCTTGAGTCCACTTTGAACTACAGTACTTTAGACTCTGTCTCAAATAAAACAAAAAGGGCTTAGAATGTACCTCAGTGCAAAGGCCCTGGGCTCAATCCCCAGTATTGTGGGGTGGGGACATTCTCCTCCCTCTCCCTGGATTTCTGTCTTTCACTGGGAAACAGAATTAAGAACACTCAACCTCAAAATCCTTTCTTTCTTTCTTTCTTTCTTTTTTTTTTGCAGGACCAGGGATTGAACTCAGGCCCTTGCGCTTGCCAGGGAAGCGCTTACTCTACTAAGCCATCTCCCCAACCCCAAAAATCCTTTCTTTTGAGATATAATTTACATACTGCAATGTTCACTCTTTTGTTGACTGCAATTCAGTGGTTTCTTTTACATTCAAACTATATCATTTTTACTATGTAACTTCAGAGTATTTTCACCACCCCTGACAACGGACCCATTCATAGTCATTCCCCACCCACGCAGACAACACTAACCTGGTGTGCTTGGTCCCCAGCACCTGCCTGTTCTGAACTTTTCCCATAGACAGAAGCACGCTGTATGTGGTCTTTTGTGCTCGGCTTTATCCTTCACTTTTGATGAGTCCTTACAATTCTGAGAAAGAAATCTCCGCACTTGCACGTCTGGCTCGTTTCCTTTCCCCATAGCAGCCCTGTGCTCCAGGGTTGGAGACCCACTTCTCACCAGATAAGAAATGTTCAACGGGGTAAAGTGGTGGTGAGAGACAGCACAGGCCACTTGGGCACAGGATACGATGAGCAACACCAACACGCAGCAAACATTACTTAAAAGTACTTTTTTTCTTTTTTATTTAACTTTAATTTCTGAGGTAAAATACTTTTTTTCTTTCAACTTCCATAACAAAATACAGAGCTATCAGATACCCCTGGAAAAAATATGTATATTATACATATATTTCTATAACATTACATCATATATATAATATATATGCAAAATTTTGAAGACTTTATAGAAAGCGGAACATCTAAAAGGCACTGCACAATGAAGTTAAGATTACTTACATTTTATGTACATATACACACTATTCTGCTTAAGCGGGTAACTAGCTTTCACATGTGAATGTCTCACTCAGAAATCCCTGCATCACAATTTTATAATTCAAAGAATGCCTAAATATTTAAAAACAAATTAGCTGCTAACTCCCCCCCAAGAAGAAACTAAAAATGGAACAGTTCTTGAAAGACTAAATCAACGTTTTCTTTCCAACCACATACAACATGTTCCATTACTGCTTACAAAACAAAAAGCACAAACATAATTATGGAATAAATAAACAAGGGACAAACAGCCAACTGACTCAAACCACTTGGTGAAAAGTGGCGGTTTTAATGCTTCTGAAGATTTCTTGGCCCGCGGGTCACTAGGGTGCAGTCCTTCCCTGAAGTAGTGAGCTGGGTTTAATGCAGTACAGTCTGATCACCAGGATGAAGGAACTTGGTGAACTGTATTTTGTTCCTACCCATCTCTTAGGAGAAAAGGTGAGCTCAGCAAAGCTGGATGTCATTGAGAGATCTCTGCTGTTTTCTTTTCTGTAGCTAGAAAAGCAAACTTTTTCACCAACAAGTTCTTGATTAAATTTCAACAGATTTATATTTTTAAAATTTTAAACATTTGGCACAGCAAAATTCAGAAAAAATGTGGGAGACAAAGTAGATTCACTTTTTGCGCCTCCCTCCCCCCTACCCCCACCTGCTGTTGGACAGTGATGAGATGCTCATGGAAGAGAAAGGCCTGGTTTTACACCAGTTGACAGGTGCTGCTAGGAGTGGGCTGGGGGAGAAAAACTCTCTTTTGCCCCAAGAAGAGTCAAAGGTCGTTTGACATGCTCTGGTCCACCTGCTGAGCAATCCCAAGTGTGGCTCTGTGTGAAGACCCCTCCTCCCAGCCCTACTCCAGTGCAGATCAACCGACAATTACTAGTGGAATGCAATCAAAAGAAACTTACAGATCGATTTCTTAAAGCCAAAAAACATTTTTCATGGAGTTGAACATTTTTTGAGTGTTTTTTCAAGTGTAAAAGCACTGACTTTTTTGTTCAAACAGAAGCAGCATCTAGGAATTTATTCTGGCACTTGTGTTTTAGGGGGTTACAGGTATGTATCATGAATTTCTCTCCCTCTCTTATTTTAAAGGCCTCGTGTTTCTATTCCTGAGTTCATACCGACACCTGCTGGCTCTATCCTGTAGAGGGTAGTGGGTGGCCAGCTGGTCTCCCTGGTTAGATCAGGCAATGCCAAGCAGAGAGCTCTCCTCTACCTGCCAGGCTTGCTTTCTGATTCAGAGGTAAGTCAGGTGCAAAAAGGAAACTGACAGAACCACAACCACCAAAGGCAGCCTACCTGGGGAGTCTTTTGCAGCCTGACCCAAGCCTGAGTCTTTAGGGACCACCGTCTCAGTCCCTTTCCTGGGGAAAGATGAGTCACTCATGGAATTTGGATCAAACAAGGGGGAGGACACCTGCCAAGAAATAGCACGATGGACTCAAGTCATCCCAGATCATCCAATGTCTGTCTCACCTGCTTTTACCTTCCTGAGCTCTTCTCTCATGCATGTAGTCCAGTTAAAACTAAAACCAAAAACTACCTCCACTATTAAAGGATAACCCTCAAATATTACTTACATAGAGTTCTCTGAATTTTTTTTGGTACCAGGGATCTAACTCAGGACCTCGTGCTTGCCAGGCAGGCGCTTATGTTGCTGAGCTATCTCCCCAGTCCTATATAAAGTTCTCCCAAGCCAAGGTGAAGCCAGGAATTTCTCTAACCCCTAGACACCACTCTTGTCTCCCCTTGCCCTCAAAAGATATGCAACTTCTCTCCTGCTGTACTGCTGCTAGGCAGGTCTGAGACACAGGTATCTCCACATGCTATGCACTTGGGAGGCTCACAAGCACTCACACACAGAAGTGGGAGGCTATCGCTTCTCTGCTCAAGTCCTAGTCCTTTATTATTTTTATTTATTTATTTATTTTTTGGCGGAACCAGGGATTGAACTCAGGCCCTCGTGCTTGCCAGGGAAGCACTTATTCCACTGAGCCATCTCCCCGGCCCCTAGTCTTTTACTTCATATTAAAATCCATACTTTTCTACTTCTTTGAAGTTGCTAGAAGGGATTTTCCCATGAACAAATAATTTATCACTGTTTGTTAACTGGAGTCTTGTGCAAGACTGTCAACTACTCAGGACACTGGACAATCTGGGCAAACAGGGATGGCAAAAATGGCACCCCCTCAACAGGACACCACCTCCTTCACGTATACCAGGCCTCTCGGCATTTGGTGCCTTCTTCTTACCTCTTCCTGCAAGGCTCACAAACACCCACTTGTTCCCCCAGTATCTTCTGTTTCCCAGTTTCACTGGCCTGTAGCTCCCACAATCTCATCCTTTTGCTACCTATCCCAGGAATATCAAGAGGGAAAGACTAAGTATCAGCTAGGAGTTTAACCATGTCTCAGCATTCCAGGATTATCTGGAAAGTTGTCCATGCCTTGTTTAGGCTTATGCTGACAGACCCGTATCATCTTGAAGTATGTTCATAGTTAAGGCTCGACTTAAGAAAACAATAAAGAGAACCAGACACAATGGACAGACATCTTCAACAACACTGTCACGCCTCTCGACGAACCTTCTCGGTCACACTTTGGTTTGGCTCCCCAAACCCATAATGGAAAAGGAAAAATGAAGATTTTTTTTTTCATTTGTTTTTAAAGGCATTGGGTTACTTCCTCCTGCCCTCTTTTTTTCTTCCCTGAACAAGAGTTTATAACTCCGCATGGCTTCTTAATAGGTGAAGTAGGTGAAAGTCCAAGGACAGACAGCAGGCTTCCCGCCTCGGCCCTGCAGCCCAGAGTGCAGCTCCTGGGTCTTCCCACCCAGCTGTAATCAGCAGGATGCCCTTGTGTCCTGTTTTCTTTTTAAGGTAAGGAATAATTCCAAACAACAAAAGAAGTAAAAAAAGAAAAAAGACCAACATCTGAATAGCCAGCCCCCCCCCCCAATTAATTATAAAGAAACATTTCAGGCAAAATAGCATTAATGGCCTCTCACTGCTAACCTCTCAACCATGACCTTTTTCCCTTTTATGTACCTCTCTCAGAGCAAAATAAACTCATTAATGGCTTTTTATATATAAATACAAAAGGAAAGTCTAGAACATGAACTATCACAAGAGCAAAGTACCTGGGCCCTCTAGGCATTTCCTTGCCAGGAAGTATAAACCTCAAATAGGAAACAGGTTCCTTCCCCTTTCAGTTCAATACCCTCCCTGTGTCCTACTCACCAGGAAAAGTGTTCACGCCCCACCTAATTTACAACAGAAGATACCCATCCCATCCCCAACGTAAAGTACAAGTCTATGCCCCAGAATGCTCAAACCAGGCTAACTCCCTCCCCCCTCCCCCCAGATCTGCTACATAAATACATGTATGTATTTAATTAGAATAGAAATAGCTCTCAACACACTTGCAGTTCTATGCATCAGCGGCTGCTGCTGCCAGGCCCTGGGGTCCTGATCCATTCCAGAGGAACTTGCCGTTCTTACTTGGTGGTTCTCGAGCTTCAGGGTCATCATTCCAGCGCCGTTTCAACCGAAGCTTGGGGGGCATCAGAGCATCTTCTTTCTTCTCAGGAGCACTGGGCTCTTTGCTAGACCTGTCCTCACTGTCTTCAGTCACCTCAAGGGGTTCTTCGCTTGGGGTGCTAATAGGTACAGAGGGCCAGGCGGGCGCGGTGGTGGGGCAGGCAAAGATGGTGCCTTTCCCCTCTTCTGTGGTCCTGCTCAGCACTGCACTCTCTTCTTGAGAGTGTTCCTCCCTTGCACGGGCTGATTGCCTGAGGCTCTCGGGATCCTTCTCAGAGGTGGGCTCAACCTTAATTCGTGGCAGCACAGGTGCCATGGTGGGTGCAGGCTCCTCGCTGTTCTCTACCCTTTCCCGGTTCTTGCGCCCAACAGGTGGAGGCTGCAGCTTGATAGAAAACTGAGTTGACTCCTCAGGATGCATTTGGCATTGCAACGGTGGGACCATGAGCCCTGGGTAGCGGGGAAAAGTCCGAGGACTCAGATGGTAGTTGAAAACTGAACAGGCTTGAGAATGAAGGTAGTGTTTCATTTCCTCTGGGTTGAATGAGAAGCAACTGTTGCTGGTGAAAGGGCTCAGGCCTGGTGAAGGGCTATAGGAGAAGATTGTAGGAGTCAGGGAAAGGGCTGGCGAAATGGGGACGTTAAGGACACCTCCTCGGCCAGGGAGTGGAGAGACAGCAAAGGGACTGTGTGGGTCAGGGTATATCCCTGGTCTTGTGAAAAGAGGAAGCATTATGTCAGGCTTGCGTTTCTGGTGGCCAATCCCTCCTCCTCCGACCGCATTCCGGGAGGACATGAGATCAACACCCCGGCGCCAGTCAGCAGTGGGGCCATCCTCCAGCTCTGAAAGCTCCACCTTCCTATCAGTGCCATTGCTGGACTCCTGGCCAGATGTAGTCAAGGAGCTGGCTGAGAACCTCCCTGGCTGCACTTCACTGGTTGGAGAGTGGGTATCCAGAGGTGGGAAGTGGAAGCGGGAGGATGCAGTTGGCACTGGTGGCGCACTCTGAGGAACCACACCTGTGATGGTGGAGAAGACAAGAGCTGTGTTGGAGGTCTAGTCACTCACTGTCACCAGTTACTGACACCATGCTGAGTAGCAACAAGACGCAACAGGACTAAATCCCACATTTCCCCTTCTACTCAGTTGAGTGGCTATCTTATACCTGTGTCTCCAGAATGTTCCTTACTGCCCATAATAGCATTTAATTGTTTTCCAGTACTCTGAAACATACATTTTACCAGGTAGGGACCTGCTATGGTTCACTACTATATTCTCAGCACTTCATGATTTGTCAGGGGCTGAATAAGTATTAGGTGAATAAATGCATGGATACAAGAGCCTTTTCCTCTCAATTCTAAATAATTTAGCAGCTATCTCAATTTCAGTTTTGCAAACGGTCTTTATTTTTATAATTTCAGCCATATGTATAAAAAAAATTTGGAAACAGCAAGCATATAAAGTAGTGCATTCAATACTGAAAGACCCAGTACCTCGCATACAGACATGAGCTAGCGAAGTAATAAAAAGGACTATATTTGTTCTTATGGTGTCTTATCATTTTTGATATATCAGAGATTCAAATATTTTCCAAACTCTCTAAATCTATATTTCCCTAACAAATTTTCTGTAATGATTTCCATCCTCTTTCTACTTTCAAGCACTGAGGCTAGAAGAAAATCCAGTACCTCCTTTTCTCTGTCCTAAGTACAAATGCTAAAACTTGATGCTCTATGCAGAAATTAACACTGTACTAAACACACAGTTTTGAGAGGCTCACAAACTTTCAGCTTCCCCTAAAGGTCCTAAGTAAGACCCAAGGACGGTTTGCAATCTTAGGTCTCAGGACCTGAGAGATCCATCAGTGGGGTCTACGGTGATGCTGACAGAGGTTTCATTTTTACTCTCTAAGGAACAGATGAGAAGGAAAAACAAACAGTATAGTGGTATAAGAGTGAAGAAAGGGCTGGGGAGATGGCTCAGTAGAATAAGTGCTTGCCTGGCAAGTACAAGGTCCTGAGTTCAATCCCCGGCACCACAACCACAAAAAGTGAAGAAAAGCAAGCAAGTATGGCTAGGAATTGCTTCTGAGTAGCTACTACCTTCTGCTTGTAGTACTGCAGTCATCCTCTGATAGACTCTGGAGTTGGGTGGGATGTGTAAGCATGGCTATCTGGGTACATGTGACTGACACTGCCAGAAACACTTCCCAAACTGCTGTTCCACAGAAAACTCCTCAGCAAGACTTTTTAAAAAAGCCCCATGATTTAATTTCAACTCAAAAATAGATGGGTGGGCCTGTGTATCTTATGAGTAGAGGTAAGAGTTCCTGGGTGAAGACTTTTCTCAATGTATTACAGCAATTAAAATTTTTTCATTTTAATTCTTTTGGCTCCTTGACTTTTTAATTAAGACCATATCCAGTTAAAGCCCTCTTATGTATTGTGAGGGACAGAATAAAGTTTAATGAGGAAGGGCGGCCAAGTCTGGTGTCCTAAGCAATTTAAAGAAACTGCTTAAATCAAGGTAATCATTCTTTGTTTAAAGCAGTATGTACTGGGTCTTGACAATATTAAAGCACACTGTGAATCAGTGAGGAAGAATGATACACATCATTTCCAAATGCATCTACGTGGGGCAAAGGAAGGTGAGGTGAGGGTAGTACAGGGAAGGTAGCACTCTGCCCCTTCCCTCCAATAAGCTGGAATTGCCTCACTTTTAGATGTTACCGTGAGATATCAAGTCTAAGATTTGCTCCAAGAGTTTCGTCCCCAGGTTTGAATACTATTGTTCTGAAAGGAGACTTCCTTCTTGAAGCCATCATGAGCTCCCAGTGGTGGTGTTGGACAGTCTGGGTGTGAATCACAGAGCTGGTACCTCCTACCCTGTAGTCAGTGCAAGTTAGAAAATGGAGCTTTCAATCACCTACTGGCAAAAGTTGAAATAACAAGGGCTTCTGCCTAGGTTCAGCCCTGGCCCTTGGTATGTACCTCTAGACAAGTTACCTCTTTGACCCTGTTTCCTTATTTGTTAAACAGTTAGTAATGATCCTAATGTTATAAAGAATAAATGGCTATACTGAAAGCCCTCACAGTGTCCCAACACAGCAAACTGGATATAATTGTTAAAATTCATTTTTATTAGATAATAATATAATTCAACAACCAAAACTTACAAAGGCATGTATCAACTACAGATCACATACTTAGATAATAGTATTAGAGCAATGTTACACTTCCTGGGTACGGTAAGGTTACTGTGGTTATGGAAAAGAACGCCCTTGTTCCTGGGAGATACACGCTGAGGTACATAGGAGTGCAGTGCCATGATGTCTGCAACTTAATCTCAAAGATTTAAAAAGTATATATAAATAGAAAGAGATAAAGCAACGTGGCAACAATGTTAACCATTAGTGACTATACACACCCACACAGAGGCTATGTGGGTGTTCTCTCCTTAATCTGTAGGTTTTAAGTTTTCTGAAATAAAAAACGGGTAGAGGTAGGTAGGGGAAAGGAGGCACAGAGAGGTCTCAAATCCACCCGAGCTAGTCTGCCTGGCCCCTACCCACTGAGAACCATTTTTATTAGTAATCCTCTGCATCCTTCTAATGTTTCATATGCAAATATAAGTATTAAGATATATTTAATAATACATTTGATAGAATGTTTTCAAAGATAAAAATATGCTACTCTATTTAGAAGTACTTTCAACACTATCCAAATGTTAAGTATTTTAACTTTACTTGTGAACAGTAAGTATGACTATAGGGAAAAGAGAGTATTTACCCTTTTACTATATTTATATTTAGCTATACAATTCCCATGTTAAGACATGTTACCATCAATATGTACTTCCTTTCTTTTAAAAAACAAATAGACTGAAACAGTTTCATCATATCAATGAACCATGGAGATAGGATCTAAATCCACAAAGCTCTACTTCTGAGCATTTGCTTTTTTTTTTTTAAATTTTAGGACAGGGTCTATAGGGTCTCACTATGTAGATCTGACTTGTAGTGATCCACCTGTGTTCAGCCTCCTGAAATCTGGGATTATAGGTGCATGCCACCATGCCCAGTCTCAATTGACTGTCTTAGCACACCCCAGGGGTGGGGCTGGCATGGCCTACTGGGGATTGAGCCTGGCCACTGTGTCTGCCTAAGCCGGTACTTTAATCCGCTGAGCTATATGGCCAGCCCTTATATTGTATTAAATCTAGCATAGTATATCTTATCTCTCTTCTAACCTCAAAGAACTCCCCCACCTTTTTTGTCTGTAGAGCTTAACACATTATCTGCTGAACAAATTAATGAATCCCAATGGAGAGGCTGAAATGTGTAATCTATTAAATAAGAGCTAGATTTCAATAGTTCAAACTCTCAAGAATTGTTCTCTTAGAAACTGTTCAACAGGTAACTATTAAACCCAGCCTGATCAATCTTTGTAGTCCTTATCCTTAATTTTATCATTTATAAAGTGATCATAAAAATATACATCTTACTGGCCTACTATGGTCCAATGAGGTTATTTGCCAAACCACTAAGCAAAAGTATATATCGCTATTAGGTAGATGTTCAATGATGATCATCATAAAGTTAACCTTAAAGCTTGGACAACATGAGTAAAAGCTGTCTATAAATAAGAGTCTATAAACTCAATTCTTTAAAGCTATCAGCATTTAGCATGTAAGTGATCAAACAGTATGCCCAAAAGAAATACACACTATTTTGCTTTCCTTATGACTTTCTGATTAAGATCTGAAGGCAACTAGGGATCAGAGTTGGTTCAAAAGCTTTCATGCAGAACATGTGTGCCAGACCACAAGGGTCAGATTTAAGAGAGAAGTTTGACAGAGCAAGTCTAGAACAGTCTAGGCTCCCGTGTCTTGGAATACTACATTACTCCATTCCTCTGACACTCAATTTCAGGTTGTCCAAGTGGCTGTGTTTTTGTTTTGTTTTTTAACTTGAAAAGTATGGGTCAAAGAGGAACAAGATTAGCGAAGCATTTTTGGATGTGAAGTAGCAGGGTAAGAACAACAATACATTTTTCAAAGCTGCTACACTGTCCATCTAAATTCCTAATTTGCACAGGGACACAGGGAAGGGGCAAGAGTGGGAAATACAGGAAATAAGATTTTAGTGGCTAGAACAGGTCTGATTTCCTAATGCTGCTCCCTCCGGCACAAGGAAAGAAAACAGGTTGTAATTAGAGAGATGCATTCCAGTAAGACTTTTTTTTTTTTTTTTTTTTTAAATGCATGCCCCAGGGACAGGAGGGAGTGGCTAGAGAAGAGATGGAACTATAATGATAGCAGTCAAACTGAAACTGCCCTGACTTGTTGTGTGTAGTAATTACATATCTGCAATGGATTTTGGCATTGTATTCTCTTAGCCACACCCCCACTCTAATTTTTCCTTCTCCAAACTTTTCTCTGAAAAGTTGTATCACTACAGAATCGTGATAAGCTTTAACACATGGGGCCACAAAGAGCAATGGTGAACTGGTCAGAAAATAATCTGTTTTTTTCAGCAAGAGAATAATGTTCATCTTTAAAAAAAAAACAAAAAACAAAAAACATAGAATGACAAAGCTTAAGTGATTGCATCTACATCCAGAGAGGCAGTTAAAGTCTGGGAAGAGCAGTGATGGAAAGCTGTAACTCCCAGTTGAGGGGAAGCCCTGGTGCAACTTAAAAGGAACCAAGGCTAAGTAACCCTACAGTTTTGTTCTCTGTGGAGCTACTGGTACAGATCAAAGGCTTTGCTTTTCACTGCAAACATGTGAACCACCCCTTATGTGATCAAGGGTGCTGTGGTTTTCATGATATTCACTAGATAAGTGAGAGTTTGATAGTTTCACAGAAAGTCGGAAGTATTTGTAGAAACAGGTTCTTCTCTATCAAGAGCTAGGTACTGTATAGCCTATTACTCTCCTTACGTGATGTGCAGAAAGACTGGAGGAAGAATACTGAGGTGACTCAAGGGATCATATTGCTTTCATGTTTCTAAACTCTTTTTTTTTTCTTGCAGAACCGGGGATTGAACTTAGGCCCCTTGCGCTTGCCAGGGAAGCACTTACTCCATGAACCATCTCTCCAGTCCCCTTCTAAACCCTTTAAACCACCACAAGTTTCACTTTTTTTTAGTGATACTGTAGACTGAACTCAAGGTTTTCAAACTGAGCTACATCTCCAGCTCTTTTTCTTTTGGGACAGGGTCCTTTCGGGTTGCACAAGCTGGGTTCAAATTTTGACCCTCTAGTTTCAACCTCCCAAATCCGTTTTTTTAAAAAAAAATTATTTATTTATTTATTTATTTATTTATTTATGTGTGTGTGTGTGTGTGTGTGGCCAGCTCAGCCCACCAGGGGGCAGGGCTGGTTGGCATGTGGTGCTGGGGGATTGAACGGTGGTCCCTGTGCTTTGCTAAGCTTGTTCTAAGTAGGTGCTTTAGACCACTGAGCCATCTCACCAGCCCATCTCTGTTGTTTTTTAAAAATTCTCCCCTTGGCAAGTTTCCCCTCTCCTTTTTTGTGTGCAAGGGATTGAACCCAAGGTCATGCCAGGCAAGCATTTTACCACTGAGCTATATCAAACCATTAAAATTAATTTTAAACTCAAACTTCCCTTTTAACAAAAGGAATTTGAAACTTACCACCTGATCGAATGTTGATAAATGGGTAGTTGGGCATCACCAACTTGTTAAAGTTAAATTTGTAAGTAAACCTTTTCCCTTTTGTTTTATGAAGGATCCTCTTGTTGTAATAGTATCTGTAAAAAGAGGAACACATGTCAATTTATCTTCTAGCAACTCAGCTTTTGGTATACGTAGGTAATCAGTAACACCAATAGTTCTTGTTTTAAGTATTGCTTGCAAACATCACCACCACTTTTTACAGTCTGGTTCCCAAGTTAGGGCTGACAGCTTACTTCCCTCATTCAATTTTCAGCTAGGCTTGAGTCTTTGGCTAGAGTTCTACAAAGGTATCTTTGCTTTAAGATCCTGAACACCTAACCTAGCTCTAACCACTTTTTCTCTATATATAATTTCAATTCTTTGGTTCACTTCCTTCCTGTTCAACTCTATGTCACTAACTGCCTAGTTTCTTTCAGTTTTGCCCAGGCAGAGGCAGACAAGTCTCTTGGGAGGACTGATGTGCAAGGCAAAAAACAAAGGAATACAGAGCTGTTTTATAGTGGCCAGAGAGAAAATGCTATACTCTGATCTGGAAACTTGGCCTGCTTCAACTTCAAAGACTCAAAAGGACCTAGAAGATTCCAGAAAAATACTGCACAGACATTACATTCAGGGTCACTAAGAATGAAGACAGGGAAATGTGATGAATCTAGAACCTCTAGCCTGGCTTCTGCTATGTAGACAGGTCATGAGGTATCTGCTAGCCCTTGTGAACTAAAGGGTTAAGAAATTTAAAGACTGACCAAGGGAAGAGAACTTGAGGAAACTCATGGGATCCATCTTTAGCCATGCTGAAGCAACCCATGGGTGATAACCAAGCTCACAGGCACAGCTCTGGAGTAGCTCTTCAGCACCATTCAGAAAGCCTTCTTCCTGTGCTTGCTTCATCCTTTTCTAGCTTCTCCCAGGGGTATCCAAGTGAGAGAAATTCCAACAAACTCCCAACAGGAAAGTCTACATGAATCCCCTGCACTGTAAATGAGCGCCAAGCCCTGTTTCACCATACACTCATGCCTACTGCAGAGCAGTCAGCTGTCTGTCAGGACTCAGTACCAGCCATGCTGGAATTCCCTCCTACATGTAACCAAAGATACGCCTTTTCTTCTTCTATGCCTGTGCTACTAGAATACAGCAGATTTTCAACTCCCACTTTATATCTACATATTACTCACTTAGAGTAGTTTCTTATCACCTAATACTCTTCTAATCTAACATTCAGGAAACTGTAGTTTCCTTCTAATCTATTAACACCACAGGTTGAGAATTCCTTTCTCTCACCTGAGGGCCCGGCTGAGCTTGTCATAATTCATCTGTGGTTTGCATTTCCTGCGGCCCCAGAGGCGGGCCACCTCATCTGGATCCTTGATGACAAACTCCCCATACTCTCCCTGCTGCCAGGCAATGACATGGCGGAACTCTTCCTTCTGCAGCAGTTCCAGGATGAAGTGCCACAGCTGGATCTGCCGGGAGCCTGGGGAGGATTCTGTTTTGTACGCCCAGTCAGGAAACTGATACCCTTTAATGTGAAAAGAGCAAGATCAAAGTAGTCAGGAGCAAGGTGCACACATACCAGCCCTCACCTGCACATTCCACTGCTTACAAACTCTTAAAGAGTGCTTTGCAAACATGCCACAGATGCCCTTTTAATCAGCTGGGGCTAACCACAACAGGGGCAAAAAGGCCAGGACTTAAACTATCCTTGTGGCAATCTGACAGCTGGGCAGCAGCGCCCAGGTGCCCTAATTGCCTACTCTTTCATACATCACTAAATTTCACTTATCCACCCCTGACCCTGTGGTTGTTCTGGGCTGAACCCAAGGCCTCTCACATGATAGGCAAGTACTATACCACTAAGTCATGTTCCCAACTCTCACACCTGCTTTCAATGAAGGTGTGAAAGTTCCAAAGGGGACAAACAGGCTAAGCTAAACTAGTGTTTCGAAAAACATAGCTGAAAATGCCTATTCTCAAGGTTAGAAGTATGTCTCTAACAGGAAAGAGTCTAAAATATGGGATAAAGGTGTGTTGACTGGACAGTTAAAACATATCCACAGGAAACAAGCTTATCGATAGGTCTCAGCAAGATTTGCTCAGTCAAGAGGCTGTCAGTTATGACCCAGCATTTGTTAACAAAGCTAGAGTGGAAAGGACAGGAAGCATACAGGGACATTCCAGGCATAACTTCTGCTCACCTCCACCTCCTTCTGGCTTTTCCACGATGCTACAGCCCGCTTTCATTTTTGCCTTCCTGCTGAGAGATACAAGTCACACAATTACTTCAAGATACTATTTATTTACTATACTCCTGAGGTTTTTTTTTGGCATAACCTTTCCCCAACTTTACTTCTACATACAGTCCTCTATCTCTCAAACATGTCACCTCCAAACTGCCAATTCCCAAGTCATCAAATGATGGTCCTCAGGTCATCAGCTTCAAAAGCTGTAATTATCTCTCACCTGACTTCAAACCATAAAGTGTAAAGACTATTCTTAATATTTGCTTTCTTCCTAACCAACCCTTAAATGTAAAAAAAAAAAAAAAAAGGTACAGTAAAACAAGTCCAAAAAGGCAGTCAAAACAAGTCAAATAGTTTGTGTTTTCTTGCTAGACCAGCCTAGATGCCAAGATACACACGCTTGAGTCCACCCAGATGCACCAGTTTAAAAAAGAGTGAAAAAACCCATATCCATCTGAAAACCCATATCCATCTGATTTCCACTTAAGACATGTGGTATTATTTTGCTGAATTATGTGAGATACAGAAGAAAAACTCCTAGTCAGAAAATGCCCCCCACCCCAAGGGATACAAGAAGTAAACACATCACATAAGGTCATTCTGTAAAAGACACACACACACACACACACACATACACATACACACACACAAATTTTTTTGTTTAGGAAAAATTTTACATGTTATCCCTGTAATGGGGTGAGGGGTCAGATATGAATTTCTGGGGCCCTTCCAGCCCACCAGTCGAGGGAATCTTGCTACAATTAAGTTCATCCATGCATATTTATGGTTCCTTAATAAATTTTCTCTTCCCAGAAGCAAGCAGCTTTGTATCAGTCTTTTAGCAAAGGTGTGTGTGTCTCTGTGTGTAACTGCCAGTGTGATGGGGATAAGAGAGGGCAGAACTACCCTTATTGCTCCCGAGTAGAGGACTGGCCCTCAGCACCCACATCAGCAAGAGGCTGGAGGGAAGGTAGGTACCTCAGTGGCCCCAGGGTTGGGAGGGGACAAATTCCTAATCTTGGAAATTTCATCTAACCTCCAGAGTCTTTGAATTTTCTTTCTCACTGTACACATTCAAGAGTCCAGTAAGTTTCAGTCTAGAAACCTACCAGACGTTAAGAAGATAAATTACTCAAAGGAAGGCGAAAACAAACATAGAGTCTCAGTCTGTCTGTCTGTCTGTCTGTCTGTCTGTCTCTCTCTCTCTCTCTCTCTCTCTCTCTCTCACACACACACACACACACACACACACACACACACACACACGATATACAACAAGGCACCAAGGCTGCGTCAGGAGCTTCCTGTCATTTCCGTGACAATAAGAGAGGAAAAACACTCATTTCCCTACAGCTCCAGGAAGCTGCCCAGGACTCGAACTCCTAGCTTGCTCTGCCAGGTTTCGGGGCTTTTTCCCCGCCACAGGAATACCCTTCAACCCGCTGCGGCGACGATCTGATCTAGAAACCCTCTCTGGATACTCCAGGTTCCCACGGAACTCCAGCTCTTGAAGCCTAGGAACGCTTGCGGGGTTTCCGTAATTCAAGAGGAGGACGCGCTGTCCAAACAGGGGCCCCCAGACTCCGCACGCCTCGCTCCTGCCCTCCCGCGGGTCGCGACCCTTCCCCGAGAGCGGGGCGTGCAGTCGGGCGCGGTGGACCGCGCAGCAGTCCCGGGGCTTCGCCGCCCTCGCCTCCCGACGGGCCTGCCTCAGGCTCCGCGGGCCACCGCAAGACGCCGCCTGGGTCCCTGCCCTGCAGACGCGGCCCCCGCCCTCCAGAGCGGAGGAGGCCCGGGCCGCGGGCGGCACGAGCTCTGGACGCCGTCCGCGTCAGGGGTCCCGGCGGCGCCCCCGGGCCCGGCGGCCGGGCGAGGCGGGGACTCACCGCTGCCCGGCTCGGTCGGCGTTCGGTCGGGTCTCCTCCGCGGCGTCTCCGGCTCCTCCTCATCCACCCCAGCAGGAAGTGACCTCCGCTGCAGCTGTCGTCACTTCCATCCTCCAGCGAGGGTGGGGAGGAGGCGGCGCCCCCAGCGGGATCCCAGCCGCGCCGCGCCGCGCCTCACCGCGGCTGTCTTTCCTTTCTCTTCTCCGCAGACAGCGACTTCCGCCCGCACTCCGCCCCGCGCCTCCTCCCGCCGCACGCTCCGCGCCCCGCACCCCACACTGGTGGCGCATGCGTCACGCGGTCGGGGCACGTCACGCACGCTCGCGGGCTCGTCATGCACGGGGGCGGGCCCTGGCCGCCAGAGCGCGCCGGGTGGTGTGAGGCGCTGTGGGCCTGCGGGGTGTTTCGGCGTGATGGGGCATTCCGCGCGGGCGGGGCTGTCGCAGACCCCGGGAAGGCTCGGCAGGGAGGGCGGCCGCGGCTCGCGGGAGGAGCTCTGCGGCCTTCCACAGGAGGCCCCTGCGGCGAGAAGGAAGACCCGCGTGCGACGCGGCGCTCTGCCCCCGGCCGCAGGCCCTTTCACACACTTAGGAGAGGCACCCGCGGCGTCTGCCTTGCACGTGGCTCTGCGGGACCTCCCTGTGTACGCCCGGAGGTGGCCTCGCCTCCCTGCCGTTCGCGAGCACTCTGCGTTTAAGTCTTAATTTGTCCTGGTCCTAGCGTCTAGCATTTCTTTCCTTAAATCTTTCAAACGCATCTCTCATTTCCTTTATCTTTTGTTTTCTTGAGTACCTAAGATATCGTGGTGAAACATTTCTTCTACTTTTAAGGTTTAGCAATAAAAGATCTCCAGCCGTTCAACTTTTATCTTAAAGTTATACCTCTACCCCTGTAAATCCTTTGCAGTGGTGTGTAGGTATACTTTTCAATCCGGAGGGTGGGGTTTAGTAAAGGTTCAATGGGAATAAAAGCATGGGGCAAGCGGCGATAAGAGGTAAAATGAAGGAAAACTGACCGTCAGTTGTCATCAAAACTTTGCCCTAACAGTGCCTTTCTAGTCTGTCTGCCACGTAGAAAATAAACATCATCATTAGTTGTTAGAAAAGTTGGTTTCCAGTCTTGGACTTGCTGCTAGCTATTTGCTAGGTGTTGATAAAGTGATAGTACATTGGTCTGTTCTGGCCTGAAGTTGCTTTACCTGTTTAAGATAGAAGGAAGACTAGCACTGGTGATACAAGGTCTTTTCTAGTTAGAAATCTTACTATATAAGGAAATAAGCAATAAGCAATTAAATGCCTTTGAGAGGATTATGGATCTAAGCATAATCCATGAGCCCTTTCAGTGTGGAAACCATCTGATAGGTTCTGGCCCTAGTATGCATTGTTGCGTTATTATAGTGGTCATCTAATATGGCTGAAGCCCTTAAAACAACAGCTTATCTTCCCAGAGACTACCTCCTCCCTTCTCCAACTCAGCCCAGGGTGCAATTTCCTTTTATCTTTCCCCCATCTCAGGGAAGACTCCCAATCAGCTCCTCAGGTATATCTAAACATCCCCCTCAAACTCCCCACCCCCCACAAAGACCATGAAAACCCCAGCCTCCCTTTGTTCCACTTCAGAGAATCTCCTATCTTCCTCAGATTCTCTCCCTGTCCTCCAAGATAATAAAGCCCTTTCCCCTTTTTCCTTCTGCCTGTTTTCTCTGCTGCAACACCACTGAAAACCTATCACCATCTACATATCTTCTATCTTCTGTAGTACCTAAAACAATGTCTTAAATGTCAGATGTTTGGTTGAGTGGACCCAAAAATGTTTATATTTAGGTCCTCGTTCTTCGATTAAGGCTTTGTGATCTTGGTTACTTTTGTGTTAGTTCCTCATCTGCCTAAATGAAATAGCTATGGAATCTACCTGTCCACATAGGTGTCTGTGGATAGCTCATTGTATCATAGACATTGTAGGTATTTTATATTAAATGTGTTGATACATACAGAAGTTTAGAGCAAAAAAAAAAAAGGTGCATTGTAGATGTGGCAGATGCATAAATGCTGACACAATTAAGCACAAGAACCATAGAATTCTCAAATCCTCATATCACCCATACAAATCTTAGTAGCTGTTGTCCCAAGAACCAGGATGCACAGGAATGGAATAAACAGCTCCCCGGGAAAGTCTGAAATTGCTAATCTTTTGGCCAGAAGCCCAAATGGCCATGACTGGAGCCAGCCCTGTCAACCTCAAGGACCCTGTATTCCTCAAAGGGTGGGGAACCAGCCTATCCCGACTCTGCATGTATTTACCCAGTCCAATTTCCTTGTGGTTCTTTGCTGCTACTACTCTAATTAGGGCCACAAAGGATGACTTGAGAGTAAACACAGTTAACAGAGATAAACAGATCTCTCTACTTGGCTGGTGTCTGATTGATATTGGGAAGTGTTTATATCCAAGCAAGGTCAAAGGAGTTTTTACATTAAGAATCTATCTAATCACTGGTCTGAAACTCAACAGATAAATTTGGGTTTGATAAACTGGAACCTCCCTCTCTCTGGGAGAATGAAACGTGGGCTGGAAACCTCTCACATGGTGGCAGAACCTGAGGAGCTTGGCATGGCTGGGGAAGTTCAGCTTCCCTGAAATTCCCGTCCACTTTCCCGGTCACCATAGGCTATTGCTGTCTCCATGTGCTGCACACAGGCCCACAGGCTTTTACAGGTGGGAGAGCCTTTGAAATTGGAAAGCCCAGGGAGGGTAGTGCTGGCCCCACCCCCGGAAAGAACTGGGACTGCACCTGACTGAGACTGGGTGTGGTGGCCCATCTGTCA
>NW_004524608.1:424854-449620 GCF_000260255.1 Octodon degus | reverse complement strand
TACATTAGAAGAAGAAGAAGAAGAAGAAGAAGAAGAAGAAGAAGAAGAAGAAGAAGAAGAAGAAGAAGAAGAAGAAGAAGAAGAAGAAGAAACAAAAAAGAAATGGGGGAGGCATGTGCCTTCTGAAATTATGGGGGTGGAAACACTTAGATACAGCCTAGGAGTCAAGACAGGTTGTAATCACCCTTAAATTTCCACTTGCTCAAAGCTCTCTTTGTCCATTGACACTGCCCTTTTGTCTCTTCCCACCCATCTTAACAGAAGTTCCCAATGTCTAGGACAGGGGTGGCAAGCCTGTGGCACAGCTGGCTGTCTGTATCACAGAAAGTTCTAAAATTTTTGTCATCTCTGGCTTAGGATAAGTTTCTTTTCCAAATCTCACAGTCTTCAACTCTACTCTGTTCTTAATATAGCTACTCCATTTCTTAAATTAAAAAGAAGGAAAAAAAAAAAAAAAAGAGGAACAACTCCTAAAATTGATCTCCTCCCTCCTTCGAATACCTTTCCTAGATTAGAGTGTGTGCCTCTCTCTCCCCTGATTTGTGCTTCTTTATCATATGTCTTCCCTTTTCGTTTATGCACATATGTTCTCCACACCCTAAACCTACCTGGTTGGTTATGTGTATGATATAAATGCTTTCCTGTCTGTTCTTGTAGGAGTTGACTGTTTATATTCTATCACCTGTATGTCATTACATATTTGTTCTTCCTGGTATGTTTGTCTTAGATTGCAGGCTGTTAGGAGTTAGAGCTACAGTAGCTACAGTGCCCAGAGCAGTTCTGTATGACCATTTAAGTGCCCAATGATGGCAAATTCCTTCTTTGCTCTCGTGATGCTGAGAATGACTTCTCTCCGCCTCCTCCAAGATTCTCAGGAAAAGGCAGGTAGTGTCTTTCCCCTGAGTGTGTTCTCATGGAACTTGGGTTTAGAAAACATGAGTTTCAGGCCCACTTTTGCCTGTTGGTAACTTTGTTCTCTGATAAGCCAGTAAACCTCCCCGAGTTCCCATATCCTTGTGTCTAAAAGGGATACAATTGATGTCCTTGTTTAAGGCAGCAATAGTGACTGTAGAGCTCTTGTAAGCCATGAAACCCTTTGCAAAGGTCGAGGACTATGATTACTAGCGCTACCACCCCAGGCTCAGCATTGTTCTTGGTATCAAGAACTCCAACTTGAAGGCAGTTGCCACATTATTTCACAGACTTTAAGTGGATTCAATGTTTCAAAGTTGGGTATGAATTCAATGAGAACACTTGCCCTGAGAATGAGGGCTTTTGGTTTTCTCACCTAGGCACTATTTTATGAGTCTTAGTTTGGGAGTAATACGTTTTAATCATGTATATCTCAGTTTTCCCATGTATGAAATGGCCATGTCTCAGGTTCTAAATTTTTAAGGATTTCTAGGAAGAAAAATATTTTAAAACATTATTGATTTTGATGAAGTCAGAGACTGAAAAGCAGGTATAAAATTGCCTTATTTATACCTTTTATGGCTTATTTTCCTCTTCAGTAAAGTGCAAATAAATTATGAAGGAATAAACATTAAGTAAATATTATTTGCATGTTACCTCATGGGACTCCATAGCTGGGAAGATCTTGTGTTTTGGTTTATTTTTCCCATCAACCTACAGTTGGTGTGGGATAGAAGAATTAATGTCAGTAACATGATTGGGAATCCCCAGATTAAAGGTTAAATGCGTCTGAAGCAGAAGTAACTTCACCCAAGTTACAGCTCAGCCAGAGGCAGCAGAGAGCTTGTCTGTTTATCTAGCAAAGATTCGGGGACTTGAGGACTCTCCCAAATTCCACATCTATCACGGTCCCCAAATGCCCCTTCCTCTCATTTCCTTATTTTCGGTCTTGGTTCCTCTGTCTCAGATCAGCATGATGGAGAAGGTGGTGCGAGATCGTGAAGGAACAGAATGGGAGAAGAGGATTAGCAGGAGGAAATGATGACTTAAACTATTTTGGCTTTTTTTTTTTTTTTCCTGGAAGCCCAGGAGAAAGATTCCCCTAACCAAATGTTTGGTTGCCAGAATCTATATATTTCTGGAAGTTCATGCCTTCCAGGAAGGCTGCCAAAGTTAAGGGGAGCAGAGGGCTAGCTTCAGGTCTTCTCCTATCTAGGACGTATTTCCCAAGGCCTAACACTCGTTTCCCACCCTCCTAATGGCTGGGATCTTGACCTGCTTTCTACAAAACCCTTTTTACTCTCTTTTGTGTTTATTCACTGTGCAGCTCTAGCTCTTGCTGTATCCTGTTTATGAATGCTCTTGGTTCTTTTCCTTTTCAAATGTGGCCTTGATAACCAAACATAGTCGTCTACAGGCATGGGTGACTAGCTAGGTATAGAGTGAAACTATTTTCTCTTTGGTTTAGATACTACTTTTTATTTATTTATTTTTTAAAGATGGCCTTGAGCCAGATGTGGTGGCACATGCCTGGGAATTTGAGGCAGGAGAATAATAGGTCTGAGACTAACATGGTGAATAGCAATTTACTGAGATCCTGTCTCAAGAACAAAAAAAATGAAAAAGGATGGGATGTAGGTGAGTATGAAGGCCCTAGGTTCACGCCCCAGTATATATATATATATATATATATATATATATATATATATGTATGATAGCTTTGGGCTTTGGATAAAGTTGTTTCAGAAACCTTTATATGCTGCTGAGTTGGTAGTCAAAATCCCCACGAGTTTCTTACAATGGTTTGTTCATCCAACTCTCTTCTGTTAAGTACTTTTTAAACTTAAATGCCAAACTTGACATTAGTTACATCAATTCCCATTTGTGTTTTTGGTGTTGTTGATATTGGTCTGTTATTCATTCCACGCTGTCTGCATCATTGTGATTTATTAGAATGTATTATTGTGTAAACTTATTGACAGACTCTTCTTGAAGCAGGTGTAAAAACCATATAGCATATTGAAACACTAATGTTGAATTTTCTAAACACAATCAGCTATTTTCTAAATGGCTCAGAAGTCATTGCAGGATCTTGGGACATCCCATCAGTCACTGTACCTTTGATCTGTGTGGTGCAAGTTAGTAGCTTTGCGGGTGGTGGGATGCCAAATAGAGAGCTTAGTGCATGAGGTTCAGTCAGATAGGCAAAGCCATGTTAGACCACAGAGAACATCAAAGTAAAGCTAGTCATTAAATTGGCAGCGGGTCTCGAGAGAGGTGGTGGGAGTGCGCGTATAGTGTTAGACAAGGAACTGACAATCTATTACATTTTGGCATCCACTCAGAAGGTGGAACTTCTAGGTACATGTATGCCAGGATATTTTTCTCTCAACAATACATTATTGTAATGGGCTTGCCTCATGTACTTGCAATAATATGTTAAGACCAGGTTTATTGACACAGTTAAAAAAAATCACCACCATTATAATAACAGGTCTTGATTTTGCAGCAAAAATCTGGGCTGCCAATAAGGAAAGAAGCAAAAGACAGTTGTAAGGAAAACACCTTAGTGTGCAACTCCTTCTTCTGGCTGTTAGGGAAGCACCTGGGGCGCAGAAAGCTGGTGCTGCAGAAGCACAAACTCAAGTGCCATCTTGTTCAACTTCTCCATTATGCAGATGTTGGTTGCAGACCAAATTGTCTCCTGTCCCTGCATGTCAAGCTGGTCTAAACACTGCTAGTTTCTCTTGAGGTTTTAGTAGAAAATATTTTGCCCTGAGCCTGGCCCTGAAGCCTTGAAACACTAATTGAACCTGAACATTTTAATTGAACCTCATTACTTGAACTGTGTAAGGGAGGCATTGGTCCCTTGGGCCTGAAGTAGGATGAGAGGAGACTCAACTCAGTTACACAGTTTGTCTCGTGGTGCCAAAATACACTGCCTCTGGGAACCCAGTTACTTATGGCAACTTTGATTTTTTTTTTCCTTTCTTGATCCTTATTTACCCCATATAGCTGAATTTGCTCATCCTCATGCAGAGAGAGAAGTAGGAATTCGATGGAAATCATGAATCTAAGAGGGTGGGTGGCCAAAATTTTGGAAATTACCACGGAACCAGTTGTTTACCCTTACATCTAATGCTTTTTATTAGCTATGTGCTTAGTTCTTCCCTATTCTGTGGAACATGGAAGGTCAGATAGGTGGGGCTTGTGGATAAAATGTGACACATGTTAACAATGTGTTGTGTGGATTTGTGACGTGCTTCTTGCAACTCTGCAGTGCCAAAGTAGGAAGCCACTTCAAATAGCTCAATATTCAACTCTTACTATATTTTTACTTCTCAATTGAAATTATTCTCAGCATAAGAGAGAACTGTGGACTTATTGGCTAAATTTATCTAGCTCACTCTTTATAGAAATGACCTGGGGAAGCTGGGGGTGGAGGCACATCCCTGTAATCCTGGCACTTTAGGAGACTGAGTTCAGTTTGGGCTAAAGAGTGACTAAGTGAGACCCTGTTTCAAAATAATAAATAGAAGGCTATGGATCTAGTGCACTGTGAAGGTCTTGGGTTAAATCCCTAGCACTGGAAAAAACTTGAAATACCCTAGTGTAGTTATGTATGGATAGACCACCTTGGCAAGTGCTGGCAGGAGAGAATGGATGTTCAGTTCTTTTTTTGTAGTTTAGAGAAGAGTCTACAGGGTGTTCAGGGTTTCACTACTAGAATTGGACTCTTAGTGATCCACCTGCTTACAGCCTTCCAAGAGCTGGGATTACAGGAGTGTGCCACCACACCCAGCCTCAATTGCTGTCTCAGTGAGTCCTGGGGGCAGGTCTGGCACGGCACACCTGGGGATCAAAACCCTGGCCCCTGTGCCTGCTTGTAGGCACTTTAATCTGCTGAACTATTTGGCCAGCCCTGGATGTTCAGGTTTTTTTTGGATCCAGGATTGAACTCATTGAACTCAGGTCCTTGCACTTGCCAGGGAAGTGCTTATTCCACTGAGCCCTTTCCCCAGCCCTGGATGTTCAGTTCTGTAAAACATTTTTCTCAGAAATGTAACAACTCCTTAGATCTATATAGCTACATTGTTTGACATATTTTTTACATTCATTCATCCATTGTTAACTTATTCATACCATAAAAATTCAAGCAGCCACTACTGTATGCAATGCATGCTGCCATACTATGGGGAGACAAAGCTCATGGAACTTGGTCTCTTCTGATTGAATAACAGTCCCATCATCAATACTCTATAATTATTTTAAGGTGGTGTGAACCACAGACTATAAGCCAAACCTATGAATGAAGTCTAATGTTGTAATCAAATATATCATAAACAAGTTCATCTAGTTCTTTAAATTCCATTTATTGGGGCTGGTGAGATGGCTCAGTGGTCTAAAGCACCTACTTAGAACAAGCTAAGCTAAACAAAAGCACAGGGACCACGGTTCAATCCCCCAGCACCACATGCCAGCCAACCCCGCCCCCTGGTGGGCTGAGCTTGCCACACACACACACACACACACACACACACACACAAAATAAATAAAAATTCCATTTATTATTCCTTCTGTAGATAGTTGCTGACACCCACTGTGAGCCAGGCATTATGCTGGTCACTAGGGGTTCACAGATGATTGAAGCACTGGTCTTTGCTTCAGAGAACTCCTGGAAGAGACAGAGGTAAACATGACACAGTGTAGGAGCACAGTGTGGCACACAGTTTGGTAACTTACCCATCAGTCATCCTATCCTTTTGTTCTGATGGGCAGAGCACTCTTCCCATTATAAGAGGAGTATATTTTCTCAGCCTGCTTTATAACTAGGAAAAGGATGGGTTAGCAAATTCTGGCCCATAAGACTGCTAGAAGGATCCTGGGAAAGATTTCTCATCTGAAAAGAGCCATTCTCAGAAGAATGACTATCCCAGAATGGCCTACTATGAGCTGAAGTGTGTACCCTCAAAGCTGTTCAAGTTCTAACTCTCAGTACCTGAGAATTGGTCTGTTTTTGGAGATAGGTCCTCTGAACGGGTACTTAGGTTAAAATAAGATCCTTCAGGTTGGCCCTCATCTAGTAGGACTGGTGTCCTTTTAAGAAGAGGACAGTGAAATGCAACATATATAGAGGAAGGACCATGAGAGGACATGGAGAACATGACCAGCTCTAAGTCAAGGAGAGAGCTTTCAGAAGAAACCAACCCTGCTGACCTTGGTTTTGGACTTCTAACTTACAAAACTTCAAGAACAAGAAAATAAAACCTCTACTGTTTAAGTCACCCAGGTAGGTACTTTGTGATGGTGGCCCAAGCAGGCTAATTACCTTCCTTAGTTTTGAATGTTGTCATGAGAATCTGGAGTTGCTATGGCCATCTTACAGAAGGGCTAAGAGAATTACAGAGCCGCTAACCTAGAGCCTTGATGCCACCAAGGAAGTCCTAGGACCATTTACTTCCAGGTTTCTCATGAAGAAAAAAATATACTCTTATTGTTTTAGCTTGTTTAGGTATTGACAGTTGTTATAAGCATACATGTCCTACCTGATGTATGCAAGGTAGAAGCATTGCAATACCACAGGAACACCAAGAAGAGGTGACAGGAGGACAACTAAGTATGGGTCATTTATTTATTTATTTATTTATTTATTTATTTATTTATTTTATGTATTTGGTACAGGGTCTCACTATGCAGCTTGGACTTGTAGTGATCTTCCTGTTTTCAGCCTCCCTCCCCCCAGTGCTGGGATTACATGTGTACACCCGCCCCCCAGACTCTGGCCAGCTCAGCGTGTCTGGGGGTGGGGCCAGTGTGGCATATGGTGCAGGGGATTGAACCCCCATCCATGTGCTTGATTAAGCAGGCTCTTAGTCCACTGAACTATCTTACTGGCCCTTCTTTTCTTTTCTTTTCTTTTCTTTTCTTTTCTTTTTAGTGTGGGTCTTTAAAGATGTGCAGAAATTAATAAATGTTGGACAAAGGATGTCTCAGACAGAGAGAAAAATAAGAACAGAGGCCAGTAGATGTATGGAAGAAACATAGTAGCCATAAGCTGTCAGATTAATAATATTCCTGTTGTGATTTGAGGTTTTGCAAGTGAACAATACAATACAGGACACATTTTATAAGATTATTTTATAATAAATCACCCAAAGAATCATATACAACAACTGCAGAAAATCTGTCCACACACTAAAGACTAAAAAAATCCAGCTGAGGGCCTGAGTCCCATAGCAATGTCCTGCATTAGTCCAGCTGAAGACTTAGAGCTCATAACAGTGCCTTCTAGGAGTCCAACTGAAGGCCGCGCACCCATGACAATGTTTCGTGCAGGACCACTTCATGGTTCTACACTGGGAAGGCCCAGTGGTCAGTGGTGGATACTAGAAAGTCTATGCCAATGGGAAGAAGGATCTGTGCTAGCAGGCTGAGGGATCTGAACTGGAATCAAGAAGTGATGCTCCAAGGTAAGAACTAGAGCTCTCCCCCAACAAGTGCCACAGCTGTTCTCAGCAACAGTGAGGGCCCGAGCTCCCTCAAGGATGAGGAAAGCTGAGTTCTCATCAGGAAAGCAGGAAAGCCAATGTGACAAGCTTCTCTAGGAGACTGAGCTGTGCACCATCTTCCCCTCTGGAGCCAGGAAACGATGCTCAAGGTGAGGACCAGAGCTCCCCAAAGTGAACTGCAGCCACCCTTAGCAGCAACTAGCTCCCGAGCTCCCCCTCACGTGAGAACAGTCAAATTCACTAGGAAAGCCAGCATGACAGGGTTACCCAGCAGAATAGCCCAAGAGAATCAGCAGCTTCCAGCAGCTTCTCTACAGCTTCTTCAGTTCTGCCTCTTATGCCACTGGCAACAATCCTTAGGTGGGTCTCCCACATCCAGCATTACCCTGGTTCAATTCAGCTGGGTGTAACAAGTTGACTATCAGTTATCAATCCACTACAATCCTCCAGTTATTGCAGACTGATCAGGCCTGCAGTCTCCCAAAGGAGTGGACAAGGAAGGTATAAATAAATGAGACAAATGGTATGATTGCAGGCCCTCATGAAAATCAAAAACCCTCTCATAGAATTTGAGATTTTCTGGGGTTTTAGACAAACAACTTCTCTGGGGGCAAGGGAGATGGTTCAGTGGAATAAGTGCTTCCCTGGCAAGCACAAGGGCCTGAGTTCAATCCCTGGTTCTGCCAAAAACAACAACAACAACAAAAACATTTGGGCCAGGGAGATGGCTCAGTAGAATAAGCGCTTCCCTGGCAAGCTCAAGGGCCTGAGTTCAATGCCCGGTTCCGCCAAAAAAAAAAAAAAAAAGAAAAGAAAGAACTTCTCTGGTCGACCTGTGTTTGTTAGTTTTTCAAACAAGGGATGGGGATATGAAGAAGATACAGGAATTGGGGTAGGACTTGGGAATCCTTTCAAGGGCTTCTCCAAGTAATACATCATGCTAATTTAGGAGAACTGTGTTATCCCCAGGAAGGCCTTTACAGTGAGATGCTTACAGCTATAATCTTGAGCCAGGTGTCTTAGCTGTGGCCTTGTCTTGTCCTCTGAGGCCTCCTGGCTTCGCCCACTATTATAGGCCTCAGTGGGACCAGTGACTCACACAGTCTCACTTACTATGAGCCTGTTGCCCTGGACCTTGGGTGAACTCACAAGTAAACATGAAGAGCCAATTGGTTAATATTAAATCCCTCTCCAAGAGCTGTGGATGCCCAAGAAGAATGGGATTGCCATTTGTGAGCTACTTTTTAAGGAGGTGGTGATGGTGGCCAAGAAAAATGTCCACATGCTCAAGCACCCAGAGCTGGCAGACAAGAATGTGCCCAACCTTCATGTCATGAAAGCCATGCAGTCTCTCAAGTCCCAAGGCTACATGAAGGAAGGAACAGTTTGCCTGGAGACACTTCTACTGGTACTTTACCAATGAGGGCATCCAATATCTCCATGACTACCTCCACCTGCTCCTACCCCCAAGATTGTGCTTGCTACTCTGTCCTGCAGCTGGCCTGAGACTGGCAGACCTGCTCAAAGGTGTGGAGGGGGAGCGACCCATGAGGCTCATGCTCAGGGAGGCTATCAGGGCTGCCTATAGACACAGGGCTGTGCCTGCTGGTGTTGACAAGAAGGCAGAGGCGGGGGCCAGTTCAGCCACTGAGTTTCAGTTTAGAGGCGGATTTGGTCGTGGACATCGTCAGCCACCGCATAAAGTTGAGGATTTTATTTTCTGTTGAATAAATGTGTAGCCAGAAAAAAAAAAAATCCCTCTGTGAGCCACTTTATAGTGGTCTCCACGACAAGCCTTCTGTAGGAGCTTGTGTGTGGATATGGCAGTGACAAGACAGGAGGCTATAGAAGGTGGCAGGTGTGGGATGTGGAGTGAGGGCTTACCTCTGCTAAGGAGATGTGCCTTTTTCCCTGTTGAGTAGGTGTGGAGTGTAAATTTAAGGGGACAGAACTGAAGTCAGAGATCCTAAAAAAGATTTTTTGTTTTTGTTTATTTAAGACGGAGTCTTGCTATATGGTCCAGGCTAGACTTGAACTTGCTAAATTGCTCAGCCTGTTCTCAAACCTACAATCCTACCTCAGTCTCCTGAGTGCTGAGATAATAGGTTTGTACCATTGGACTCATAATGATCCTCCTGTTTATAGTCTCCCAAGTGCTGGGATTACAGGCACATGTCACCACACCCAGTCTCAATTGCTAGCTCAGCATGCCCTGGGGGTGAGCCAGCACAGCAGGCCTGGGGATCGAACTCTTAGACCCTGTGTTTGCCTAAGCAGGCACTTTAATCTGCTGAGCTATTTGGCTGGCCCAGTTTGTGCCATCATACCTGGCCCAATCAGGAGTTGTAAGACAATTCAGGAGATAGAAAAGGGAATAAAGGCAGTGGGTAGATCTGGAATAACTGAGACCAGAAAATCCAGGAAGAGCATCTGGATGCTGCTGCACATTTGTATCACTGTGCTGTATGCTGGTTAGGCATGAGAGGTGGTATTTTTGATTTATAAAATAGCTGAGATCAGAAAGTTGAACTGTACTCTGAGTACTAAACTATACATTTTACGTATTTGATACAGGGTCTCACTATGCAGCTTGGACTCATAGTGATCCTCCTGTTTTCAGCCTCCCCAGTGCTGGGATTACACATGTGTACCACCACCCCCTGGACTTGGTGGCCAGCTCAGTGCACCCGGAGGCAGGGCCAGGGCTGGTGCTGCATGTGGTGCTGGGGATCGAACCCAGCTTGGTGCCTGAACTTGCCTAAGCAGGCTCTTAGTCTGCTGAGCTATCTCGCCAGCCTTTAAACTCTTAATTTTTAAAAATTAAATGAAAACCTACTACTTACTTTTCTGTCTTCTTCAAGAAGCTTATCAGACATCAACTAAGCTTTTCTTGATGACTCATGCACACCATGATAAAAATAAGGGATGTTCCCTTGTAGATCGAAAGGCCCTGCTTCTGCCATTGCAGGGAGCAAGGGGCCTGGTATTAGAATTCCAAGATAGGGTTATTCATTTCCAGTTTCACCTCTATTAATCTGGGTGGTCATGCAAAAGTGATAGTCTCTCTGTTTTCTTCTTGGCTACCAGTTTCCCAGGTTTCCTGTGGAGGTGTGGTGACGTGTGTTTGAGGGCTTGGTAAAACACACAGTGAGGTATTATAGCATTTCCTGTATGGCAAAGTGACATGCAGTACAATGTTTACCTCCCCTCGCCTGTCCTTTTTTTTTTTTTTTTTTTTTAATTTTTTGTGGTACTGGGGATCAAAAAAGGGGCTCATATAAGCTTAGCAAGTGTTCTTCCACTGAGAGGCCTTTTGGTTTTCAGATCTTCATTTGAGATAGGGTCCCACTGTGTTGCCCAGGTTAGGCTCAAATTTGCAGTCCTCCAGTCTCTGTCTCGTAAGTAGCTGAGATTACAGGGTCACATTCCCAGTGCTTGTCTACTTTTAAGTCCTGTTTTCCTTTGCTGCTAGGTTGTCTGTTGCCCTTTTGCTTTTGCTCCCCAAATGGTTCCCTCTCTAGAAGGACTCCCCACCACCACCACTACTGCCTTTTTCTTCCGGGGCCATGGGTTGGGAAGATAGAGGTCAAATCTCTAAAGTGACTTGGCTGATGGAACCCAGCAAGGTGGAGGAGGTTTAAGGACCTGGCCTTTGGTTCAATTTGTGTCAGCTATTTTTGGCACTTAAAATCCTTTTTCACTTCCAGATTTGGTGCTGCATTCCACAAATTGGAGGTTGACAGAGCCTAACTTCCAGTTAATTGGGGTATAACTAAGGTGCCTTTATATAGCAAGTGAACTCTTCAGTTCCCCTCTTCCTGCTTAGTTAGTTCTCTTTTTATCTCTTTGTAACCATTTGCAGTGATGTCAGATACTGGTTTATCCTCACCACTGACTCCTCACACTGTGACATAAATTAAGACAGAAACTGTAACTTTTGACAGAGATTTCTTATATTCCCTTTTTAAAGAATTTAGGATCCTTGAGTTTCTTCCTCCTCTCCACTGTGCTGGGTCCTTGCCAGCATGTTGAGGGACTTGTGGGCACCATGCTGACTATTGGAACCTTGGCTATAAGCCTCAGGTGTAATTATTTGGGTACCTTGTTTAAGAGGTAATAGATAGCTACATGCAATGTGTAGTATAGGGCTTAAAACCTGAACATTTTACCACTTGAGCTTGAGGTGTTGCATAACCTCCTGGGCTTCAGTTTCCTCATTTGGAAGCTTCACTTTCTTATCTGGAAGATAAGAATAATACCTTCTTGCAAGGATTCAATGTAACAATGCATGTAAAGCACTTAGCATAGACCCTGACACAAAGTAAATGCCCGTTAAGTGGAAGGTGACCAAATAGCTAGAGAAACCAGTCCCGAAAGATAGTAAACCTAAGGGGAGAAGAATCTGGATTTCTGAGGACCAATGGGGATGGCAGGAATTGTGAAAGATAGTAGAGGGTTAGGTTTTTTTTTTTTTTTTTTCCTTCCTGGTACTGGGGATTGAACTCAGGACCATGTACTTGCCAGACAGGCTCTTAAGCCACTGAGCTATTTCCCCAGCCTGAGGGTTAAGTATTGAATAGAGTGGGTTTTGGATCATAGGCTGGATTTTGAATTATGCAGTGAGGGCAATCTCGGATCTGACTGGGCTAATCCAGGTTAGGCATATAAAGGGGGAGCTCAGGTGTCTAATACATTCCTCAGGAATCCTAGGCAAGGCTGAAACTTTGAGCTTCACATCAAGAAACTCTTCCTGGCCTTCTTCTTCCCAGATAGGCTTGTTGTTCTCTAACACAGCTTTCCATTTAAGTACCCATGAAGTGATCCCATGGGATGGATTAAAGATAGCTACACATAAACAGGGTGTGGTGGAACACACGTGTAATCCTCTCCCCCACAAGCACTGGGAGGCTGAGGCAGGAGGATTGTCATAAATTTGAGTCAAATCTGGGCTCCAAAGTGAGCTCAAAACTGTAAAAACTGTAAAACAAACAAACAAACAAACAAACAAACAAACAAACAGCAAAAAGAGCTCAAGGCCAAGCCTGAACTGAATAGTGAGACCCTGTCTCAAAAACAACAACAACAACAACAACAACAACAACAAAACAAAAAAACAAAAAAACCCCCTACATATCCTGTGGTAGGCTTCTCTTGAAAGCTAGACTCTATTTCTCCTTTCTGTGAATCTTGGCTGGCCTTTGATCAAGAGTACAGCACCAGGGGAATAGAGCAAGTATCGAGCCTACCTTTGAGAGGACTCACAGTTTCTACCTTACTTGCTTGTAACTCTGAGGTGATATCTAAGAAGTGCAATCTTTTTGCTAGAGAAACACTTCTAAGGACCCCAGGACTACTCTCCAGGCAAGCCCAGCCTTTCTGCTGTCTCAGACCAGGTGCAGACATGTCAGCAAAGCCATCTTTTACCCACTGGGAAATTCCAGTCAATGCCACATGGAGCAGAAGAGACTCATCCAGCTGAGCCTAATCCAAATTCCTGACCTACAAAGTCATGAAATCTAATAAACTGGTTCTTGTTTTAGGCAGTTAAATTCAGAGATGGCTTATTATAAAACTGTGATGGTGAACCTTTTAGAGCTTTCAATGATGGCAAACAGCTGGCTGCTGCACCCGTGCCACAGGTTTGCCACTACTGTGGACAGAACAAAATAAGATTTATTACATTATTTTGGGTGGGCACAGGGAAACCTCAAGGGTAGAAAGCCCCACCATAATCTCTAGCAAAATAGTCTTAGATGTAATTACAAAAATAAATTTAGTCAGTGACATGAATGCTACAGATAAAAGGCCCAAAGTTCAAATGAATGAGGAAGGGCAACTGATTAAAGCTTATTCATGCAGGATCAGATTCTGCTATCTGAATTATTTCATATGAATATGAAAAAATGTAAGGGAACATTTGGGAGGGGATACTCACCCCACTCTTCCTGTTGAATTTTGTAAGAAAAAGGAGGGACCTACGATCAAGAAGCTGGAAAAAGGACTAAAAATTTGGTTCCAGACCTTGGCAGTTTTGCTTAGAATCAGCTCCATTTTCCTTTAACTGCATCTTGGAGGAGCAGAGATCTATCTATATCTATATATTTATATATAGATATCAGTAAACTTTTATTTATATATCTATCTACATTGCTCTAGATATATATCTAGAGATTTCTATATATTTTTAGTTATATATCTCTATATATTTCTATATCCATAGATATCTATTTTTATATCCACATTTATAGCTATCTATGGATCTATGCTTAGCTATAGATATAGTAATATATACCCTGGGCATGTCTACCAATTCCAATGCTCAGGATCAAAATCAGGGAAACTGAGTCATGGAGAAAATGTTTTTGTCTTTTATTTTCATGTATTTAGTACATGGTCTACAGGGTCTCACTACACAGATCAGACTCGGAGTGATCCTCCTTTTTCAGCCTCCCAAGTGCTGGGATTACAGGCGTGTGCCACCATGCCCAGTGTGAATCACCAGTTTAGCAGGCCCTGGGGGCAGGGCTGGCACTGCAAGAGAAATTTTTTTGTTGTTTAAGTTACCTATCATGTCAACTTGTGGAGCTAGAGTTCAGATGGTGACTCTCCTAGCTCTTCAGCTGAGAGATGTCTCTTTTACACAGAAATGTTTACTCTACCCATGGTTTGGGGGACAGAGCACATTTAAGTGAGGATGCTCTTGCAGTTAATCCTCTAGAGCCCTGGTTCCTACCAGTTCCACCAGTGGTTACCTTCCAGTGCTCTAAGAAGGGGCAGGCGAGTCCTACCACCTTGACAAAGATGGAAACTGAGCACAGAGAAGTGGGTTTGCAGAGAGCTGAGAGTTGAGAAAGAGGCAGTCTGCTGTGGTGGGGAGAATTTCCGAGGGCTCAGGTGTCTATCCTCAGGCATTTGCAAGTTAGGAACAGGCTTAGGCTTCCTCTAAGTGGGTGGGGAAAGGCAGGAAGCCGTGACTAAGCAAGGTCTCAGCATAATAATTCTGCATCACAATGGAGGAGAGACGAGTCCAGAAGGGGTGTGTTGTGAAAGGTCAGTTAGAGGAGGAGACAGGCGTGAGAAGGGAAAGAGAAGTGAGAGAAAATATTCTGGGAGCAAATGTTTTGTGCAAGCTTCCAGAAGCAGAGACAAGCAATTTTCCGTGTTCATGATGTGATAAGAAAATTGCCCGAGATACAGAGGAGGCGCTGGTGGAGGAGGCAGGAGAACAAGTGTTAGGCAAGTGGAGGGAAGGAAAGGGTTATTAGTAACAAAGGTGGCCTGTCCTTCAGACTGCGCCTTCTCTGAATCTTTGACTGCCCCTCAACTATGGACTGGCTTGTCCCTGACCTGAAGAGTGAGTCTCCAGTACAGACCACTGCTATCTGTATTTCCAACTGCCATCTGGATGTCCCACCTCAGCAAAGATTGGACCAGCACTCAGGATATCCATAATTTGTGGCATGTTGACTATGTGCCAGGCACTGTACGCAGCTCTTTACACTAGGAGGAAGGCTGCACTTCGTAGATGAGCAATCCCTGCAACTGAGACAGAGCTGGGTGCAAGATGAGAGAGATCTGGGAACTTACCCCATGAGTTTGTCATCACTCAGAGTGGCAGAGTTAGTGGTAATAGCCCAGGTGGCTGGACACCAGGCTGTGCTCTCACTCTCTTCAGGAAGGCCTTTGGATTTATGGAAAGGACCTCATGCAGGACCTGCTGTATAATTTGTGAAGCCCTGTGCAAAATAAAATATTTTTTTTTTTGTCATTTATTTATTTGGTACAGGGTCTTGCTATGCAGCTTGGACTCATAGTGTTCCTCCTGTCTCAGCCTCCCCAGCGCTGGGATTACAGCCATTACAGGCATGTGCCACCATGCCTGGCACAGTGGGCCCAGTTTCTGGGGCTGGCACAACATGTGGTACTAGCATGGCATGCAGTACTGGGGATTGAACCCAAGATCGAACCTGGGTCCTTGCGCTTGCCAGGGAGGTGCTATCTCCCTGGCCTTCTTTTATCTTTTTTGACACTAGGTCTCCCTATGCAGTTCAGGCCGGCCTTGAGTTCACTTTGTAGCCCAGGCTGTTCTCGAACTTGCAACAATCCTCTTCTGTCTCAGACTCTCAAGGTGGGTTCTTAATTTTAAAAAATTACTAAGGATTTCAATATGTTGACAATGAGCACAAGTCTAAGGGTGGGTCCTTGGATGGACTGCTGGCCCTGGAAGCGGGGCTTGATCTTGTGGGCCACTGCAGAGATGTGGGAGGATCAGGCACGCAGGGCTTATGGTGCCGCTAGCAATTCCCTCCCTGCTTCATTTCTGCTCTCCTCCCGCAGCACCCTCATTTAGGGAAGATGAGGAGGGAGAGAAAGCCAAGGAATTGGCACTGCCAGTGTGGAGGGCAGTGTGAGGCTGCCCTCGGGCTGATCCATCCTCAAAGCACTTACAGCTCCCAGAAGCCCAGGAAAGAGCTGCCTTCAGACAAAGTGTGCGCTGAAGACAGAGCAACATATGGAAAAGGCAGGCATCCACATAGTAAGACAGAAGCGTGATGAATAATCTGAGATCTCCTGGCTCATCAGTACCCTTTATATCACTATGTAATTAATGAGCTTGTACTGTGCACTAGCCTTTTGCTAAGTGATGAGGGGAGGGGGAAGATAAATAAGAGGAAAGTTAAGGTTCTTACCCTGAAGGAATTTTACACTCTCATTGGGCATATAAGATTTCTAAATTTAATTAGCAGACAAAGCCAAATAATACGTAATTATGCTGTCAATTAAGTGTGATGAGGGGTCAAAAGAAATGCCATCAATGTTACCCAATCTGCTGGCAGGAGGAGGAAGAGCTGGAGTTGAGTTGAGGGTGGCAGCTCACGGGGCTGTGTGAGGAGGTGGTCCTTCTGTGGGCCACTGAATGGGGCGTAGGACCTGCAGCAGGAGAGGGGCAGCTCAGAGGTGGTGTGCCGAGGAGGCGGGAGTTTTGACAGCACAAGATGTGAGAAGAAGCTTGGTAACCGTGTGAGCCTGAGAGATGAAAAACGGAGCTGATCGTGGGAGGTGATGGCAGGCGAGAACTCTGGAGTCCGAAAACTCAAGTCTGAATCGGGATCGAAAGGGACCAAGCTGCTTGATGTGGGCCTTTACTTAACCTTTCTAGCTTTGATTTCATTTTATCAAAGCAGCCACCATTCAGGCTATAGCTGGAATGAAGTAAAGGGAAATCAACGTGGAAAAGCCATGTGGAGTAGCTTCTCAAAAAGGTATCTATTATTGCACATGCTTTACAGTGTCATGGGTGAATAGGATCGGGTTATGAAACACTGTCTTGCCTTAACTCCTGGCTCTAATCCTCATTAGCTGGGCTAGTTTGGACAATTTATTTTATTGTACTTGAACTTCAGTTTCTTCATCTGAAAATAAGAATGACAATGTCATCTCACTTTTTTTTTTTTTTGTCATCTCACTTGTAAGGGATGTTGCAAGGGTTAAATGACATGACACGTGTAAATACTTAGGAGAGGGCTTGGTACACAATGAGAGCTAATAAACAGCTATTATGACAGTAAATCCTCCCAAACCCCACATGGTTTTTATCATTCCCATGTTGTTGAGGACACAAAGGCTCAGAGGTGGGGAACTGGTCCCATGCCACCTGGCTGTATCCAGAGAACAGAGCTCCATTCCTTCCAGGAGGACAGACAGGAGCAGTGCACCTGCCCTCAGCCCTGAGTAAGGTCCACTGCGCTCCCCCCAAAGCTCTGTGCCCCCCCTGCAGGGCTCCTTACAGCCTGATGCTCTGGCGACTTACTCCCAGGGCCAGGCTGCTGTCTCACTCATCCTCTCTGACCCAGCCCCTGACATCACCCAGTGCCTGGAAGCCCAGGCAAGTTTGTGACTTGACATATAGTGAGGTGATGGGGTCAGAGCTCAGCAAAGACAGGCCTGCTGGAAGCCCCCAGCAGGAGGTATGTGGGGCTCTCTGTCTGGGTGCCACAGACAGACAACTGGGGTCTCAAGTCTGGTGACTGGAGAGTGGTGGTACTGGGGGCAGAGAGTGGAGGGGGGCAGTGGGAGAAGGGGAACGGAAAGGTGAGGATCAGGCAGTTTTGATGGAGACATGGGGACATTTCATGAGGACTCTGTACTGTGAAAATCCACTCCACAGTGGCATCTGACTCTCCCTTGTGACCTGACAGCCAGGTCTCTGTCCTGGACTTGCTCCTAATGGGAGAGACCTGGACACACCCAGGCACCTGAGTGTTGAGAACACTTGCCCAGCCATTCAGCAGTGACCCTGGAGGTGAGGGCGGGGAGCTCAAGGTGAGCAGGGTATGGAGGGGTGGGGTGAGGATAGCTTCCTGGAGGAGGTGGGGAGGCCTGGCTTTGACCAGGAGGGGGTGGTTCAGCCTTGAAAGAGGTGCAGAGTGGGACAGGGACTGCTTCCTGTGGGAAGATAAGGCTGCTGCCCTGGGCTGGAATTCTGGCTCAGTCCCCTCCTCCTGGTGAGAGCACAGGAGGAAGAGCCCCTCACAACTGCTGTGAGGGCCCAGAGTGGGGTCCCTAGGACAATGAGGATGAGAGGAACTGTAGTGATACACCGATGCTCCACAGCTCCCTGCTGGCCTCTCTGCCCAGAGGGCGGAGTCTTTGCTTTTGGTCCTGTGGACACCTCTCACTCCATCCTCATTTCTCCATTTCTCCCTTCCCACTCCAGCAGGCTCTGAAGAGAAGTAACTGTGGCTGTCTGGCATGAGGGGCAATGGGCCCGGCCACCTCCTCCCTCACCTCAGCCAGTCATGATCCCTTCCTGCTGGGCTGCAGAGCCCCCATGCTGCCTCTGCCTCTGATGGATATGTATCTCTCCTATCTCCCAGCCACCAGCCACGCTGCTGCCCACTGTGCCACAACCTTCAGTCTCACTGAGCTGGCCCACAGAGATAAAGCCATACATCAGAAGAAAGAAGGTGACAGGACCACGCCGAGTCCCCTGGGCATCTTCCTGCTCCCTACCTTATCCTGTGGGATACCTAGGCCCTACTAACTACCCAGCGCCTCCTCTGAAGGATGCTACAGCTCTACACCTTCCCGAGTGGCCCCCAGCCCTACCCTGCCTTTAGCCCTGCTGCCTTCAGGAGGCCCCAGATGCCTGCCTTGGCCTGGTGGCCCAGAGTCCCTGAGGGCAGAGGCAGCTCAGCTCCTGGGATTTCCCCAACCTCAGCCACCAGGAAGTCTGACCAGGACAAGAAAAGCCTTATTCTTGGCCAGTGTCCAGGTAGCAAGCGGACCAAAGTTCAGGGAGGAGACTCTTGCCAGGGCCAGCTGGGACTCCCACTGACCTCTGTTCCTCAGGAGCTAGGGCTTGGGGCTTTGTACTTAGGGAGCAAGGCTACATTCACAGGAGCACTAGGAAGGGTTGGGATGCACAGTAGAGGGGTACAGACTCTAGGCTGGTCCTCTGCCTGCATTCCCAGACCTGGCTCTTGGTGTCCCTGAGCACAATAGTGGCTCAGGACAGCAGCTTCCTTGATTGTTTGTGCTCTCCTGAGTAGGGCCCAAGTCCAGGCTGTGTGAAATGGGCACATAGCGCCTTCACCCAGGGCTGAGGAGGGGACTCAGCAGCGCCACCCTCCCGGCTTCATGGACTTCCCAGTGAAGGCCTAGAGCAGAGCAGGTTTGTGGGCACAGTCCACATGGGGTCCCATCCTGGGGCTTCATGGGGCAGGAAGGAGCATTTCCAGAGTCCCTGAACCATCTGTTTCCCTGTCCCCGAGGTGGTTACCATTTGAAGGGATACCCCTGTGAATGGGGCTGTGAGGAACACGTCCTTCACCAGCACCTCTATCCTGGTACTGCTTCACAGTCACCATGGGCTCCTCTGTCCCTTGCCTGAGTCTCTCCCTTGCCTTTCCTGGGTGGCCCAGCTCCCTGGCTCCAAATGAGCCCCTGGGGAACCTCTAGAGCAAATAACAAGGAAAGAGCAAGAGCAGCCCCTAGGGAGGACGAGCAGGCAACCCTGGTGACTGCACACATTGCATGGGGCCACCAGCCAGGCCTTCCTTTTCCTATGCTGTCCTCTCCTGTCCTTCAAAACCCAGGCAAGGGACCCTGAAGAAGGATCTCTCTGGGGGGTGGGCTCTCCTACCTCCTACTCTAGGCACTGAGAAAGAGACACCCAGGTAAAGGGTGTAGGAGGTGGTAGGAGGTGGACCTTGTGTGCACTGGTGCAAGTTTAGAGTGTGTGGCAGTGCACAACCCAGAGCCCACAGAATCCTGTGTTTTTAGTTCTGTGGATTGAAGCTCTGTGTGGTGTCTCCGCCCTCTGGTGGATAGTCCTTCAATGGCAGTCTCAGGGACTAGACCTCTGGCCCAGCAGTTGTGGTCACCCTAGCTTTCTCTCCAGGACACTGGGTGGGAGGTGGTGAAAGTGTTTGTGGTGCAGGTGATGTAGGAGGAGATGGTGGAGGTAGTATAGGTAGTAGAGGTGATGGTGGTGGAGGGGTGGAGGAGGAGGTGGAGATGGAGCTAGAACTGGTGGTATTCATCTCAGACAAGGAAGAAGAGAACAGGGGGAGGAGTGGGAAGAAGTGGTAGAGGTCATGGAGCAGGAGGAAGAAGAGAAGACGAGGCAGTGGTAGAGGTGGGTGCTGAGTCCAAAGGGAGGAGAGAGAGCAGCCTTGCCCGAGCCCAGGTGAGGTCCACTCCAGCAGGAGTGGCTTTGAGAAGGGCTGTCCAGCACCCCAGTATCATCCCAGTGCCATGTGGTAAAGTCTGCCCTACCCTGCCCACCTGGCTTGCTCTTCTGCCTGGCAAGCGGTTGGTTATATCGCTGTCTCTGAGCTCCTCCTGGCTCTGGAGTCTGAGGTTTTGAGTTAGGAGAACCTGCTCTGGCTCCTGTTTCCGCTCTGATCTCAGTCTCTCTTTCTGATTCGTGTACTCATGTCTGCTTCTGCCATACTGGCCTACTGTTCCCAGAACACAGCATGTCCTGCCTGGGGACAGTCACCTCAATTGTACCTCTGCCTGAAAAGCTACTCCCCAGTTGTCTGCTTGGCCACTTGCTTACCTTCCCTCTTCTCTGCAAAGTCTCTTTCAGTGGACTCTGTTCTGATGCCCTGATGCTGCTCTTTTCAGGTCCTGATCCTTCCTTCCCCACCCCTTTCACTACGCCCTCAACTTCTACCATAGCTCACCATTCCTGCTCCTTCATTTTAAGAAGGGGGAATCCTTCTACTGTAGCACAGCATTTCTTGTACAACAGTATACTGTGTTACACTGGTAGCAGTTGCTTGTAGTGGTGTTGGCTGGGTCTACTGACTGCACTGAGAGGCAGTCCTCAGGGATAGATTACACCAGGGGGTTGTATCAGCATACTTTGATGTTGACACAATGACAAGATGGTCTGTGGATGCATTTCTCAGGACATGCGCCTGTTATGTTGTTATGGGATCCAGGACTGTGTATACATACATTCTTGTGAGTATTGTTTGAACAGCCCTTCCTAGACAGTTTGAATTAACTTTGGATCCAGTAAATATCCCTAGTGCCTGGTGCCCTGTCTCTGCTACCCCTTGTCCTACTAGAGGATCAGGAGGGGCCTCCCCACCCAGTACCCCTGGAGCTGGCCCTGGACCAGGTTGGGATAGATGTGGGTCTGTTGCTGGCGATGACTGTGCTGCTTGTGTGTCAGTGGGCACAGCCTGGGAACAATCTTCTCTAGAGCAGCCATGAGCATGTCGGGCTCTGGGCCTTTCCCAAAATTGTGTTCAGCATTGACTTGGATCTCATAGGGCCCAAGGTGAGGGGTCGGCTCTACCACATCAGGAGAGTGCCACACTGTCACGTTGTTTCAGGTCTCTCGAGTCTCTCTGCCTCCACTTGCCAGTGTAGCACAGGTTGGGGCCAAAGGCAGAGGTGGCATTCATGAGTGTCTATGTGATCCCATGTTGTTCTTGCTGATCCCCTCTTCCTTTACATCACCCAGGGGCAGCTCTAATGGTAGCAGAGCTCAGACAGGAGGCTGGGGGTGGATCTGCTCCAACCTTACTGATGGCAATGACCTAGAACCAGCAGTAGGGAAAAGATGGAGGACAGTTGAGTTGACACTGCCTGAGAACTTGGAATGTCCATTCCAGACCCCAAGTTGGAACTGGTCCTTTTGAAACTGCACAGTGTAGTCTGTGGCAGGACTGTTGTTATCACCTTGCGGACTCCAGCTCAGCCTCACACTCCACCCAGGCAGGACCCTGCGCTCTAACTCATGGGCTTGGTCCAGCTGTCCTTTGGGTCTGATCAGTGAGAACAGTGCGGTAGGCTTGGCCGGCTCTTGGTCCAGCTCAGTGCTGGACTCAGTCCCATGTGTAGCTGCCCTGCTTTCACGCTGCCATGCCCAAGAAGGTCAGGGAGCTGCTTGTTTCTTTATATTGTTTCCAGTGTAGAGCAGCTCACCGTCCTTCAGCGAGGAAATGGTGCATCTCGGTGAGCGTCATGCTTTCTGCGAGGCTCCAGCTCCACCTGGTGCCCCTCCTGGTCCTCAGGCATCTGGGTGATCCTGGAGGAGGCTTTGGCCTCCAGGTGAACTTGGTTCCAGCCTTGGCTAGGATGTTGGTTGAACACAGGGGTCGATGCCTTGGTCCTCTTGGCAGATCACCTTGATTTCCAGGTTGCCGTTCACATAAACATGGTAGCTGCCACCCTGCAGGTTGCTTTCCTGCCCATCAGAGGGTGGGAATGAGAAACCCAAGGAACGAGCTATTCCACCATGTCTGAAAGTGAAGGATCACTGGAATGAGCTGGTTCCTGGGAGATAGCTTCCTAGGTGGGATGCCCAGCACCCTGACAGGGCACTGGCCAGCAGGTAGCCATGCTTATTGGTGGTGCTGTGCTGTTATATGGCCCTGCTGCTGACCTGCATGTCCCAGAAGACGATGGCGTCGCTGACCGCCTTGTGCTTTGGGTTAGAGGCTCCCCACTGACCATCCTCTGGAGAGGGGGTTTGGGGTTCACACTGGCTCTGCACACCGGTCTCCCATCCTCTGCAGGAGCCAGCGTAGGTTCTCAGGAGCAGCAGGGAGCAGCCCGTATTTACTCTCACTGAGATCTCGTGCTGGCTTCTGCCCATCTCACTGGGGAACGTCTTCCTCTGAGACATGGTGGTGCACAGAACTTTGTAAAAGCTCTCTAATTTGGCTTTGTCAGATGGGAGGTCCCCATCTTTCTTGTGCCATGTGGTGTCTGGTGTTGGGACCCCAGAAGTGAAGCACTCCAGCAGGAGGTCCATGCCTCACAGCGCCATCTCACTGCTTGAGGTACCACAAGGACACATGAAGCTGGGTGTTCACCCTACTGCTCTTCAGGTGGTAAGGACTTCGAGGGTGAAGATCCTTCTGCTGGATTGTGTGGGTGAAATGGGAGCTGGCATTGCAGCTGCAGTTGGTCTGCATGTCCCGCGGCATCATGCTGATGTACAGATCCTCTTCATGGCCCTAGGAGTACATTTGTGCTGGGCAGTGGGCTCCACAGAGCTGCTCATCCAGAAGATATCAAGGACGGGAGGCCAGGAGGGGGTTGCCCTGAAGCATCAAGGGCATGCCTTCCTGAACCACCAGGTCTGGGCCTTTTTGGGCCACAGGGAGGAGTTGCAGGGAAAACACATGCAGGCAGGCATTGTGCAAGATTTGTTGAAAAATGAAGCACTGGTATTCTCCCTAACCACTACCACCACTGTGGAAGGTGACCACCAGGGTCCCAGATCCCCTCCTTACGGATGCCTATAGGTCCTGGGCAATGCTGAAGAATCTGCTCTTTCGAGTCCAGTGGAAGCCTGGTACAGGGCCCCCTTTGACTCATTCTTTCCATCAGGATGTTGTCATGGGGTCCACAATATGGTCCTTCACTGACTGCTTGGCTGGAGCAAGCCACTCAAGTGGGTGTCTGGGCAGCAGGGACCTGCCTGGGTCCTGGCTTAAGGGAGATCTAAAACCTCAAGCATCAGGGCATGCAGACAAGTGGGTGTGAACAAGTCCCTACTCTAGAGACCTAGCTTCTCAAATGGGGCTGTAGGAAAAGGGAGTGGGACACACCAGTACCTCTTTACTATGATTTTTTTTTTTAAATTTTTATGTATTTGGTAGAGGGTCTCCCTACGTAGATCAGACTCTTAGTGATCCTCCTGTTTTCAGCCTTCCCAATGTTGGGATTACAGGTGTGCACCACCACACCTGGTCTCGGTGGCTGACTCAGCATGCCTGGAGGTGTGGATGGCATGGCGTGTGGTGCTGGAGTTGACCCCAGTCCCTGTGCGTGCCTAAGCAGGTACTTAGCCCGCTGAGCTATCCTGCCGGCCCTTACTATGATTATTGTGATGAGTCCTTCTTTTAATAGCATGAGGAGGGCAGGGATTTTGTGACTCCTTTAAGTATTTAGAGACCATTGTGGGGGTCTGGGCTTGGGAGAGACAGGTCCAGTCTTCTAGAGCATATTTAGTGTGAGGTGTGGCAGAGCCACTGTGATGGTAGCAGAGCTCGGAGAGTGACAGTGTGGTGGATGAGTTGGGCAGATGAAGGGAAGTGGAGGGCACGTAAGAAATAGAATGGGGCTGGTGAGAAAGCTCAATGGGCTAAAGCGCCAGTTTTAGGCAGGTGAAGGGGACTGTGGTTCTATCCCTGGCACCACATGCCGTGCCAGCCCTGCCCTCAGGGTGGGCTGAGCCAGTGGGCGGCAGGGGGTGGGGGGAAGAAATAGAACATAGCTCAGTTTCTGGCACTTGCTGTGTCAACAAACATCACCCCATTAGAACTCCATAGGAATTCTCAGCATCATCTATGGGACATGAACTCTGGGAGGTATTTTTCAGAAAAGGAGGAGAGGGGAAGGGTCAGAGAAATCTGGGCAATGCCAGAGCAGATTTCTTCTGCAGTGTTCATGGTCCCTCATCTGTCACAAACACCAGCTTGAGTTCTTCAATCTGCAGTTCCACCACACATAGCACCATGACATTGCACACCATGTCTCTGTCTTTTTACACCAAAGCCCTCTTGAGCTTCTGCTACACCAATGTCACCAATGTCCTAAATCAGCACAGATTGGGGAGTGCCGACATGAGGCTTAATTGCTGGGCATTCAATGCTTTCATGACCCCTTTCAATCCCTCAAGTTTGGCCTCAAATATGCCAATGCTTCCTCCATCCTGAACAGTTCCTTCAGCTCAGCCCCACTCTTTCCAATCTTCGTCGCCGTCGCTGTCTTCTTCGTCTCCTTCTCCTTCTCCTTCTCCTTCTCCTTCTCCTTCTCCTTCTCCTTCTCCTTCTCCTTCTCCTTCTCCTTCTCCTTCTCCTTCTCCTTCT
>NW_004524608.1:421400-422414 GCF_000260255.1 Octodon degus | reverse complement strand
TTGGTCTCAGAGGAACGTGCTGCTTTCTCTCAGAAACTCCTGTTGAGTAGGATCTTGGGCAAGGTGCATTTCGGTAGAAATGTGCGTCTTGAATGGTGTGAGCTCCCCTCACCCTCCACATGACGTTGGGAAATTCACAGGCTTTCACGGGTACCTACATGAGAGAGAAAGCCTTCAGAGGGCCTTGGTGGGAAGAAGCCTGAGAGGCAAGAACAAGGTCAGCATGCGCGGGCCTCCGCACACGAGGGGGTGGCAGGCCTATCTATATCCGCCGAGGCTGCCTGGACTCCATCAAGGCGAGCAGGACCAGACACAGTAGGAGAAAGGCCTTCAAGGCCCACAAAGACTACAGAGCAGTGTAACACAGATGGAACCTCCCTAACTCTGCAAAGACAAGGAGAGACACAGAACAGGAAGAGGAGGGAAGGAGAAGGAAACTCCCCTTGGTGACTCATCTCACTGTGCTGCTCAAGCAGCTGGCTGTGGGCTGGAGTCAGCTGATGCTTTCTCCGGACATTTTTCATTTCTCTCCTGTGCTGGGTGATGCACTTGTTTTCCCCTGGTGGTCCCAGCACTATTGACACTGTCTGTTCCAACAGCGTCTCCCAGTTGAGTTTCTCAGCTGCGAGTCAGGCATCTGTCTTCTCCTCCCCATGTGTTGCCAACACCTCTCTAAATGGTCTCACTGAAGCCCCTCTCAGCAGCACTGGGGTCCATGGCAGATAGCCACAGGGTAAAGAGGGGACTTAGAGCACAACTCTAAAGAAATCTTCCATTTTTCTATAAATGTAATTTTTAGTTTTTCTGTTTTCTTTGGCACCAGGGATTGAACTTGAGACCTTAATTTTTTTTAATTTTTGTATTTTTTTTTTTAGGGAAGGGTCTACAGGATGTTCATGGTCTCACTACTAGATCAGACTTGTAGTGATCATCCCATTTACAGCCTCCCAAGAGCTGGGATTACAGGCACATGCCGCCATGCCCAGTCTCAATTGCCATCTCAGCGTGCCCTGG
>NW_004524608.1:419372-420614 GCF_000260255.1 Octodon degus | reverse complement strand
GTGCCTTCAGCCTGGGTAAGAGATTGAGGCCCAGTTTACTGAACCTGAGTTGCAAACACAGCATATGGAAGGTATTGTTCTCTAGGACATTTGATTATATCCTCTAAGTACTTTAGGTTTTGAGAAGTACATGGGCATATACCCAGGACAAATGCATTTGCATTTAACTATGCTCTGTGGCCAGTGTACACAGGCGACAGAGAGAACTGAGAAATTCTGGCCATCTTCCCTTCTATGTAACTGAGTTTCAGTTTCATTTTTTTCACTATTTGACTTTAAGAAATCTCCCACTCTACTAAACTCAGTTTCTTTGATTGCAGAATGCCCTGCCTAGTTAGCAGGAGGCTGTAAAATTAAATGAGAAAATGCATTAAGATTGATCTTTACAGTGTCATTATTCTTTGGCTCCTACCTGCCCAGAGGACATATCCTACCTCCATCATGAGCAAATCACCAGGCTGGTTCAGTGTTGCTCTTAAATCCAGGATCATGAGGGCCACCATGGACCAGAATGTTTCAGGTCTCTCTTTAAAGCAAAGAGCACACTGTCACCTCTCACGGTGAGCCCAGGCCCGAGCCAGTCCAGTGCCAGCTTCCTTGTGTGATCCGAGCACGGCTGCCTTGGATGCTGGGTACAAGGGTGGCTGAGCACAGCGAAATGGATCATGAGGAACAAATTCCTTGGGCAGCAGGTGACCCTCGTTAAGCAAGGGACCCAGGTGGTCTTTCCTCAACTGTAAATTTGCCAGGTTTGCGCTGTTGAGCCTGCCTGTGATGGGCTGTGCCTTGCTCATTCCTGAGATGCCCACAGGGCATCGTTTTTCTTGTCCTGGTTCAACTACTATTTTTAATGGCACTAGTCTCTTCAGCAACTATCCCTCCTGGCCCCGACTTTACATGTGATTCTTTTGAGGTCAAAATTTGTTTTTGTAATCTTGCAGGTCTAATTTTTATTCCTGCTTCTCACTCTAATTCAGGCTAATGCAGCCAACAGTACCCAGGCCTTGGCTGACTACTGGGGTGCCTTGAAATTTCCTGTTCCAGATCAATTACTCAGCCACATTTAAATTCAGCCTCACAAAATGTCTTAGGACATGAACAAAATGCAGCCACATATTTTTGGCCAGAGTGTAGTGCACACGGCCTCTAGTTGAATTCCCGATGCAGACTGAATTACCATCTGAAAATCGGTGAGCCCAGTCCTTCCTGTTCACATTGCTGTTAGCATTCTCTTCTCTGAGT
>NW_004524608.1:418316-418967 GCF_000260255.1 Octodon degus | reverse complement strand
GCACACACACGTAAGTGTGCTTTCTTAATCCCTTGGCATCTCTCAAGCCAATCATGTTGACAATCTAGATTAATTGTTAAAATGACTCTCTTAGATTCTAGGAACTGTGTTTGGCACAATCACTTACAATATTCCCAGTCACAAAGTCCCAGTTTCTGCAGAAACAACAGGTGGAACAGTGTGCCTGACATGGAGCCAGTCCCTATTGGGACAGTGACAGCTCCAAGACCTAGTGACACAGAAGTCTCTCCACCCGCTCTGCCTCTGACGCACAGGAAACGTCACTGTGGACCACACTGACAAAAGGCTTCCCCTCCCCACCGACTAGCCTGCTTGGAAGCCTGGAGGTTGAGCTCACCAAGAAAAACTCATCAGTACAAGAAGGGAAGTGAGCGCTACCCAAGTTATCTAGGTGACTGGTGGAAAACTTTACTTCCTTTTTTGTGGCTTGTGGGGTTTTCCAAATTATTAATGAAATCTACCTCCTGTCATGTTTTCAAAAAGATTCATCATTACAAAAATAGTCTATTAACAAAGACTTTGAAGGAGCCTCAGTACAATAGGATTTGGTCTTTAACTTCTTTGTTTTTGGTACCAAGAATTGAACTCACAACCTCATGCTTGCCAGGCAGGTGCTGTGTTGCTGAGCTA
>NW_004524608.1:407783-418196 GCF_000260255.1 Octodon degus | reverse complement strand
TATATATATATATTGCATTTAATACAGAGTCTACAGGGTCTCACTACACAGATCCAACTCATAGTGATTCACCTGTTTTCAGCCTCCCAAATGCTGGGATTGTAGGCACACACCACCATGCACAGTCTCAATCACTGGCTCAGTGCACCCCAGGGGTGCAGCTGGCACGGCATGTTGGGGATCGAATGCGGGCCATTGCGCTCTGCCTGAGCAGGTGCTTTAGTCCGCTGGGCTATGTGGCCAGCCCTTGTGTTGTGTTTTTGTTGCTACTCCAGTCTCGTAAATCATCTAGTAACATGTGACTTAATGGAAACTTTTTGAAGTCCAACCTGAATGAGGTCATGACTTGGGTGGAGAATTTAATGGGGTAAAATCACTGTGTTTTTGAAGCACTATGAGTAGGGTACATGGATGAAAAGTGCTGCCAACTCTATCGGTGGACATGAATGATTGTAGCCAAAGGTCTGACAGTAAATACAGCTGCAACAAATTCAGGCCAGAATTCAGGATTTGAAGAGTAATGATGATGTTCCAGAATATGACATAATTGTAGATGAATAAATGCAGATTTTTATACATGAGTAAAGGAATATAGATTTTTGTACATAAATAGATATACATTGTTGTACATGGAAAAATAGGACATCTCCTGAAAATAAGCCCTATTGCATCTCTCAAAGCAACAATTAATATGAGGCCCAGTCTTACTTTAGGGGAGATATGGTACAAAAAGAGTTAAAGAATAGTGGAGATGGAAAAAGCAGTTTCTCAGACTGAGGTGCCCACAGCTGGGCAGTGAGGGTCATGTGAGTGGTCAGTCCAGCCACTGTCCAGGGCCTCACCTGGTCCTCAGCCTCATGAGATGCTTGCTCCCATCACCTTTACACAGCAGATACTGTCACCATTGACACTTGTGGTCCTGCTGTGACCCTGTACCTGAGTCATTGACAGAACAGAGCTTGATTCTGTTCCTGTAAAACCTGCAGCTCTCCCCCACCACCACGAATGCAAGGCCATCATTATTCTTTCTTTCTTTCTTTCTTTCTTTCTTTCTTTCTTTCTTTCTTTCTTTCTTTCTTTTTTTCATGGAACCAGGAATTGAACTCAGGTCCTTGCAATTGCCAGGGAAGCGCTTCTTCCACTGAGCCATCTCCCCAGCCCCATGGCCATCATTATTATACCCAGTGTCTCCTTTGCAGGACCCACTTCTTGGTAGCAAAGTCAAGATAGAAAAAAGCCCGGGGTCCACCGGAACAGAGGAGGTCTATGCCCATAAGGGAAAGTGTAACCTGCCTCTTCTGTTTCCACCATTTTCTTTTTGCCTCCAGTTCTCCACAGGCACAGTCCAGCTCTGAGGAAGAGAAGCACCGCTGTGATTCCCCTTATGAGGCCCGCAGTAAGGTCAGCTGTGGGAGCTTTTCATCAAGGAGAGAACAAAGAAAATATCTACTACCAGTCAGAGGGATCTCACTGTAACTGAGGTCTCACCTTGTACCTTGTACAAGGCCTGGGGAAAGAGGGCTGGCCAAATAGCTCAGCGGATTAAAGGGCCTGCAAGCAGGTGCAGGGACCAGGGGTTTGATCTTCTAGCCTGCTGTGCTGGCCCTGCCCCGCCCCACCCCTAGGGCGCACTGAGACAGTGATTGAGACTGGGTGTGGTGGTGCTTGCCTGTAATCCCAGCTCTTGGGAGGCTATAAACAGGAGAATCACTATGAGTCTGATCTAGTAGTGAGACCCTGAACACCCTGTAGACCCTTCCTTAAAATATAGGAAAAAAAAATAAGACTTGGAGAAGGGCCTGTCAAGAAGGTGCTGGGTAATGGAGTCATTATTATTCTAGTAGGGAGGGAGATGGTAGGGGAAAGCTATAGCTAACTAGGGCCAAAGAAAGACAGGAGGGGAGTCCAGAGTATATACTGTTTCCTGAGCTAGGACAGCCTTCCTGGCAGCAGGTGGCACTCACCTAGTGAACAGATGTCACCACGGTCTGAGGTGGTATTGTTCTGGTCCATGGGATTGTTGACTACACAGGGGAGGCTGGTGTTGGCCAGGCTCAGAGGGGCAGCTCATAGCCTTAGTCCAGGGGTTGGGACCTGGCCCTGGTGTCCCTCTCTGCTCTTCCAGGTCACATTCAGGTTCTGTGTGACCCCTGTGGCCCTGAACTCCAGGGTGACATTGCACCAAACTGGTGTGATGGATAATGCTTTGGCCAGGATCAGGGGAAGGAATACAAGCTCTGGGAAAGGGAAGAAAGAAGAACCTCACATGTCACTCATTCTCACAGTCTCACTGAAGCCCATGCTTCTAGTAGCCATATGAGGAAGGAAGGAGCAATTTATAAATAAAACATGACTTGTCACAAGCTAAATGTTGAGCAAGGGACAGTATCCAGTGAGAACCCTTTTGTGATTTCCCTAACGAAGCAAATCTTAAAAATATTTCCATGAGAAAAGAATGGCTAGATTCCCCCTTTCGTGGGCTGTTATTACCAACAAACTTGGCTCCTTTCTGGAAAGAGAAAAGGTCTGAGACAGAAAAGCTTGTCTTGATCCGGTAACCTGTCCTGCAGCTCCAGCTGAGACACTGCCTGGGACAGCACAGGCCTCACAGGGCAGAACATCAGGCCATCTCTGAGAGGATACAGAAAAGCTCCATCTCTCAAGCACAAAGATGTTTGTGGAGATACAGTGGTCATGACTGGGGCAACAGCTCTGTAGATGGTTAGAAGGTGCCCTGAACTTGTGCTCCAGAAAGAAGACCAGAGTCAGGCTCACAAGCCAGCCCTGGAGGACTCAGGAGACATCCATCTATGAAGCCTGCTCTTTATGATAGATACTTCCCTGTATACAGAGGGATTCTAAGGAAACAAAGCTGGGAAGCAGATTTCTTCAGTGTCGATAGTAGTGAATGTTCTTGTAGAGTTGTCAGGGCATGGAGAGCTGGAACAGTGGAGTCCTGTGGGAGTGAGCCTGGCCTTGGGCTTCAGCTGCATGGGAGGAGTGAGGAGCAAGGACATGAGGACTGGATACATGTGAATGCCTAATGTGATGGGAACTTGTGGCCACTGATGCTTACATCCTTATCCTTGGCACCTGGGAATACAGTAGGCCACAGTGTAGATAGCTGGCCAAGAAATAACAGATTACAGCAGTGACTCTAGATGGGCCCAGCTTCAGCACTATGATGATTAAAGGGTGGAGAAAGACTTAATTAAGTTCAATTAGTTAATTAATTATAGCACCACTAGATAGCTAATATACAAATTAAGTAAATTAAGACCTATTTTAATGTTACTGCAAATATCCCCCAATTTCCATTTCCCCCCAAATCTCTGAAGTGATTTTTCTCTCTGATGCAAATCTCAGCTTTGTTCTTTGTACTAAACCCATGCCTTTTTTTTTTTTTTTTTTTTTAATTTTATTTTTTTTATTTATTTATTTTTTTAACATTTATTTTTTTTTTGCAGAACCGGGGATTGAACTCAGGTCCCTGCGCTTGCCAGGGAAGCGCTTATTCCACTGAGCCATCTCCCCGGCCCCATGCCTTTTTAAGAGATAAATTATAATACTGGTGGCTGGACTCTGAAGAGAACCCTGCAAAATTTGATCTATGAAATGCCTAGGTTCTATATAAGAAGAAGGCCACAGGGTTTGGGTGAGGAGGTGTCACATACAATAGACCTTGAGGTGGAAAACTTGAAAAAATACTTTTCCTCCAGTTAACCGGCCCTCAGCCCAGTACTCTCCACTGTCCTGTGGGGTCGCATTCTCAGTCTTCAGGGACATCATGCTGGGCACTTGGACCCTTGCTTTGTACTTGTGCTGGAGGCTGAACCAGATTGTAACACTTGTTCGTCTGTAGACTCTCAGGATCACTTTGTACTCTGACCATAGTCGAAGCCCCAGAAGGGCCTGTGATTAAAAGATAGAACAATACAAGCTTTCATGATTGTTAATCTTGTTATAGTCTCAGTACTTCTCTCTCTCTCTCTCTCTCTCTCTCTCTCTCTCTCTCTTTTTTTTGAAACAGTGTCTCACTATGCAGTTCAGGCTGGGTTTGAGCTCACTTTGTAGCCCACATTATTGGTCTCGAACTTGCAATGATCCTTCTTCCTCAGCCTCCGGAGTGCTTGGATTATAGGCATGCATCACCATACCCAGCCTCAGTACTTTACTGTTATGATTTCTTATTTATAAATGTAATCTTACTTATAAATGTCATATCACATGACAAATGTGATATGTCTCATGTGACTCATATTTATGAATTTAATATGTCTTTCAATTCCCCTTTTGCCTAATTCCCCAGTGTCTTTTCTTTATCTCCCATACTCCTATGTTTTCGTTCCTGGTTTCATAGTCTCCTGCAGCTCGAAGCAGCAACGGCAATTTTCTTATATCTGCTCAACATGCCAAGAAGCACATGGGCGCACAGACACCCTGAGTTTTGGAGGCTTGTTCACTTAGACAATAGGGAATCCATGGAATTGAGGTCCCTGAACCTTGCCGAGGCTCATTCATGCATCTTAGGTCACAGAAATTGGGGCTTCCTCCCAAACAGGTGTGTGTGCTTCCTCCAAGCTCAGCAGTGTTCCTCGGATATGCTTCCCTTTACTCGGGCGTTTCCAAGTTGATGGGCACCCCTTCATTTTCCCAGGAACAGTGATGAGAAAAACAAGTTTTTATTGGAGATCTTGGGTTGTGAGCAGCATATCATGAAGAGGGAAAGGCAATCTGCAGGGAAGAAAAGGGCTTCCTCCTGCAGGGTTCATCCCACCAAGGAACAGTTTGTTTTCCCATTTTAAATGAAATGGACCCAAATTTTCTGATCAAGGAGATTATGGGGCCACAGAGGAAAGTGATTGATGATGTAGAGTGTGCCTAAGGAGAGTCACATGGAGAAAAACTTTTTCTCAGGCTTTCACAGAGAGCAAATTGGTCAAGCAATGGCCGTGACTCATCCACATGCCTGACACTGACAAAGGATATACAAAGGGTGGTACAGGGTTTCAGGATAAATCCTGAGGGGAATTGACTGACCTTGTTAGATACAAAAGTTACATTTTTTGTTATATAGGTCTTGCTTTATCTTGGTCTTAACTGTCCAGCAGAAAAGTATAAAAGTGAGGTGTAAAAAGTAAAGCCATATTAATGTGCTGAGCTGTAAGAGACTCAAATTGACAACTTCTGACATTTCCAGTCCTACAGATAACCCACTACTATTATGGGCTATTGGACTCTATTGGATTATTTGGCTGAATTCATGCACTTATAATATTTAAATGGCCATGGAATATCCATCTCTGATAAAACTGAACAAGAAAAGAGTTTACAAATGTAGGACCATTTTGTATCTGTATATACAAAATAGTTAGGATACAGCTACTTTCTCTTAAGTCAATGAACAGAAAGATTTGTACTAATAGTGTTTATGGACAGGATGTTATGTCTGCATCTTGTACTATGAATAACCATTATGAAGACTACAATATGCAATGTATTTAAAAAAATAAATGAAGTGAAGTGAACATCACACAAACAATTTAAAAATACATCTGAGACATCCAGGGGCCTCTCATGGTGAGGATTTGCTTGGAAAAGAACCCAGCACAGCCAGGAGGGGCCCATGCCCTCCTGCCCACTGGAGAAGCTTAACAGGCACAGCGCACAGCAGCGTCCCCAGCTCAGGGGCTCTCGCCTTTGCTAGTCATCACAAGGCCGTTTCCTCCATGCTTCACCTGAGCTCCACCAGGCATCTTGCACTGGTAAATCCTAGCAGATTGCCTTTCCCTCTTGGGTTCCCAAAGACATCAGAACCTAATAGCCCTTCCAGGCCTGAAGGGTCCTAAGCTGTCCCTCTGCCTCTTACATACTCACTGAGGAGACCCATGAGTCCCAGGAGCCCTGAGGTCCAGCTGTGGTGGTTCTCGTGAGCAAGAGCCCATCACAGGTGCACACACTTCTGCTCAGCTGCAGAGAAGCCTCACCGAGGAAGCTGGTGAGAAACAAGGAAGAGCTTAACACTCACATGTTCTAGCCCACCAGAGGTGGAGCCGCAGTCACAGCAGACACCAGGATACGCACACAGTCAGCTCTTTCCTCTCACCCTTTTACTTAGAATGTAGCCATCATAGATAGTTTAGGATAAATGCACAAGCAACCTGATTCCAAGGGTGTCTCCATTCTGGAGCACAGAGCCAGCTTGTCATTCCCACAGAACCTCCCCACACTGCCCCCCCCCACCTGCTCCAGGACTCACAGCTCCGCCCCAGGCGGTGGCCTCCCACTGCCAGCCTATGGCCAGGCACAGAGATGTAGTCTCACAGCAGGTCTGGTGGGGTCCCGCGGATCTGCAGAGTCTCCCAAAGCCTACTGGGCTGAAGGCCTTATCCTCAGCTGGTGAAGCTATTGTATTTGATGGAAAATTTGGATGGTGGAGACTACAGGCAGGGAGGTCATTATGCCCCCCCGCCCATACCATTGCTTTATTGCATATTCCAGGGAAGACAATAATCTCTCTCTCTTTTTTTTTTTTTTCCAAAAAAGTAAGGCACCCGAAAAACCTCTGTGCAAGTTCTGTGTTATTTTAAATCTTATTGGTTACCACAAGTATTTCCACTGCAGAACTGAAGGTATCTAAAAAAGAGCAGGGTGCATTTTCCTCAGCATAAATGTGAGCCTTGACTGTGTCTCGCCCGTGGCGCAATGAGCCACAGCCCAAGGTCTGTTATGACAGCAACGCAGCTACTAGGACAATGCAAGAGCACTCATCAGCTACTCACATTGGTACAGCTGGCCCCGGTTATCAATTATAGAGCCTGAGGAGGAACAGCATCGGTCTGTGTCCCACTTTGTGACAGGTAAGGGATCTGACATTTTCCGTGTTCTTGTACACGGTGCTGCTGTTTGTCTTATACAATACTGAAGAATGTGGAGAGACACTGCTGCTCATAAGGCACTTGGATCCAATTGTCTTGATCTGTGTCGTAGTGTCTAAGTATGTCTGTAAGTCTCTGAGGGACAAAGCAGCCCTGGATGAAGTTATCAAAGGTGATCTGCCCTCATCTTTGTCAAACTTGCAGAAGAGGATGTAGTGAAACTTCTCAGAGAGCTGGAAGTCAAAACCTGAGAGTGCTTGCTTGAGTTCATTCTTGTCGATCATCCCCAATTTGTCCCTGTCATAGGTAAGGAAGACGTTCTGCCAATCTGTGTTGTACTTCCACACACATACCTGTAAACTCACTGAAGTTGACACCATCTTTGTTCTCCAGGTCAAGCATAGAAATGATTGATCTGACAGTCACTGGATTAAATGGAGTCCATGTGGCACTGGACAATGCCTAGTGAAGCTCATTGTCTGATATTACCCTTCTCCAGTCTTTAGCAACTCACTGGAAGATGTTCCACAGGAAGCTCTGATCTGGCAGCACAGTGCCTGCAACAGGGCCTGGGCCAGATCCCAGGCAGTAGGCAGTCATGGGCAGAGAACTGGTGATGAAGAGACAATGACTATGGTCTTGCACCATTAGGGGCTTCTTAAAGGGTATGTTGACACGATGGATGTTCTCTGTCTCTGTCTCTCCCTGTCCTTTCCCCACTCTGTCTCTCTCCCTGTTGTTCCCTTCCTCATGTCTTTGATGAGCAATGTAGTGTTGCTCTACCACATACTCCCCACCGTGAGTTCAGAGTGATCCAGGTAACCATGAACTGAACCTTTGAAACTGTAAGCCAAAATACTTTCTCAGGTGTGTTATCACTCTGACAGAAAGGTGTCCAACACACTTGCCAAGGCCCTCTTGAGATTAGTGGCTCCCTACCCAGTCAAAGTTCTGATTTTCTAAGAAATTTACTTGTCATTTGCTGAAGGAAGAAGCTATAAACAACAATAGCTAAAGTTCTTTATGGAGAGGGTGAGTCCTGCCCCTGAATGTGGGTGCTTATGTTCCCCTGGCTGGCAGCCTCATGGCATTCTCAGCTCCCACTGACACTCGCTGTCCCTCTCCACACTTGGTGAAGACCAGAACCGACACGCTTCTGTCACTAGCGCAGCCAACACTTTCCTTTGAGGCTCTGCAAGTCGTGAGCTGCCCCAGGCAGGGCAGCAGTGGACCCCAGCCCTGGCCACAGTGCAGCTGACTCACGCTCACCACCACCTGCTGCAGCTTCAGTCCAGGTTCTTCCATCCTGACCTGGACACCCCGTGCCAGCCACGGGCTCCCCGCTGCACATGGGCAGCAGCACCCTTCCTAGCCATGGAGGGCCCCTTCTCCTCCCCTGACAGGCCGCCCAATCAGAATATCCCGAGGTGTGATCTGCAGGCCTGGCCATGTGTCTGCACTCAGGTCATTGGGTCACTGCATGGTAAGTGGTTTGTGGTCCTCGACATCTGCCAGCCGAAGGGGCAAGCTGAGGTGCACATGGGAGAGCAAGCTGTTCATTTAGGCCAAAATGCACGTGTGTGCCTGGATATCACGTGCTTTCCTGTCCTAGAATAAGTGCTCAAAATGCATTCAAGGAGTCTGGGTTTTGGTCTGTTTTGTTGTGTTCCTTTTCGGTGCTGACAGTTGATCCCAGAGCTTCCAGACATGCAGAGAAAGGCTCCAGCACTGAGCACTGGCATCTGGTTTCATAGGCTGAAAAACAAGAAATAAAGCAAGCTTCTTTCATAAGCAAGAAATAAAGTACAACGAGACATTTATGACAGTAGCCTGCTGAGAAGAAGGGCACTTATCCCTGATAGTTCATTACTCTCTTTGTTCTTCAGTTCAAGTGAGAATTTAACTTTCAATGTGTTCTTACTCTGTTGAAGGCACTGGCCTCACGAGTCATGCTTTCTTTCCTGCCTCAGGATTCACCTGGTTTAGACAATTTCATGACCTTACTTTCATGATACAGTAAGTCCTTTCTCCCATCCAGGTCCTAGAAGGTTTGTAGAGTCCATGAGTGCTCTGGCCACTAATCAAGAAGATCTGGACCATGAAAGGAAGGCCAGGGGCAAACCACCATGTCCCAGCCTTCTGCGATAACGCACTGTGGCCTACAGTAAGTCCCCTGTGCAGTCAGCGATTCTCACCCTAAACAGCTCCTCAGCATGCAAGACAATTACTTAGCACTGCATAGGTTGCCTGTTATGGTTTGTGTCTAGTTGCCCCCCCAAAGCATCATATAAGTCACGGGGCAGACAAGGCCCAAAAAGCAGTGAGGGGTGGGGCCAGAGGACCAGGGTGGGGCTTGAGGGGCAGTGCCAGAGAAGGGTGAACTGTGAAACTGGCAACACTCCCTGCTCCCCAGCCTGCGGTCTCTCTGAAACGTGGAGAGGGTCATCCTGGACACTCATGGCACCCCAGCCTCTCCTCCACACCCTGTAGTGCAGGGTGGCAGTGTCTGCGATTGAGCCTGCTTCGGGCCGAGAGATGTTTGGAGAAGACAGGCACTGACCCTCTCTCCAGAGAAAGTAAGACTCTAAGATCTTGCTACGCAATTCAGGCTGCTTTAAACTATGAAAGCTCCAGTGAGTGTGGGCTAAATAAACCTAAGCCCTTATTTTGAGTGTTGGGTATTTGTCTCAGAAACAAGAGTAGAGTATTTAAGACATCTACCTTCTCCACCAAGAAATGGGATGCTATTTCCAAAAGCAGTCTGTGAATTTCATGGTCAGAAATTTCTCAGATGGAGACAGAATCTGGAAGCTTGGCACCGCTCACACTCAGAGTTGTGAGTTTTAGGTCTAATTTGCACCACCACTGCCGGGTCCCTATAGTTCTGCAGGAAGGACTGCTCCTTAGGGGCCTGTTTGATCACAGAAATAGCATGTGTGAGAGGATGGGAAGTAAGACCGCAGAGAAATAGGCACATGGTTGGACACTGGGGCTCAATAATAGACACTCCAGGCTGGCAGAATTCCAGGACTTCTTATTGTATTATTTTTTTAATTTTAAAAACCAGAGTTGTAGAAGCCTCATGTGGCTGGAAGTTAGGGACCCTGGGGATCAGTACTGGACACTCCATGCTGGCAGAATTCAGGGCTTTTTTATTGTATCTTTTTTGTGTTTTAAAATCATAGCTGTAGTTTTTTTTTTTTTTTTTTTCATTGAGAAGTGATGATTGGAGTGAGCCATGGGAAGAGGCGCCTGACTCACGGGCAATGTCCTTCCCCAACCACAAGGACAGTGAAGCAGCCCCTTCCTACCTGGGGTTACATTTAAAAACCTGTCAAGGGCTTTTTAAAACTCCAGATGTCTAGTCTCATGTGCAGAAGGTCACACAGCAGCAGCAGAAGTTGAGAAGTTAATGAGCCACAGGGGCCCAGTGCTGCAGTGTTAGAGAATTAAGTAGAGGTGCAGGGCTGTGTGTGTTCTACCGAGGCTTGGTAGGAGAGAACCAGGGAGCGCCCAGAGGGTCCAGGGGGAATAG
>NW_004524608.1:400654-407133 GCF_000260255.1 Octodon degus | reverse complement strand
CAGACCAGGGGACAGAGACAATGGCTGTTTCCTGGAGAGTTGGGAGCCAAGGCCAAGGAAAGGTCAGAGCACGAGCTGTGAGTTCTGCGCTTTTGCCGATTTTCCTGCCCAGGTGGAAGAGAAGAGGCTCCAGCAGGTCCTGTGACCTTCGCGGTGCAGTCCTGGGGGCCTTGCAGCCGGCTGCGAGAGGAGCTGACAGCAGAGGGCGCCAGGGACTCTCAGCGGCTGCAGCTGCCTTCCTTCCTCTTTCAGTTTCCCTCTGCAGCCCCTGGAATACCACATGGCCACGATAGTCCACATGCTTCTCAGTCTTTTTGCACAAAGGCCCGACTGAGGTCCTGCTAGGTCAGTGTCCTAAATCAGCACAGACATGGGAAGTGCTGACCTATGAGGCAAAGCGTACCTACTGGGCATTCGAGGCTTTCACGGCCCCTCGCAAGCCCTCTAGGTTGTCTCAAGCATGCCGCTGCTTCGTCCATCGTAAGCAGTTCCTGGCTGCTCTTGGTTCCTTCAGCTCCAGCCCACCCCTTCCGTCTTCTCTCTGTGCCCGCTGAAGGGCCCTTTCCTCGCCCCGGGTGTGCTGTCTACATCATCCTGGTACTTTTCCCCCCTGCCCGGTGTCTGCTGCCTCTGGACCTGCTCCTCCAGCGGGTGTGCAGCGGCCAGCTCTGCTCCTCAGGGCCCGGCCCTCCAGCTGCCCCAGCAGACATCGGATCGATGGAGCCAGGCAGAGAGCATGGACCAAGCTCTGTGGCTACAGAGAGGGAAGGACCCCAGTTTGTCAATCACACTCTATGAGAGGCGGGGCTTGGCTCTTTCTTCCTGTGGCCTTGACTCTGCTTAGTGTCTTTAAAACCTTCCTGTCGGTGGACCCTTGCCACCCGGTAAACGTGCATGTAGCCCTAACACCCAAAGGGCTTGTGAGCAGCCTTGGCCTCCCATTTCCTGTGCAGATCAGACTCCCCCCAGCCTAACCTGACCTGCAGTTCCACAGTTCTGGGTGCAGAGCTCCTATTGTTTCCATCTTGCTGGTCTGACTGTGACCCCGAGCTCCTGTCCTTCCCACTGCTGCACTCCCTGGCCCTGGTTCTGCCCCAGCGCCTCCTGGCTCGTGTCCAAATTCTGGACCCTGACAGTCTCTGGATGTGCTGAGGGGTCGGCTTTCCCCTACTCTCCTGTTTGCTTCCTTCCTCCTGCCCAGGCAGTCAGTGGGTGCACTGACTTCTTTGTCCTCCCCCGCATGGTCTCACTGCTGCCATATTAAGCGGGATCAGCTCATCTTTGCCCTTCTTTTCTTAGTTAACCTCAAGGCCATCGCCCTGGCTACCTTCGGAAACACTTGGGCACAGGCACAGGCATCCTGGTCCCAGCTGCATTGGGTCAGCCTCCACCAGCCTGTGTCTATTTGTCCTCCATTGGTGCCCAGACCTGGCCATGGGGTCCCAGCCACCTTCTTCCCATCCTATGGTCCCCTCACCTCTCATGGACTGCGCCCTGCTCTCCCCAGCCAGGTCTTCCTGCTGTATCAGGTGCCCAGAGCTGCTCTGTCTCATGGATGAAAGGAGCCGCTTGTAGGGACCCTGCAGGTAGCACTCAAGCCTGGCCCTGGCTGGCTCTGCCTCTGCCTCCTATCACCTGTTGCTCTTTGTGGATAAGGGCTTTGCTTTTGTCTTGTGTCTCAGAGGGGTCTGTAGTTGCTCACAACAGTTCTGTCCCTGGGGTGACCAGATGCTGCAGGGCTCCTTTCAGGGCACCCGGAGTGGCAGTTTGGTTCTCTGTCTGCAGGAGACGCAGTGCCATAGGCGATGAAGGCATGGAGAGCCCAGCCAGGCCCAGCATGAGCCCATTAGGACCAGGAAGGGCCTGGGTCAGCAGCTGTGGTTCTCTCCACCTCATGCCCTCACCCTCTGCGCTGGTTTCTTCTATGTGAAGTATACTCATCTCTCAGATCAGCGTAGTGAAGCCCTGAGTATGTGGACTGCAGTCCTCCTGGAAGGTTCTTCCTTCTGATTGTCCTCTGCAGCCCTGACCGCAGAGGCCCTTGCCTGCTGGGCTGGAAGGCAAGCTTTCCCTCCCCAGCCTCTCTGTGCTGTGATTATTGTTATTATTATTATTGTTGTTTGTATTTTCAGACAGGGTCTTACTATATAGTTCAGGCTGGCCTTGAACTCTATGTAGCCCAGGCTGACCTGGAACTTGTTTATTTATTTATTTTTAATTGATTAATTAATTATTATCATTATTATTATTTTGTATTTTAGGGAAGGATCTACAGGGTACCCAGGGTCTCACTACTAGATCAGAATCGTAGTGATCCAGCCGTTTACAGCCTCCCAAGAGCTGGGATTACAGGCATGTACCACCATGCCCAGTCTTAATTGCTGCCTCAGTGCACCCCAGGGGTGGGGCCAGCACGGCAGGCCCAGGTGGCCTGGAACTTGTGGTGATCTTTTGCCTCTGCCTCCCAAGTGCTGGGACTACAGGTGTGTGCCACCACACCCGGCATGTACCTCTAATGTGACATCAGTCCATTTAGGATGTTACTGTTACAAATCTCATCAGACTGTTACAAGAATTAAGTGAGCTGTGAGCATTTGTTCAGCCAGTAGTCTCAGCTAGTCAGGCGGGTCAGGAAGGAGGGTTGCTTGAGTCCTGGAGTGTCATAGAATAATCTCAGTGAATATACACACTGGCTGAGCTCAGGATGTCGCTCGGTGGTCCAGCGCTCCTAAATTTGGGGCTCAGGATCATGGGGGAAAACAAAGCAAAAGAAACAAAACAAAAAATTCAGGCTGGCTTTGTAATAAACCAGAATGCCATTGCCGCCACCTTGTGGCATATATTTTGTTTTTCTTTTTCATGTTAGCAAAACATAATGCATTTATTCTGGGGAGTTGGTACATACTCATATCACATGCTGATCCTTTTTACTTCCTCTTTCCCTCTTGTCCCTTCTGCACCCCGGTTCCTAGACCCCTTTCCTTTTCCACAGAGTCTACCTCCCAGTTTATTATCATCTTTTATTCTCTTTGCAAAATCAAACTGCCCTAAGTGTAAGAAACACAGGACAACAGACAACACCATTCCCTCAACCAGTTTTTTTTTTTTCTACATTTAAACATATGAGTCCCTGAGACCCAGTTGCCATGAAAGGAAAAGTGTAAATGTGCATCTGTAATGCGCCGGCCTGCTCACGTAGTGACTTCTTCACTCACTGTTACCGGAGAGTAATGTCATTAAATCTAAGACAGTGAGCACATAAAATAAATTACCTGTTTGTAGCTGGAGGACAGGATTTTTTCTTTCAATGTAATTTTATTTATTTTTTAAAAATAATTTTATTGAGAAACAATAGCAATGAGACAGTTTCAAAACCAATTAGTAGGACAGTTTCTTTTCTTTTTTTTATGAGCAAAATATATTTATTGAGAGAAAGAAAGCTCCTGTCTGAGAGAGGGGCAGGAGGGGGGGCCTGAGCAGGTAGTTTCCCCCGAGGACAGTTTTTAATAATTAATACATTGCATATTGTTGTCTTCTTAGTGGTTATTCATAGTGCAAGATGCAGACGTGATATCTTGTCCACAAACACTATTAGAAGAAATCTTTCTATTCAGTGAATTAAGAGAAAGTAACTGTGAAATCCTAACTATTTTGAATATACAGATACAAAGTGGTCCTTCATTTGTATCCCCTTTTTTTTATTTAGTTTTGCCAGAGATGGATATTTCATTGTCATTTAAATATTGTAGGGGTGAATTCAGCAAAATATTCCAATATAGTCCAGTAATTCATAATAGTAGTGGGTTATCTGTAGGACTGGCAATGTCAGAAGTTGTTGGCTTGAGCCTTTTACAGTTCAGCATATTGATATGGCTTTACTTTTGGCCAGTTTTTTTTTTTTTTCTTTTTTTTAATTTTGTTTTGGCAGAACCAGGGATTGAATTTAGGCCCTTGCGCTTGTCAGGGAAGCGCTTATTCTACTGCTCCATCTCCCCGGCCTAATATGCCTTTAATTTTTATACCTTGTTTTTACACTTTTCTGCTGAATGGTTAAGACCAAGATAAAGTAAGACTTATATAACAAGAAATGAAACTTTTGTATCTGACAAGGTCAGTCAAATCACCTCAGCATTTGTCCTGAGACCCTGTACTGCAGTTTGTAGATCCTTTGTCAGTGTGAGGCATGTGGATGAGTCACGGCCATTGCTTGACCAATTTGCTCTCTGTGAAAGCCTGAGAGAATGTTTTCTCTCCATGTGACTCTCCTTAGCCACACTCTACAACATCGATCACTTTGAAGGACGGGATTAAGTAAGTCACATAATAACAAAGACAATGACTTCACACATTGCACACATTGCAGACTTCAAGGCCATATGAGAGTTAGAAATTTGTCACTAACATTTTTTTTTGAGACAGTGTCTCGCTATGCGGTTCAGGCTGGGTGTGAACTCACTAAGTACTCTAGGCTGGCCTTGAACTTGAGGCAATCTCTTGCCTCAGCCTTCCGAGTGCTGGGACTACAAGCATGTGCCACTGTGCCTGGCCTCAGAAACACTTTTATTTGTATTTATTTATTTATGTATTTGGTTTGATAACAACTTTATTGAGGTACAATTCATACGTGATATAATTAAACTCTTTCAATTATACGATTCTGTGGTATACCGTGTATTTTTAAAAAAATTTTATTTATTTGTGTGTGTGTGTGTGTGTGTGGCCAGCTCAGCCCACCAGGGGGCAGGGCTGGCTGGCATGTGGTGCTGGGGGATTGAACCTGCGGTCCCTGTGCTTTGCTAAGCTTGTTCTAATTAGGTGCTTTAGACCACTGAGCCATCTCACCAGCCCCGGTATTTCGTGTATTGACCAAGTTGTGTTACCTATATCATAATCTAAGTCCAAAATATTTGCATAGATCCCTCAAAAAACTCAGCACCCCTTAGTAGTTATTTTGCATTGGCCTCTGCCCACATCACTTGACAAGCATGCATCTACTTTCTACCTCTATAGAATTGACTATTTTTTTTAAACAAGAAAAATTTTTTTTTTATTTAATTTTTTTTTGAACAAAGAAGTATTTAAAAACTCTTCGAAAACAGTTAATGGCAAGAACAGTTTAACATTAGAACCATCACATAAAACTTTGAACACTATGGAGCCTGACAAATTATGCAATCATGGTCACTAAGAGAGTTGTCTTCCTAAATATTATACATATGCTGTGATAATTTCTTTTGGTCATAAATTCTTTGCAATTGAAGTTCAAACATATGGAATTTACTTTCACACACTCAAGGATTGCCTCCACATTGAATCAATGAACCTCCCAATGATGAAATCAACTTCCCCTCACCTCTTCCCACTTGTCTATTGTGCCACCTGTGGTCATACTCAATGTGGCTGTTATGATTACATATCTTCTAATGCTTTATTAATTTTTCACACATAGGAAAATGAAAGCATTACAAGATAAACAACCATGTATCCACTACCCAGATACTGCCGTTAACATTTCGGATTACTTGCTTTTAACATGCCCATCCATCTTCCTTCTATCCATACTATGTTTTTGATACATTTCAAAGAAGTTGCAGATATATGTGCAATTTACCCCTAAACATGAATGTTAGCAACTCTATATATACTCACATTTTAAAATAAAATTTACTTAAAAATGCACAAGCTCTGTGTGTACTATTTGACTAGTTTTTAATGGTGTTACAGAGGAATTGTTGCACTGTTGCACAAGTGCAAAGACCAGTTCTAGTTGAGAATCTGAGCAGAATATGATTTTTTTCCATAATTTTATTGAGAAACAAATAGCAATGAGATAGCTTCAAATCAAATTGGTAGGGACAGTTTCAATAATTAACACATTGCATACTGTCTTCCTAGTGGTTATTTGTTGTACAAAATGCAGACATGTTATCCTATTTACAAACACTATTAGAACAAATCACTCTATTCATTGAATTAAGAGAATGTAGCTATATATCTATCCTTTTAAATTTTATTTTATTGAGGAACAAATATCAACGAGACAGTTTCAAAGCTAATTAATAGGACAGCTTCAATCTTCTTATCTTCTTAGTGGTTATCCACAGTATAAGAAGTGGACAGGATATTCTGTCCAAACACTATCAGAACCAATCTTTCTTCCCAATGGAATTAAGGGAAAGTAGCTGTATATCTATCCTATTTTGTATATACAAATACAAAATGGTCCTTCCTTTGTATCCTCTTTTTTGTTTAGTCCTGTCAGAGGTGGGTATTCTATTGGCATCTAAATACTATAGGTGCTTGAATTCAGCAAAACAATCCAACATTGTCCAGCAGTCCATAATAGTAGTGGGTTATCCTCAGAAGTTGGTGACTTTAGCCTTTTACAGCTCATCATATTAATATGGCTTAACTTTATATACCTTGTTTTTATTCTTTTCTGCTGGATGGTTGAGACCAAGATAAAGCAAGACCTATAT
>NW_004524608.1:398679-400099 GCF_000260255.1 Octodon degus | reverse complement strand
GTAACCCTGTACCACACTTTGTAGATCCTTTGTCAGTGTCAGCCATGAGGATGAGTCACGGCCATTGCTTGACCAATTTGCTGTCTGTGAAAGCCTGAGAGATTATTTTCTTTCCATGTGACTCTCCTTAGGCACACCCTGCATCATTGGTCACATTTCTCTGTGGCTCCATAATCTCCTTGATCAGAAAATTTGGAGCACAACTGAGTTACATGTTGTTACAGTACAGATTCTCTTATGTCCTGAGTCTTCACTGACCTTGAAAGGCTAGGGCCAAAATGTTGGCTGACCTTGCAGCCCTTCTTTTTCTCCAATTTTTGATCTGCTAACTTAGGTTGTTAACCTTCCAGAAGAGAAGCTTATTATTACCCTGCAACATATGCAGTTTGGTTTCCCCTATCTGTCTAAATATCAAACATCTTTATATATCTATCCTAACCATTTTGAATACACAGATACAAAATGGTCATTCATCTCACAAACACTTTCAGATGGAAAAAAGAGCTCAAGTCTACTAGAAGAAACATCATTTCCCTCATGTGGAACAGTTGCTGGTTTAGTCCAGGAAAACGGACTGAGAGTGTGTTGTTTATTACTGGACTAGCTCAGTAGTAGGTGTCTTAGCACAGGTATTACTGTGAAGGTGTATGGATGATAGCAATCAAGATTGCACTGAATGTAGGAGGAAAAACTGGGGGCATGGACCACAGTGACCTGGGCATGAGCCCTCACCATTGTCTCTGTGCCTAGCATCCTGGACAAGTCACTCTTGTCTGAGCCACACACCCAATCTCATCACCAGGCTCATTGGATCACCTTCTCATAAGGACTATCCCTATCTCACAGAGTTATTGAAGGACTTAGGACCAAACTGGAATAATTTAAGCAACAAAAAGTTTTAGATCAGAACTCAAAGTATAAAATATAAGTATCAGTGAGTACATCCTGATGGAAATAAATGATTAAATCAATGACAAAGTAATAAGAGGGGACAAAGCTCCCAGGCAGAACTTCTTGCTCATTAACTATGGTCTGAATATAATGACTGCCTTCCCAAGGGTACACGCAGAAAGAGAGAAAACTAGGTCACTTCTTGTGGATAAAACTGACAACATTACTTGACCAGGTCATCGAGATCAACACTAAAAATGACAAATCAGGTTGTTGGAATGAACCCTCAGTATGACAGCATAAAACTGACCTCTGTCATCCTCTGCCCATAAAACTTTAAATAGAAAAATCAACATGAGAGAACATGCGACATTCTATAAGATACTATGCTCTTCAACACTGTCAAGGTCATCAATATAAGGAAAGTCTGAGAAACTCTGCACTCAGGGGAGCCTAAGAAGATGTGGTGGCAATTTGTTTCTTAAAAAAGAAAAAGATAAAAGGAAAGCAGGATCTCAAGGACTAACTA
>NW_004524608.1:397353-397859 GCF_000260255.1 Octodon degus | reverse complement strand
CAACCTAAGTTTGCAGACCAAAATTAGAGAAAAAGAAGGGCTGCAAGGAAAGCCAACATTTTGGCCCTAACCTTCTAAGGTCAATTAAGACTCAGTACATATGAGAACTTGTACTGTAACGTCATGTAACTCCGTAATGTCCCAAATTTTCTGATCAAGGAGATTATGAGGCCAAAGAGGAAAGTGATCAATGATGGAGAGTGTGCCTAAGGAGAGTCACATGGAGAGAAGACATTCTCTCAGGCTTTTACAGAGAGCACATTGGCCAAGCAAGGGCCGTGACTCATCCACATGGTTGACACTGACAAAGGTTCTACAATCTGAGGTACAGGATCTCAGTGTAAATCCTGAGGGGATTTCACTGATCTTCTCAGACCCAAAAGCTACAACTCTTGTTGCATAGGTCCTGCTTTACCTTGGTCTTAACATCCAGTAAAAAAGTATGAAGATGAAATATAGGAAGTATAGCCATGCTGTTATATTGAGCTGTGGGGGACTCAGGTCAA
>NW_004524608.1:393721-396065 GCF_000260255.1 Octodon degus | reverse complement strand
ATTATGTATTTGGTACAGGGTCTACAGGGTCTCATTATGTAGATCAGACTTGTAGTGATCCTCCTGTTTTCAGCCTCCCAAGCACTGGGATTATAGGTGCGTGCCACCATATCCAGCCCTAGTGCGTCTCAGCATGCCCCGGGGGTGGGGCTGGCATGGCACACTGGGTGTGCACTCTGCCGCTGCATTCTGCCTAAGCAGGCACTTTAGTCCGCCGAGCTATCTGGCCAGCTCTTGTTTTTATTTTTAAAAGGAGAATAAAAAATAGGAAGAAGACCATTAGAAATGATATAGAATTTCACTAAACAAAATGATAAGAATTCAATAATGGTTGTTATGTTGCATATTGTTGTCTTCAAATTAGTTGTTCGGATTACCAGATATAAGCATGCAAAGTTGGTAAGAAAATCATAAAAATTTAAAAAGGAGAGAGAAAAAAAGTTTAAGCATTAACTGCTTCTTTCAATAGACCAGCAGAGATCAACAGTACAATTATCTGAACTATCCTGTGTATATACATATGTATTTCTCCTTCCTTCCTCCCTTCCTTCCTTCCTTCCTTCCTTCCTTCCTTCCTTCCTTCCTTCCTTCCTTCCTTCACTCCTTTTTCTCAACCCAGTTGTTTCTTGCCTTTTAATAGTTTTATTTTCCACTTCCAGTATCTATTGTACCTTTCAGATTTTAGTTACTCTCTCTCTCTCAGGTTCTTAGTCTAGAGAGACAATATGATGTTTATACATGCATTTCTGATTTATCTCACTTATGGATATGATCTCTAATTGCATCTATTTACCTATAAAAGCCTTGAGTTTATCTTATTTAGAACTGAGTAGTACTCCATTGTATAAAAATATCACATCTTTGTTATCCATTCCTCAGTTGGTGGGCATTTGGATTATTTCTAAAATTTAGCTATGACAAATTCTGCTTCTATAAACATGGATGCACATATATGCTGTGGTATGATGTTTTCAGTTCTTCTGAAAAAATACCTAGGAGGGGGATCTGAAGAGATAGCTCAGTGGTCTAAGCGACTGCCTGTCAAGTGCAAGGACCCAAGTTTGATCCTCAATACTGCATAAACTGGGCATTGTAATCCCAGCACTGGGGGGAGTGTTGTATGTTATGGGTCGGTGCCGAAAGAAACGACGAGAAGACCTGATGAATGTAGTAGCTTCAGAGGTCTCACTGAGATTAGTCTCTCTCCAAGTGAGCCCAGAGCCTCAGAAGCATCTCACATTTATTGAGGGGTAAAGGCAGACTAAGGAATGTGCATAATTACTTAAGTGAATATAAACTATTATCTTTATTGACTTCCACCATTTGCCCAACACTAGGTTTACACAAATGCTAGCCTATAAAATCCCAAGCAAGGGATCAAAGGACAGGGCGCCTGCAGGAGAAGCTGTTATCTGCTGCCTTGGGTTCCAGCTTGCCGGGAATTTGCAAACAGACAGCGACCCTCCTCAGGCTCAGTTCAATGTTCCCTGCTGTCTTGGGACATCAGACTTTTGTCTGAAATCTATATCTCTACAGGGGAGGCTGAGATAGGAGGATCACTATGAGTCTGAACTGTGTAGCGAGACCCGGTATCAAGTAACTAACTAACTAACTAACTAACTAACTAAGTAACTAACTAACTAACTAACTAACTAACTAACTAACTACTTTAAAAAATATCCAGGAGTGGAATAGCTGGGTTAAATGGGATCTCTAATCCTAATTTTTTTTGGAATCTCCACACTGATTTCCGTAGTGCTTGTACCAGTCTACACTCCTACCAACAGTGGAGAAGGGTTTCTTTTTCCTTACACCCCCTCTAGCAATTGTTTATATTTATTTATTTATTTATTCTAGCAATTGTTATTGGTTGACTTCTTGATGATAGCCATTTTTTTCTGGAGTGAGATGGAATCTTAGCTTTGTTTTAATTTGCATTTCTCAAATGACCAATGATGTTGAACATTTTTAAAAAATGTATTTAATACAGGGTCTACAGTGTTTACAGGATCTCACTGCACAGATCAGACCTGTAGTGATCTTTCCTGTTTTTCAGTCTCCCAAGTACTGGGACTAAAGGTGTGCACCACCATGCCCAGACTCAATTGCCATTTTAGCATGCCCTGGGGGCAGGGCTTGCTCAGCAGGCTGGGGATTGAACACCCGGCCTTTGCATCTGCCTAAGCAGGCACTCTAATCCTCTGAGCTATCTGGCTGACACTTGAACATTTTTTTATATACTTGCTTTCCATTTGCATTTTTTCATCAGAGAAGTGTCTATTCATCTCAGATGTCAACTTTTGGATTGGGTCTTTGAATTTTGGGGGCCTGATTTTTAAAAATT
>NW_004524608.1:391767-393477 GCF_000260255.1 Octodon degus | reverse complement strand
ACTTATTCCACTGAGCCGTCTCTCCAGCCCCTTTATATGTTTTAGATAGAAGTTCTTTGTCTGAGGGATAGTCAGCTAACATTTTCCCCCAATTTGTGGGTTTTCTTTTTACTCTGTTGGTGATTTCTTTTAATGTGCAGAGAATTAAAATAGATGAGATCCCAGTTGTTGATTCTTTGAAGTATTTCTTTTTCTTTTTTCTTTTTTTTTCTGTATTTTAGGGAAGGGTCTACAGGGTGTTGAGGTCTCACTACTAGATTGGACTCGTAGTGATTCTCCTGTTTACAGCCTCCCAAGTGCTGGGATTACATGAGTGTGCCACCAAGCCCAGTCTCAATTGCTATCTCAGCATGCCCTGGGGGTGGGGCCAGAATGGCAGGCCCAGGGATCCAACCCCCTGCCCCTATGCCTGCTTGCAGGTGCTTTAATCTGCTGAGCTATTTTGCCGGCCCTGAAGTATTTCTTGTACCGTTTGTTTTTTTGTGAACTCTCTACATACTCCTATGTCTTCAAGATTCCTTCTTGCTTTCTCATCCAGTAGATTTAGTGATTCTGTTTTAATATATAAAATTTTGATCCATTTTGACTTTAGTTTAGTGCATGTGGATAGAAATAAGTTTAATTTTAGCCTTTGGTGTATGGAAAGCTAGTTTTTCCAGCACCATTTATTAAAGAGGCTATCTTTCTTTCAGTGAACATGTTTGGCCCTTCTGTCAAAGATAAGGTGGCTGAGTAGTGTCTACATCTTCTAGTCTGTTCCACTGATCTTCAGGTCTGTATTTTTTGTCAGTGCCATGCTGATTTCATCGCAGTAGATTTGTAACTTTGTATCTAGTCAGCGATTGTAATGCCTCCCACCTTGCCTTTGTTGACCAGGATTGCCTTTGCTATTTTAGGTCTCTTCTGGTTCCAGATTAATTTTGGGAACATTTTCTCTAGATCTGTGAGGTATACTAATGGTATTTTAATTGGGAGTGCATTGAATCTGTGTAAAATTTTGGGAGTATGGCCATTTTCACAATGTTGGTTATTCCTATACAGGAGCAAGGAATATTTCTATTTTCTGAAATTCTCTTTGATCTCTTTTTTTTAGAGTACTGTAATTTCCGCTGTAGAGATCTTTCACTTTCTTTGTTAGATTGATTTCTAAGTATTTCATTTTTCTGGATGTTACTGTGAAAGGCATGGGTTTCATAATTTCTCTCTGGGTGCATTCATTGTTTGTCTACAAAAATGTTATTGATATTTGAGTTTTGACTTTGTATCCTGCTATGCTACCAAATTTGATTATTAAATGTACAAGTCTCTTAGTGGAGTTTTTGAGGTCTTCTATTGACAGAATCATGTCATCTTCAAATAATGATATTTTCACTACTTCCCTTCCAATCATTATTCCTTTTGTTTCTTTCTGCTAATGGCTCTGGCTAATGTTTCCATAACTATATTGAACAGGAGAAGTGACAGCGGGCATCCTTGCCTTGTTCCTGATTTTAAAATGAAGGCTTTCAGTTTTTAACCATTGAATATGATGTTGACTGTTGGTTTGTCACAGATGGCTTTTATCAGTTTGAGGTAAAGATCATGTATATCTATTTTCTGTAGGTCTTTTGTTTTAAATCATGAATGAGTACTGGACTTTGTTAAAATCTTTTTATGCATGTATTGAGGTGATCATTAGATTTTTATCTTTGGCTCTATTGATGTGGTGTC
>NW_004524608.1:377869-383012 GCF_000260255.1 Octodon degus | reverse complement strand
AATTAGCAAGAGTTACTACTTGGAATGTCTTTGTTCTGCTTCTCAAGGCTGGCTCATATTCCAAGGCTTTTGCCTCAGATTTGCCCTCCACTTTCTGCACCCTCTTGAGTGAAGGATCCCCAAAATGTTGGCAGTCTAGTCCAGCCTTTATCTTAGCTCCAAGGGAGCTCTGACCGCACAAACCATATTGCATTGTCTCTCTTATTTAAACTTCCCTCCGTACACTTGTCCATAAGATTGGGAGACTGACCAGCTTCCGGTAGAGTCCTGTGAGTGGTCAGTCTGGTTATTAGTTCCAGGGCTTACCCGGTCCTTACTCCTATGAGATTGTTGCTCTATTACCTGCACATAGTAACTGTATATAACATAGAGGGGGAAGAGGGAACCAACAGAGACCTCCAGGCTTGTGTAAAGGCAATATGACCCGGAATTTATTGTGCCTGGGTACAGGCAGAGAGCACCATATGACCTTCTGCTGCAAACAAAGAAAAGTGTGTTCCTATTTACAGGGATGGAGAGAAGGTAGGAGGAAAGATCCCAATAAGCATCCATGGTCAAAGTTCTCTGGCAGTCTTGCATCTCAGTGGGCAGAGTCCTTGAAGTATCTAAAGTGATTGATGTAAATTCTCATTCTTGGATGTCACCAGTTGTCCTAGGTGCTGTAAAATTTCTTGTTCTATCTCATCTCCTTTTCTGTGCTTGCTGTCACAGGGAACTGAGCTGTGTTCCCTGATGAGAGCTGAGTTTCTTGCCAGAATAGTGCTTTTGCTGGCAAGCAGAGTAGGGACTGGGGAGTCAGGTCTGATTCAAACCTTGCCATACCTATACATAGTAGATGCCATCACCATTGACCCTGTGGTCCTGCTGCAATCCTGCACCTGTCATTGACAGAGGAGAGCTTGATTCTGTGCCTGGGAAATCTATAACCTTCCCCCACTTCCATGAACCCAAGGCCATCATAGATACACTCAGTATCCCTTCTGCAGGACCCACTTCCTGGCCGCAAAGTGCAGGAGAGAAAAAGCCTAGGGTCCACGGGGGGAGAGTAGGTCCACATCCATAAGGAAAAGTGCAACTTGCCTCTTCCATTTCCATCATCTTTTTATTTGTCGTGAGTTCGCCAGGCACAGTCTAGCTCCCAGGAAGGGAAGCACTGCTGTGATTCCCCTTAATATGCCCTCAGTGAGGTCAGCTTTAGGCCCTCCATGTGAATCTTTTTTCCTTCAAAGAGAATGTAGAAAAATTAAGGAAGAGACAAGTTGGCATACATGTTGGCTGCAGAGACAGAGAGAAAGCAGGTGGATACTTTGGGAGGAGCCTAGTTGAAAAGCTGAAGATGGAACATGGTGAGTTCCCATATTCAGCCAGTTTCCCAGGTCCTGCATGAGATTGGGGTGTTGGAGTGAAGGAAGCAGGGTCTGTGCCCCCGAGGAGCTTCTCATCCAGGAGGAAAGAACGAAAATAGCTGCTGCCAGACAGAGGCATCTCACTGCAGCTGAGGCTTCACCTTGTGCAGGGCTTGGGGAACAGCTGCTCAGAAAGTTCTGGGTAGCTGAGTCATGGGGGAAAGTGAGAGCATCCTAGATTATTCTAGCAAGAAGGGAGAGGGCAAGGAAAAGCTGCAGACAAGGAGGTGAGAGGGAGGTGGGAGAGGAGTCCAGAGTATCTTGTGGGACATGCAAGGTGTAGACATTTATTTGAGTGTCCAGAATGGGAGATATGAGAAGGACGTGCCAAAGGATTATAATTGATCTTTTTTTCTTTCTCTGTTGCAAAAACATTCTTATGAAGTATAACTTGGTTTCAATATTATTAGTAGAGAATATGTTCTACAAAGTGGAGGTAACTGAATGTAAAATTCTGGCAGCAATGTAATAGAACAGTCCCAGATTATTAGGCTGAGGCCAATACCTAATGAGGACAAAAGCCTTGTCTGTGGGGAATTTTGGACAATACCTGCAGAAATATTACACTGTGCATACACCAGATTGAATTATTTTCACAAGTGTTGTTAAGTTCCATATAGTACAAGTTTTTTTCTACATGCACTTCAATTTCACAACAAGAGTGGCATAGAATACCTAGACAAAGAAGAGAGCATTCGTGCAAGATTATCTAACTCCTTGATATAATAATGCAAACACTTCAAAATGATTACACTATCATTACATCTAGGGCTTTCTGCAACTACAAGGTGGCGGTTATGGAAAGCATGGCCCCTGGTATCAACATCTAGAAAGCAGCCACCACCTTCTATGTGTGTTCTCTTTTTGCATTTTTTTCTTTATTTTTCTTAATCAACTCTGTTGCTGTTGCTGCTTCTTAGCAAAACTGGTAAACACAAAGTTGTAATCATTGAACATAGCCCTCTGACAATCAAGACGTTTAAAACCTTCAATTTTCTGGGGTGAAGAAAGCACTGTGTGACATTTAGAACTCTGACTGACAAACAAGGTGGTCACAAATTCTCCTGGCTTGAAGACTTCCACAACTTTCCTGATCAGGTCATCATAGGAGGTCTGACTTAAGTTTGCGTCAAAGCTAACATAAGAAAACTCTGGTTCTGGAGTGATGTGAATAGTCCAATAAGTTCCATCCGATTTCATTACGTTCATTGAATACCCACAAGGATTGAACAGTGTGGCGTCAATGACAGAACCTGGTATCAGGTCATGAATTCCACCCTCACGAGTGACATCCTTTGCAGTAATACCATCTTTCATGAAGAACTGGTCCATAACTCCTGTGTCAAGCTCACTCATCAGAATTTCCAGGGTCTGATCTGGTTGGCTGATTACTCGACTCTCTGGGAAATCCAGAGTACACAAGTACCAACAGTCAGAATTCATACGTCCCATACGATATGCTGCTCCATTTGGGAAAATTGCATTAAGAAACTCTATTTCTTCCTGGAAATTCCAGTGTGTGTACCCTTGGTGAGAAGGCTTCATGAAATTCTTGCGAGAATAAAAGAAGCTTTGAATCGAATCAAACCCACTGTAATCCCTAGCAAGCTTCAACAGGGAACCAGTGCTTTCAGTAAGAGGGTGGTACCCCGTGTCTTCAAAATGAAACGTCGCTTGGAGACAAACATGCTACTCTCATTGAGTACATAAGCTTCCTGCTTGTCAGTTTTTGTCACACTTATGATTGAACATTGCACATCTTTCAAAAGTATATCCCACTCAGATCTCAGGATAGTGCGAAGATCCCCAGATCCCTGGTTGGCGTCAGGTTGCTGACGGGAGAACCAAACCTCCAGCAGCTTCTCAGTCCCTTCGAAAAAATGTGCAGCTTCCATCACCGTGAGACTAGCGAACAACCAACAACCACAGAAAATCAACTAAATTAAATCTCTTCTCCCGCCGCTGCCACTGCCGCTGCGGATTGCTCCAGCTGTGTTGCTACAAAGTTCACGTTCCTTTTTTTTTTGTTATAATTTTATATTAACTTTTTTAAAAAAAGGATTAATAAAATTTTCCCGGCTTTTTTGTGAGCGAAAGTTGAACGTGAGTCTCTTGGAAATAGAGGCAGATACAGTTCAGTCTCTTGTAGTCCGCTGCTTCCCTGTTAAAGAGAGTGGAGCGAGCGCTAGCTAATGTCACCGGTCATACTGTGTAAGCCTAATTGATTTTGATATATTAGATTCTCCAGCACTTCCTGGAAGAAGGGTCAGAGAGGATAAGGCTACATGCAAGTCCCAGGTCATTTAGCATTTAATGAAACTCCCTTAATTCAGACATTGTCCACGGCTGTGTTTGAACAAGAATTGAAATCTCCAGGGCTTTTATTCTATGGCAGTATTCAAATACATGAGTGTGGACAATTCCTAAGAGTAAGATTATCCTGGACAGCTGCCTAGAAGAGGTGATGCCTTAAAGATGCTCACTGGCTGTGCGTGTCCAGGGACTGCAGCAGCAGTTCTGTGTGAGGTGTGCACATGAGTGGACAATGTGGGCAGAGAGTTGGTGAGCCCTGGGTGCTACAGGGAGCAACTGGAGGTCAGAGTCAGAGATGACCCTGACACACGTCACAGTCTGATCTGCTTTCCCACAGCCTCCTCGATACCCACAGTGAATGACAGATGGGGTGGGAGAGGCACTGGATGGCTGCTGCCTGGACAGCAGGGAAGGGCAGGGATTGAGAGACGTTTATAGGCTGATGTGTGATGGAAGTGTGTTCAGACTCCCACAAGGAGTGAACATGTGCAGGTGGTGGTGCCAATGAACAGGGCAGAAGAAAAGACTGGGATCTCCAGACACCACTGCCCCCTGAGCTCCGGGATGCCCTCCACTCCAGAAGGTGGAACTCACCTCTTGAGCAGATGTCACTAAGGTCTGAGGTGACATCGTTCTGGTTCATGGGATAGCTGACCACACAGCTGAGGCTGACATTGGCCTGGCTCAGGGGCAGGCTCACAGTCTGGAGTCAGGTGTAGAGGTCTGGTCCTGGTGTCCCTCTCTGACCTAGCTCTCTGAGGAGGTCCTTGCTTCTCCTAGGTCATGTTAGGTCCTGTGTGGTCCCTGTGTCCCTGCACTCCTGAGGGACATTTCACCAGCCTGGCGATGGACAGTATCTTGGCTAAGATCTGCAGAGGGGACACGGGTGCTGGGAAAGAGGGGAGAAGGAAGAACCTCACATGTCACGCATTCTCACTGTCTCTCTGCAGCCTGTGCAACTGCCCTATGAGAAGAGGGGAGGGAGCAATTTACAAATAAAGCACAATTTGCCTCAGTCTAAATGGTGAGCAAGTCACAGTAGCCACTGACTTAAGCTTCATGTCATTTTCCTAATGAAGTAAGTCCTAAAACTTTCCCATGAGAAAAACATGCCTGGATGCCCCTTCCATGGGCCATTATTCCCAACAATTTGAGGACTTTTCTGGAAGGGGAAAAAGTCTGAGACAGAAGGGCTCATCTTGGTCCAGCACCCTCAGCCTGTATCTCTAGCCCAGACACTGCTTGGGACAGCACAGGCCTCCCAGAGCAGGTCATCAGGACATCTCTGAGGACACAGAAAAGCTCTATCTCTCAAAAGCAGAGACATTTACGAACATGCAATTGTTATGACTGGGGTGACAGCTTTGTACATGGTTAGAAGGTGCCAGGAATTTGAAGACCAGAGTCAGGCTCACAGGCCAGCC
>NW_004524608.1:376462-377769 GCF_000260255.1 Octodon degus | reverse complement strand
CACCTGTTTACAGCCTCCCAAAAGCTAGGATTACAGGTATGTGCCATCACACCCAGTCTCAATTGCCCTCTCAGTGCACCCTGGGGGCAGGGCCAGCATGGCAGGCCTGGGGGTTGAACCCGTGGCCCCTGTACCTGCTTGCTGGTACTTTAATCCTCTGAGCTATTTGGCTGGCCCTTTCTCTTCATTTTAATTTCTTATAACTTTTCTTTATTTTACTGATTTTGCCTGCTTATATCTGGTAATTTAAACAAAATATTATGCAAGATAACAATCATTATGGAATTCTTATTATTTTGTTTAGTGAAATTCTGTGTTGTTTCTAATTTTTAAAACTATTTTTATTCTCTTTAAAAATTAAAAAAAATTATTTTAATATTAAGTCTTAAAAAGAAACAATATACATTATAATTAAGTGTTTGTGAACTCCCAAGCATACACCTTCAGACATGTGGCAAATGTCTATGTAAACAAAGGACTCACATCTTATTCCTGAATGACCACTTGGCATGCAGTCACCATGCCTGACTATCATACACATGTGATAATGAGTGGACATGCTTGTGTCTAGTATGAATCTTCCTAATTTAATATATCATGTGTCCTAATAGATGAATTTAATTCATTTGTGTGAAATAAAGAAATGCTTTATGGATTTCCCTGCCTATAATTTTTCCATGCTTTTTTGTGAACCATCACTCTTAACTGTTGTCTTTTTTTTTTTTTTGTCACTTCTGTCTTGTAAGTTTTCAATTAACACTTGATTTAAAGGGAACTTTGTGAATCCTAGCCTGCAAAAGGTCATGACTTGTGTGAAGAATTCATGTGATAAAATCCCTGGTGGGTGTGTTGCCGGCACACTACAAGCAGGCTACATGGATGAAGTCCTCACTTCAGGGCAGCTGCGTTGCTGTGGAGAAGAGGTGGGAGCAAGTGGCTCTACAGGAAATGGTGCTGTAAGACATTCTGGCCGAAAGTCAGGGTTTGAGAAGTAGTGACGATGCCCCCAAATAAGACATGATTGATTGTGTGTACATTTTTGTACATGAAAAAATAAGACATTCCCTGAAAATAAGCCTTATTGTGTCTTCGAAAGCAACAGTTAATATGAAATCTGGCCTTATTTTGGGAGAAGTACAGTACAAAAAGAGTTACAGAACAATGGGTCAGAAACAGCAAGTTTGGGCGGGTGGGTGAGATGACCCGGGGCCCGCGGATCCTGAATAGACCCAGAGCCCAGGCCTCGTGTGTGAGTGAGACTGCCTGGGGCCCGCGGATCCTCATTCGACCCAGAGTGCAGGCCCAGT
>NW_004524608.1:366094-376362 GCF_000260255.1 Octodon degus | reverse complement strand
AATTCCAAGGTATTTCATTTTCCTCGGTGCTATTGTAAAAGGTATTGTTTCTATAATTTCCCTCTCAGTGTGTTTGTTGTCTGTGTAGAGGAATAATGCTCTTTAATATTAAATTCTGTATAGTCTTTCTTTTGTGCCTGTGATTAAAAAAAATAGAATAGTGAAAGCCTTCACTAAATTGAGTTTTTTTAACTTGTTGTTCTCATTACTTTTACTTATATTTCTTCATACTTACAAATGTAGTCTTTTATAACATTGCAAATGTGATGTATGTCTCATGTGACTCATATTTGTTAGTACAGTGTTTCTTTCAATTTCCTTTTTGCCTAATTCCCCGGCTTCTCTTTATTCTCCATGTTTCTGTGTTTTCCTGTCTTGTTTCACAGTCTTCTGCAGCTTGAAGCAGCAATGGCAGTTTTCTTCTATCTGCTCAACACGCCAAGAAGCACGTGGGCGCACAGACACCCTGAGTTTTGGAGGCTTGTTCACTTAGACAATAGGGCATCCATGGAATTGAGGTCCCTGAATCTTGCCAAGGCTCATCCATGCATCATTAGGTCATAGAAATTGGGGCTTCCTCCCAGACAGGTGTGTGTGCTTCTTCTAAGCTCAGCAGTGTTCCTCGGTACAGATACTCCTCCCTTTGCTCAGGCATTTCCAGGTTGATGGGCACCCCTTCATTTTCCCAGGAACAGTGATGAGAAAAACAAGTTTTTATTGGAGATTTTGGGTCGTGAGTAGCATATCATGAAGAGGGAAAGACAACTGGCAGGGAAGAAAAGGGCTTCCTCCTGCAGGGTTCATGCCACCAAAGAATGGTTTATTTTCCTGTTTTAAATGAGGTGGAGCGAACATTACACAAGGAATTTTAAAATGCATCTGAGATGTCCAGGGCCTCCCACAGTGAAGATCTGCTTGGAAATGAACCCAGGGGAGCCAGGAGGGGCCTACACCCTCCTGCTCACTGGAGAAGCTCAACAAGCACAGCGCACAGCAGCATCCCCAGCTCAAGGTCTCTCGCCTTTGCTAGTCACCATAAGGCTGTTTCCTCCATGCTTCATTTGAGCTCCACCAGGCTCATTGCCCTGATGTCTAGCAGATTTACTGTTTTTTCCCTCTTGGGGTCCCAAAGACATCAGAACCTAACAGCACTTCCAGATTGAAGGGTCCTGAGCCATCCTCATGCCTCCCAAGTGCCCATCACCTTTAAGGAGTCTTGGCACTCACTGAGGAGCCCTGAGGCCCAGCGGTAATAGGATTTCCTTGACCAGGAGCCCATCAAAGCTGTCCATGGTCCTTGTCAGCTGCAGAGAAATCTAACACTGATGTGTTCTAGCCCACCAGAATTGGACCAGGTCACAGCAGACATACCAGGAGACATACACATTCAGCTCTTTCCTGCCATCCTTGCAGTTAAGAATATAGCTGTCATAAGGAAGTGTAGGGGCTAGGGAGATGGCTCAGTGGAATAAGCACTTCCCTGGCAAGTGCAAAGGCCTGAGTTCAATCCCCAGTACCGAAAAAAAAAAAAAAAAAAAAAAGGAATTGTAGGATAGGTTACAAACAACTAGACTCTACAGGTATCTCCAGCCTGGAGCACAGAGCCAGCCTGTCATTCCCACAAAGCCTCCACATACTTTCCTCTGCTCACTTGCTCCAGGACTCACAGCTCTGCCCCAGGCAGTGCCCTCCCACTGCCCACCTGTGGCCAGTCACAGAGATATATTCTCACAGAAGGTCTGATGGTGTCCTGTGAATCTGAAGTCTTCTGTAGTCTCCTGGGCTGATGGCTTGGTCTCCAGCTGGTGAAGCTATTGGCATTTGATGGGACCTTTAGGAGGTGGGGACCAGTAGGAGGGAGGAGGGCATCAGAGTCATCGTAAAGAGTATTGTCTCTTTGTTTGTTTGTCTCTCTTTGTCCCCTGTTCCCTTATGTCATTTATGAACTGAAAAATTTGCTCCACTACATGCTTCTCACCATGAATCCAGAGCCAAGGAATCAGGTGACCACGGACTGACCCTCTGAAACTGTAAGCCAAAATGATCCCTCTCAGTATGTTGTCATAGTGACAGAAAGGTGACTGACACACGTCTGGCCCCTCCTGAATCAGTGGAGTTTCTTCTTTCCTACCCTAGCCCAATTTGTGATTTTCTAAAAAAAAAAAAAAAATTTGTCAGTTGCTGAAAAAAGAATCTATAAACAACAACAAAACCACAAAATCTCGCTCTCTTTTTTGGTACTCAGGCCCTTGCGCTTGCCAGGCAGACACTTATGCCACTGGGCTATCTCCCCAGCCCTAAAGCTCTTCATGGAGATGGTGCACCCTGCGCCTTCCATGGTCATGCCTGCATTGTCCTGTGGCTGGCAGCCTCACTGTGTTCTCAGCTCCCGCTGATACTCACTGTCCCTCTTCACACTCAGGTAAAGACAGGAACCCACAGGCTTCATCAGTATCACAACCAATAGTCTCTCCTGAGCCTCTGCCAGCACTGAGCTCCACAAGGAGGTGCAGGAGTGAACCCCCAGCTCTGGCCACAGTGCAGCTGACTGGTGCTCACCACCACCTGCTGAGGCTTGGCTCTAGGTTCTTTCCTCCTGATGTGGCTACCCTGTGCCAGTCGAGGGCTCCTCACTGCACGTGGACGGTAGCATCTCTCTTAACCCCCTTTTTTTTCCCCAGTGACCGATGAATCAGAGTACCCTGAGCTGGGCCCAGCAGGCCTGGTTGTGGGCTTACATGCACCTCATGAGGTCACTGCATGGTAAGCACTTGTGGTCCTTGACCCCTGCCAGCCTAAGGGGGCAAGCAGAGGTGCACACATGAGCAAACTTTTTCATTTTTAAGCCAAAATGAGAATGTGTGCCTGGATATCATGTACTTTCTTTGCCTAGAAAAAGTGATTTGAAACTGGAGTCATGGTATCTGGGTTCTGGCTTGTTCTCTTATGTTTTGTGGCTGCGCTGATAGTCGAACCCAGGATTTCCAGCCATACAGCGAAATGTTCCACCACTGAGACCAAGGGTCTGTTTTCATAGACAGAAAAAGAAGAAAGGTCCCTAGTATAGTAGCACCGGGTGACAAGAGGAGCCTCTGTTTTTGGCCATGTTATTCATTCTAGGTTAGAACTTAAATACTTGAGAACAAAGCAGTCTTCAAGATGTTTACTACACTTTACAGGAGGTTGTCATCTTGTGTGTCATGTTTTCATGCTTCAGGATTCGACTGGCTTAGAGAGTTTTATCATTTCATTCTTGTGACATGTTACCTGCTTTCTTCTATCCAAGTTCTAGATGGGAAGAAGCTTGTACGACCTGGAAAAGCTTTTGCAGTTAATCATCTGGACCATGATTAGAAGGTCAGGAATGAGCTACAGCATCCCAGTTCTCTTCCTTCATCCCCTGTAGCCTCAAGCAAATCCCTGGAGTACAGTCAGTAACTTTCACCCCAAACTGACTATTATTTAGCACTGGGTGGTTTCCCCATTTTCACTAAGAAATGGGGACTCTGTTTCCAAAGTCATTCTGAATCCCATGGTCAGAAACTTCTCAGGTGGAGACAAAATCTGGAAACTCATCCACTGGTCTCACTTGGAGTGATCGGCCTCAGGTGGCACTGCAGCAGCACGGCCATGTCCCTATAATTCTGTTGAAAGTACTCCTCCTTAGGGGCTTGATTTAAAAAATGAATTACTGAGGCGCAGGAAGTGAGCCTACAGGTTGAGAAGCCTCACATGTTTGGAAGTTAGGGACCCTGGGGATTAGTACTGGACGCCGTGCTGGTAGAATTCAGGGATTTTTATTGCATCTTTTTTTTGTGTTTTAAAATCATAGCTGTGGTTTTTTACACTGAGAAGTGATGATTAGAGTCAGCTATGGGAAGACGTGCCTGGGCAGTCCAAGAGGCTTTTCTGCATTGGGAGCTTTCTGGTGGACTCATGGACAATGCCAATTTCCCCACCCACTGGGACAGTGAAGCAGCCCCAGTGAGCCAAGCCCCAGGGAGGGTGTACTAGGGGAGCCATCAGGGACTGGGTGCCCTGAGGGCCCTCTGGGTTTGGCTACTTTCCTCCATGTCTCCACCTAGGCTAGGGCTCCAGGATTACCATGGGGACCTAAGGGGACCTAAGGGTTCAGGATCTCAGATCTCAGACTTGGATTCCGATGAGAGACTTCTGAATGAAACTGGCCCAAAGAGCAGAGAGGAGCCTTCTTCCCTTGGGATGGGCTCTGAGGAGTAGAGGCCGCAGCCTGAGTTGGGGAGCTGGTAGCTGGGTGCTCCTTGGAGCTGGAGGATCATGTATCGGGGTGCCGACCTGGATAGTGTGGCCAGGCCCTGCAGTGCAGCCCATTAGGCCTGAGAAGGGCCTGCGGGTCCAGCAAACTAGCTTCCTGCTCTGTGTCCCTATCTGCCTCCTGAACCTCGCCCATGGTCATTAACCCCAGGCCCTGGAGGGGAATACAGTACGCCAGGAAGTGTGATGAAATCCATTTATTTGGATCCAAAAGAAAACCAAAGTGAATAGGACCTGCAGCGTCCACAAATCCATAACCATCTCTGCCTTCTGTCCTTCCGACCCATGAAGAAGTTTCTAAAATTCAAAACATTTAAAAATTATTTTTCTAAATTTTTTTCACTACTTATGCAAATATTTTTACTTTTTTAGTTTTAATATTTTACATTTTTGGGAATTAAAAATATTTTTAATGCAAAACATATTTGTGGACTTCTCTTGCTCCTCTAGAGATAACAAGGAGGTAGAGAGGAGTGGAGTGAGGCAGGGAAGCAGGAACTGAGTGGGGACAGTGGGGACAGAGTCCTGGCCCCACTTCCTCAGGCTTTGCTGGAGAAATTCTTGAGATGACACTGCCTGGCACACATTCCTCCTCTCAGCGTGGAGCCCAGAGGGAAACCACTGTACGCAGGGGTGAAGGCCCAAGCCTGGGCCGGGCTGGGAGTCTCACTCTCAGGCAGCTGGAGTTCAGGGAACCCTGCCCAGCCTCCTCTCCTGGAGGCTCTGGAGTGTGCCAGGGCTACCCTCTGCGGGATCTTGGGAGCCAGAGCAGCAGGCACTGAGTGCTGAGCCGCCTGCCCCACTGCCCCTGCCACCTCTCCCAGGCCTCCACGCACCACACTGCTCAGCTGCATCATCTGTGTTTTCTTTGGACCCTGCAGTGGGCTCCTCGCCATGGCTCTGTGCAGGGGCTGCAAATGCACCCTTACAGGACCTGCAGTCATCCTCTAGCCACAGCCCTACCTCCTGCAGCACAAGCAGCTCCACCCAGAGGGAGAGGGGCTCAGTGTCCACCCTGACCCAGCCTGAGGAGATGTCTGGGCCTACCTGACCTCCGCCTTCACTGGGAACAGCTGGGTGATAGACTTCTCCTCCTCCTCCTCTTTCTCCTTTTATTCCTCCTCCAGCTCCTCGCAATGCACATTCTTTATGATTGTCCCTTCTTTGGGGCAGATGGCAGCACACTCTGCTATGGGAAGGAGGACAGCAGTCACAGATGCCTTGTAGGCCTCCCCAGTCTGCACAACTTACAGCCTCTGCTACCTGGAGCCTGGCCCAGCTCACCCAGCTCTGGGAATCACCTCAGAGCAATAGGCCATGGTTTCCCAGCTCTTCCACCATCTCCTTGACCACTGCCTTCTCCTGCAAGACCTCCACCAACAGGAGGCAGAGCACCAGGGTTAGGGCTCTGAGCCACCTGTCCTGACAACCCTCTCCAGTCTGGCAGGACAGACTCACCTGCAGCTTTCCCATGGCCACGTGGTCACCACTGTTCCTGGGGATTGAAGCCTGCTCCTCTGGTTTATCCTGGGTCAGGGCTGCCAGGTGGTGAGGCTCTGGCATTGCCACCTCTGCATCTTCAGCTGCAGGGGAAGCTAATCCAGCTGTTCCTGGTGGCAGCAACAGTGGCAGCAACTTTGTTTAAAAAAATGCCTTCATTGGAGGTGGGGTATGATCTTGTGGGGGGACTGCTCCTCATAAGGGGGTGCAGGGAACAAAAAGGAGCTTCCTCTTTGCCACTGCATCTCTTTTCCTAGGGGATGATGTATGACCACTGTGCTCCAAAAAATGAGCAGGTAGGGAAACCAAGGTGTTGCGGTTTCCAAAGGGACCACAGTGGAAGACGGAAGGAGACAGAAAAGGGACAGAGTGGAGTCTGGCTGACCATGACCTCTGAGCTGCTCATGTCTTTAGGGATGGTGGCGTTGGGCCGAGAAGTGTCTGTGTTTCTTTCCTTCACTTAATCCCCTTCATTTTGTGTTGGGAGCAGCCACTGTTCCCAGGTAAGCCCCAGAAGGGAGATAGAGCAGCCACAGGCCCCCTGCTCCCAGCTAGCCAGTTCCCCCTGGGTCACCACTCTCTGAAGAGGATGGGCAGCCCTCTAACATCTCTTGCTTCTCAGCTCTTTTTTCAGAGGGTGCCTTAGCCCATGTTGCCCGTGGACGTCTCCACTCACCTTCCCAGGGCAGGGACAAGACTTTCAGTGGTGCTGACTGCTGATCTTGCAGCCTGCAGGCTCCCTGGACCTCCCAGAGGTAGGCCGGAAAGTGCGAAGTGACAAGCAGCCAGGTTTCCCAGGCAGGGGCCCTGGCTCAGCAGCTCCATCACCTGAGTCTTGTGCAGCTCCTGGTGGAAATTTTCTAGGCTCTTCTTGTCCTTCCTTTCCTTCTTCTGCAGCTGCATTACAAGGGGCATTACAAGCTGCAGTTCCTCCTCCTCAGAGGCCAGCTGTAGCCAGGCCTTCCCAGGCTGGCACAGGTTCAGCAGGAGTTGGTCTCTGCTGCTGCAGATGTGGGGTCTCCTGGTTCTTCAGCATAATCTACAGAAGACCTAGAAGGGAGGGCAGGGATGACCTGGTCCTTCAATAGCCTGAGGACCCCCTTTTAAATGGAAGGGGGCCACTCAGATTCCCTTTCTTGCACCCAGCCTCAAGCCTTGGAACCTCCCTTCCTAACACTTGGACTTCAGACCACAGCTGTACATAATCAGATGGAGCCAGCCCCCCTGTGTAAAGTATACCCTGCTAGCATCCAAAGCTTTATGCACTATCATATTGAATTCTGCAGATCTCTGAAGAAGAAATGGTAACATCCTTTGAAATGATGGAGACGGAGGGTTGGTGAAGGGAACCATTGAAAGTGTGACCAGTACAGCTGAGATTCAAATTCAGTCAGAACCTAAGGAGCTTCCTCTCTGGCTTCTGTCAAGTGAGGGGGACTCAGGCCTCTAGCAAGGACATGACATCAGGACCTGAGAGAAGCCCACCTCTGACAGTGAAGAGGCAAAGACCATGAAACACTTAAGAGAAATGCAGTGCCAGACCCTGCAGGACTCTGGGGTCCCTTGCACCCCAGCTGTGGGAAATTGGTCCTGGCCCTAGTACTTGCCCTCCTCCTGGCTGCCACCTCTGACTTAGCCCAGGCTCGTGGGGCAGGAGTTACCACTTCGGTGAGCTCTGACAACTTCTCCTGCAGCTGGCCCAGCTTCCTGGCAAAGCTCCTTCCTCTCAAGTTGCTCGGCTTGGAGGATGTTGTTGACAATGATATTCTCTTCACACTACAGAGAACGGTGATGAGTGTCCTGGGCACAGCCAAAGCCTGGATCTTAACCCTGGTATCCATAGCCCAGGGCAGGGCGCAGGATTCTCCCCACTTCCTGTCAGATGCTGGAGCAGGGTTCTAGCTCACAAGGTGCCTTCACAGTGGAGGACTACTGTGGCTCAATTTATTGTTAGTGTGTGTGTGAGGGGGAAGACCCAGAGGGCTCAGTGCATTGCCCTGCCCTGAAGGACCTGGCAGTGGGCAGCCCAGTGAGCAGTAGTCCTGTGCCAGACTTAGAAAATTGAATTTCAGCTGGGCCAGCTGCTCCTTGAGCTCACAATTCTGTGTGAGTGAGCTAAGACTGGTACAGCGCTCGCTCTCCATGTGCTGCAGGATGTTCTTGTCCTGTGACCGTGAGGCACACAGCTCCGCCTTGCACTCCAGCTGCTGCAGTCCCTGTTCCTGCTCCATGAGCCTGAAACGTAGGCTCTGGTTTTTCTCTGACACTCGCCCCAGCTCCTTCTGCAGCCGGTGGGACTCACGCAGCATCCACCCCTTCTCCTCATGTGGCCCTGATCAGGGTCCAGGGCTGGGGGCGTAGCTGAGACCTGAAGTGAAGGACCAACAGCCAATGACATGATATCATCCTCAGGTCTTGCTGAAGCTATGTGCTCTTTGGTGCCTGCCACAGAAAAAAGTGGGTTTAGGGGGCCATGAAGGAGAGAAGTTGCCCAAGCACCAGGGACACAAGGTTGGGGGAGCACAGGAGGACAGTGCTGCTGCCGCCACAGGGGCAGTCACAGGTGCTGAGTGTGTGTACAAGCCTGGTCCAGTTCCGGGAATCTGGCAGCATTTCAAATGGCCACAGCTCCAAGCAGGGCCCGACAGCCTTCCAGAATCCAAGAGGACCTTGCTTTCCCTATGGCTCAGCCAAAGACTGTCCAGACTGTGACCTGCAGCATCCCCAGCAGGTGGAAGGAAGATGTTCCCAGGTCAGGGAGATGCTGTTTGTCCTCAGAGTGGCCACTCTGGGCTGCCATGGCCCTGACATCACATCCAGTTTAAATGCAAACTCCTCATGAGGGCTCACTGTGACACAGGGTGCAACTACAAATTAAGTTTGAAAGACACTGCAGCCCTGGGAAGAAAGAGATGCTGATGATGTCATCAAGTAAGCTAATGGCATTGGGTACTCCACACTCAAGTTTCCTCCTGATCCTGGTGCCTGGTGCTCTCCTCACACCTTGGGGGTCTCTCAGAGAAACTTCCCTTGAGGCAGAGGAAAATCAGATACTAAGTACCACTTACTGAAGGTTTACACTGCTTCAGGTCAAGGGGATGGACTTAAAATTATTTCCTTTAAACTTCACAAATCTACATAGAATTATCCCCTGCATGTATATTTTTTGGCTGTGCTCAGGATCAGGGCTGGTGGGACCAACTCACCTGCAGCTTCACCATGGCGAAATGGACACCAGTGCGTCTGGAGGTTGGAGCCTCCGTTTCCTTACTGCTGGGGCAGCTGAGCCTGTTGTTCCTGGGCAGGAACTTTCAGTTGTGACTGTTAAACGGTACCCATGGCCTTCTGCACCCAGCCTTTCCTGAAAAAAACCTCTCTTTTCAACCGTTTAACGGTTTAACGGTTTACCATTCAAGGGTTCCAGGCAGGAACCATTCATTTTCAATGAACTATCTTCTGTAAAGAATGCCATCTGTGGAGGCGGGGTGTGATTTTGTGGGGAGACTGCTCAAGATGAGGGGGTTGCATGGAGCAGAAAGGAGCTTCCCGTCGGCCACTGGTATCTCTGGTTCCTAGGGCATGGTGTATACCAGTGCTTGCCAGAGAAGGTCCAGAGAAATCAAGGGATGGGGAAATCAAGATATTGGGGTGTCCAAAGGGACCACAACAGGAGGCGGGGAAGGAGACACAGGGGAGGGACAAAAGGGAGTCCAGCTCATCATGGCCTCTGAGCTTCCTGTGTCTTTGGGGGTGGTGGTGTTGGGCCCAGGAGTGACTGTGTTCCTTTCCTTCACATCTGCTTCATTTAATATTGGGACCATTCAGGAGTGTTCATTAATATTGGGAGCAGCACAAAAGGGAGGCAGAGCAGCCCCAGGCCCACCTTGCTAGGTCCCCCCAGGGCACCACCCCTGCAGAGGATGGGCAGCCCTCTAATGTCTCTTGTTCCTCACCTCTCTTCAGAGTTCACCTCAGCCCAGGCTGCCTGTGGACATCTTCACTCACCTTCTCCAGACATAGCCATGATGTGTTGAGGGCCGACCAATGATCCTGCAACCTGGAGGCTCCCGGGAACTCCCAGAGGGAGGACAGAAAGCGAGAAGTTGGAGGCAGCCAGGTCTCCCAGGCTCAGCAGCTCCATCGCCTGAACTTCATGCAGCTCCTGGTGGAACCTGTCCACGGCCTTCTTCTCCTGCATTTCTGTCTGCTGCATCTGCACCACAAGTGCTGTGAAGTGTACAACCTGGCTGTGCACTCCCTCCTTCTCAGAGCCCAGCTGTAGCCAGGCCTCCCCGCACTGGCACAGGGTGAGCACCAGCTGGTCTGTCTGTTGCTGTATGTGTTCGACTTCCTGGCTCTCCAGCGCCATGTGCAGAACACCCAGAAGTGAGGGCAGGGACAGCCTGGTGCTTCAGCAGCCTGAGCTCCTAGATTCGCTGAGCCGCTCAGAAACCCTGGCCTTGTGCTCCCAGCCT
>NW_004524608.1:365136-365994 GCF_000260255.1 Octodon degus | reverse complement strand
TAATCTAGTTTCTTACACACTTGGTCCTTTCTTTTCTTTCTAATGTGGAATAAGATGCTATTTAATTTTGTTCTTCTATAGCTAATATTTTTATGTTACATGCTTTAATGATTTTTTTCTTTACAAGAAGTTTTGGACAATTTCATTTTTGTGTATCTTGGTATGATTTTATTTAAATGTCTTTGCAAAAGGTTAATTTTTCTTGGAAATGTGGTATTATAAGTTGACCTAAATTCAGAAATTTTAAGGGCCTGGTGAGATGGCTCAGTGGTCTAAAGCACCTACTTAAGAACAAGCTTAGCAAAGCACAGGGAGCGCGGCACACACACACACACACACACACACACACACACACATAATTAAAAAAAAAAAAGAAATTTTAAATCTTTAAATATTTATTGCCTAGTGAGCTGGGCTGAGGAGCCGGAGCTTGGGCCGCAATTGTCTTCGCATCAGCTCCTGGTCTCTGGTTCCTCAGCGACATGGCGTGCGGGGCGACACAAAAGCGGCCCATGGAGTTTGAAGCAGCGCTGCTGAGCCCGGGCTCCCCGAACCAACGGCGCTGCGCCCCTTTGCACGGCCCCTTTCAGGGTCTCAGGCTCCCGGACGCTGAGCCGCCGCCGACTCTACAGCAGCCCGCCCCGCCCGGCAGCGAGCGGCGCCTTCCAACTTCGGAGCAAATTTTTCAGAACATAAAGCAAGAATACAGTCGTTATCAGAGGTGGAGACATTTAGAAGTTGTTCTCAATCAGAGTGAAGCTTGCACTTCAGAAAGCCAGCCTCACTCCTCAGCACTCACAGCACCTAGCTCTCCAGGTTCCTCCTGGATGAAGAAGGACCAGCCCAGCTTTACCCTTC
>NW_004524608.1:335078-363125 GCF_000260255.1 Octodon degus | reverse complement strand
GTCCACACATGAACTCACTTAATCCAACAACACAATGAAGAAAATGCTAACATCCTTCTGAAGGATGAAAACTGAGGTTTGGTGATGGGAAGCCCTGAAACTGACTGGCACAGCTGAGATTTGAGCCCAGTGTGAACGCACGAGGTCTCCTGTCCTACCCTGTCTCCTCCTAGGATGATGGGGACACTGGCTCCTAGCAGGAAATGACCTCAGGACCTGGGAGGAGCCGGGGGCCACCCAGCTCTCACAGTCAGATGCCCGGATCAAGAAGCACAGAACTGCTCTGCCCAACGCTGCAGGACCCCAGGGTCACTTGTCCTCCACCTGTGGGAGGTTGGTCCTGGCCCCGCAGCTCCCCTCCCAGTGGGCGCACCTCCGGCCTAGCCCAGTCCCGCGGGGCGGGTTTCATCACTGCTCCGAGCTCCGCCAGCTTCTCCTGCAGCTGGCCCAGCTTCCTGGCCAGCTCCTTCCCCTCAAGCTGCACTGGTCGCAGGGTGCTGATCACATTCATGTTGTCTGCACTCTCCAGAGAATGGTAAACAGTGCCCCCAGCAGAGGCAGCCCCAAGACCCCACCCTGGGTGTCCATAGCACAGGGCAGGATGGAGAATCAGCGCCTGTGCCCAGGACATGCCCCAGCAGGGTTCCGGCTCACAGGACACCTTCACAACTGAGAGCTACAGTGGCCTCCAGCATTGTATTGCAGGGGTGTTAAGTGTGTTACTCTGCCCTGAAGGACTCAGCAGTGAGGAGCCCAGTGAGCAGTGACCCCGCACCAGCCTCAGGAAGGTGAACTTGGACTGGGCCAGCCGCTCCTTGAGCTCACGGCTCTGTGTGAGCAAGCCAAGGGGAGCCCAGCGCTCGCTCTCCATGTGCTGCACAATGTTCTTGTCCTGAGACTGTGAGACATCCAGTTCTGCCTTGTTCTCTGGGATTCTGTTGGGCTCATCCTGCTCCAGGTTCTTCTGATATGGACTCTGATTTTGCTCTGCTTGTAGCTGAAGCTGCCCCGAGACTCCCTCCAGCTCCTGCAGACACTGGAGCTCAGACAGCAGCTGCTGCTCCTCAGATGGCTCCACTCAGGGTTCCAGGGTAGGGTGCACGTGTGAGAGAGGAAGCAGCACTCAGGGTCTGGGCCTCTGATCCCTCAACAAGCTCCTCAGGGCTCAGGGCCCAGGTCAGGCTCCTTGTCTGAACCATGGCTTCCCGAGTAATGATTCCTCATACCTAGGTGGTGGCCAGGCTTGAAGCCACTTTCCTGTACAATTCCTAGGTGGGGGTTGGCCATGGGCACAAAACCCCACTCTGCAGATGGGACACTGAGGCTCAGAGAGATGACAGGATTGCCCGCTCTTGTCACAGATGCCTTTCCCTTTGCCACAGTGGCCTCCAGTCCACCCTGTTCCCTGGAGCAGTGGGAGCCACACCCACAGCTCAGGCACTGGGCCCTCCTGCAGGTCACTGTGGTCCCCATTCACCCATCTGTGACTGCAGTTCTTCCAAGCTGCCTTCTAGCTCCTGGACCTTCCTGTCACACTCTTCCTTCTCCTCCTCTAACTTTCTCAGCTCTCCCAGGCCAAGGGGACAGTAGATGGAGGGAGGAACTGGTGACCTGAGGCACATCTGCCATTCTAGTATGCTTCCTGTCTGCCTATTTCTGGCCCCAGTCAGCAGTACCTCAGTTTTGAGTCTTTGGATCTGGGTCCAAAAGAAATTCCTGGGAAGGGAGAGATGGTTAACAGTGCAGTTGCTGAATGGGGAAGAAGCCCATGCTCAGAGGCTGCCCTGATGCCTCAGCCTGGGGATGGCTGCCCCCGCAGGAGACACTCACTTGCTCTCAGGAAGGACCTTGTAGGCCCTGGCAGCAGCTCTGTGGAGAGACAACAGCAAGAGTTGGGATTCTACTTCCAGTAAGACTCACCCAGGGGTGACCTGAGCCCGGCTCACTCTCCCAACCTCCCAGGTCCCCAGACCCCAGAGCAAAGCCTCACTGTAGCCTCCAAATGCAGGTCACCCAGGTGACTCATGGCACCAGGGAACAAGCTGCCTGAAGAGAGTAGAAGAGACTAGAGAAATCACAGTCCTTTGGAAAGGGGTTTGGTGGGGGAGGACCGAGAAAGAGAAGGCGAAAAAGGGAAAAGGCACAAACCTGAGGTGGAGGGACACTATCTGCTGACATGGTGTCATCCTCAGGTTTTGCAAAGCAGTGTGTTCTTTGGTGCCTATTGCAGAAGAGAGTGGGTTTAGGAGGCCATGAAGGAAAGAAGGACACAAGGTGGGGGTGGGCAGGCAGTGTTGCTGCTGCCACAGGGACAGTCATGGTGCTGGGAGGCCCCGCAAGTGCGTAAAAGGGCTCACACAGCTCTGGGAACGTGGTTGCATTTGTGTCGAGCTATCACTGTCAGTCTTGCCATCATGGTACATTGTTGACATTGGCAATGCCACCTTGTGTCTCTTTACCATGTAGAAGGTCACTGTTAGGTCTCTCTGAAATCCAAAAATCATACAATACAATTTTCTCAAATTTACATTCTTTTGGGAAGTTTTGCTTTCTTCTTGTACATAGTTTGTCTCAGTTACTTTTCTCTCATTGCTGGGATAAAATACCTGACACCTAAAATTAAGGACGGAAAGGTTTATTTAGCTCACAGTTTGTGCAGGTTTTAGTTCATACTCAGCTGGCTCCCAGGCAGAGTAGCACGTGGAAGAGAGCAGCCGTTCATGGTGGCAGAGAGCAGCATAACAGGAAGAGCAAAAAGGGGAGCAGTGGCAGCAGCAGTTGCAGTGGAGAGCAAGTCTCTCTGCCTTCTCTGTGCTGCATTCAGGCCATCCTTGGATGTAGCATTCACACCCATAATCCCAGCAGCACTCACACCCATAATCCAGCAGCACTCACACCCATAATCCAGCAGCACTCACACCCATAATCCCAGCACTGGGTTATGAATTAATCACAGACTCTAGAAACTCTCCTCAATTCTGCATGAAGCTTTGCGGGGACAACCAGACACAAACTATAACATAGTTCCTATACTGGTCAACTGATGCTCTCTTAGTGAATGTGACATCAGTAGGTAACTGGTAAACCAGCTGTCAAATGTCTCATTCGGGTTAGCTTTGGGGATAGGAGCAAAAGTCTTCTTACAATATCATTGGGTATATTACTGCATGGATAAAGATCTGGTTCTGAGTTCCAGGATAAATTTCTCCTACATATTACATCTTAATTCTTTTTATCCATCTTATTTCTTTTTTATTATTTTATCCCCGTTCCCTCCCTCATATTCCCACTCTCTCCCTCATATTCCCACTCATGTCCTTTCCTATTTGAATATTTTTTTCTACTTTCTAATATTTATCAATTTTGGTCCCTATTTAGCCACTGAATTTTTCAAACAAGAGAAGTAATACATTGTTTAAACATGCATTTTTAAATTTATTTCACTTAATAGTATGTTCTCAACATGCACTCATTTACCTAAAAATGTCTCAAGATTATCCTTCTTTATGGCAGAATAGCATTCCATTGTATATAAAATCCCATATTTTCTTTATTGATACATTCATTGATGGACATCTTGGCTGTTAACAAGATTTAACTATTACAGATTGTGCTGCTATAAATGTGGGTTTTTATATATTTAGAAATACTTATGATGCTTTTAAATTTTTCAAGAAGATACTAGAAGGGGACTATATGGGTCAAATGGGACCTTTAATTTGAATTTTTTGAGGAATCTCCATACTGGTTTCCATATTGGTTGAACCAATCTACACTCCCGCCAACAATGGAAAAGGGTTCCTTTTCCTCATGGTCTCATCAGCATTTGTTGTTCGCTGATTTTTTTGGTGATAGCCATTCTTTGTGGAGTGAGGTGGAATCTTAGTGTTTTAATTTACATCTCTCTAATGACCAGTAAAGTTGAATATTTTTTCGTACATTTGTTTATGTACTTTTTTCATCTGAGAAGTATACATTTCAGATGCCCATTTTTGGATTGGTTCCTTACATTTTGGGGGAGTTGATTCTTTTTAGTTCTTTGTATAGTCTAGATGTTAGTCCTTTGTCTGAGGAGGAGCTGGTAAAAATCTTTTTTCCCTCACTGTATGTTGTCTCTTTACTCTGCTGGTGGTTTCTTCTGCAGTGCAAAAGCTTTCAGTTATTGATCTCAGTTATTGTTTCTTTGCAATATTCCTTGTGCGATGGGTTTTGTTCATAAAGTGTTTGCCTACACCTGTGTCTTCAAGAGTTTTAGCTATTCTACCTTCCATTAGAGTGCTTCTGTTTTAATCTTAAAGTATTTGAGCCATTTTGATTTTAGTTTAGTGATGGGGAAGATATGGGTCTAGGTTTAATCTTCAGTAGGTGGCAAGTCAGTGTTCCCAGCATCATCAAGGCTATCTTCCTTCCAGTGAATATCTTTGGCACCTTTGTCAAAGATAAGGTGGTTGAATGTGTTTGCAGTTGTTTCTGGATTGTCTATTTTATTACATTGATCCTTGAGTCTGGTTTGTTCCTATATCTTGTTAGTTATTTTTGGTCAGTAGTATGTTGTTTTCATCATGGTAGTTTGTAGTATAATTTTAAGTGGGGAACTGCAATGACCCTGCCCTTGCCTTTGCCATCCAGAACTGTTTTGCTAGTCTAGGTCTCTTCTGGATTCAAAAGAACCTTAGAATTATTTTCTCTGGTTCTGTGAGGTATACTAGTAGTATTTGATTGGGATTGCATTAAGTCTGTATAACAGCTTGGAAAGTATTGTCTTTTCCCACTATGTGTGTTTAAAAGCCTATCTAAGAGCAAGGGATATCTTTCCATTTCCTGATGTTCTCTTCAATTTCCTTTTCCAGAATCCTGTAGCTCTCAATGTAAAGGTCTTTTTACTTCCTTCATTAGACAGATTCCCAAGTATTTCATTTTTCTTGATGTTATTTATTTATTTATTTATTTATTTATTTATTTATTTATTTATGTTTTTTGGTGGAACTGGGGATTGAACTTGGGCTCATGAACTTGCCAGGCAAGCACTTATCCTACTGAGCTATTGCCCCAGCCCCTCTTGATGTTACTGTGAAAGGTGTCATTTTCCTAATTTCTCTCTCAGGAGTTTGTTATTTATGTATAAGAATGCTATTGAGCTTTGAATGTTAACTTTATATTCTGCTACACTAACAAATTTGGTTATTAATTATAAATATTTTTGTTTGTTTATTTGATACAGGGTCTTACTATATAACTCAGATTAATAGTGTCCTCCTGTCTCAGCCTCCCCAGTGCAGGGATTATAGGCATGTGCCACTATGCTGTTTCAGGCCAGTAAAGTGTATCTGGGATTCCAGGGCCAGCATGGCATGTGGTACCAGGGATTAAACTCAGGTCCTTACACTTGCCAGGCAGGCACTCAGACTGCTGAGCTATCTCCCCAGTCCAACAAAATTGGTTATTAAATTAATGAGTCTTTTGATGGAGTTTTGTGGTCTTCTATATAGCATATCATGTCATCTGTAAAGAATGACTTCTTCCTTTCTTGTCCTTATTCCTTTTATTTCTTCCTCTTATCTAATTACTTTGGATAATATTTCCAGAACTATATTTGTTAAGAGTGGTAATCATGGTAATCCTTGTCCTGTTCCTGATTTTATACTGAAAGCTTTCAATTTTTGACCATTTAGCACAATGACTGTTGGTTTGTCACAGATGGTTTTTATTAGTTTGGGATAAAAACCTTTTATTTCTTTCTTCTGTAGGGTTTTGTCATGAACTGGTGTTAGACTTCATCAAATGCCTTTTCTGCTTCTATTGAGATGGTCATGTGGTTTTTTTTTTCTTTAATTGTTTTAATGTTGTGTATTACATTTATTGAATTGTGTATGTTAAGTCATCTCCATATCCTTGGGGTCAGTCTTACTTGGTCATGGTGTATAGTTTCTTTGTTGATTTGCTGAGTTTTGTTCAACAGTATTTTATTGAGGATTTTTGCAGAGATGCCCATTACTGAGACTAGACTATAATTCTCTCTCTCTTTTTTCAGAGTTTTATTTATTTTTTAATTTTTTCCCCATACTGTTATTGAGAAACAAATAGCAATGAGACAGTTTCAAATCAAATTGGTGGGACAGTTTCAATAATTAACACATTACATACTGTCTTCCTAGTGGTTATTTGTTGTACAAGATGCAGACATGATAGCCTATTTAAAAACACTATTAGAACCAATCCCTCTATTCATTGAATTAAGAGAATGTAGCTATATATCTATCCTAACCATTTTGAATACACAGATATAAAATGGTCATTCATCTGTATCCTCTTTTTTTGTTTAGTTCCGTCATTTAAGTATTATAGGTGTGTGAACTTGGCAAAATATTCCAAAATAGTCTAGTAGTCCATAATAGTATTGGGTCTTCTGCTTCACTGGCAATGTCAGAAGTTGTTGAACTGAGTCCCCTGCAGCTTAATATAACAACATGGTTTTACTTCTTATACTTTGTTTTTATACTTTTATGCTGGATGGTTAAGACCAAGACAAAGCAAGAAGTATGTAACAAGAATTATAGCTTTTGGATCTGATAAGGTCAGTCAAATCCCTTCAGGATTTATCCTGAGACCTGTACCTCAGATTATAGATCCTTTGTCAGTGTCAGCCATGTGGATGAGTCACGGCCATTGCTTGGCCAATGAGCTCCCTGTGAAAGCCTGAGAGAATGTTTTCTCTCCATGTGACTTTCCTTAGGCACACTCTACATCATCGATCAGTTTCCTCTTTGGCCCCATAATCTCCTTGATCACAAAATTTGGTACACAACTGAGTTACATGATGTTACAGTACAAGTTCCCATATGTCCTGAGTCTTAATTGACCTTGGAAGGCTAGGGCCAAAATGTTGGCTTTCCTTGTGGCCCTCCTTTTTCTCTAATATTATAATATAACCTAGTAATTTTCTCTTTTGGTTGGGTCCTTGTCTGGTTTTGGTATCAGGGTAAGTATATAGTGACCTTCTTCATCTCTTCTGATGAGTCTTGACTTGAAATATACTTTGTCTTCAAATAGAATAGCACCCTCTGCTATTTTATGGGTTCCTATCACAGGGAGTATTATTTTCCATTCTTTAAGTTTCAGTCTATGAGTTTCTTTTTTTAAAAATTTCTTTCTTTCTTTCTTTGGTATAGGGTCTTGCTACGCAGCTCAGACTCATAGTGATCTTCCTGTCTCAGCCTCCTCAGCACTGGGACTATAGGCATCACACACAGTTTTGGGGTCACCATGGCACACCTGAGGATCTAGGGTCAGCGCAGCATGCCTTACCTGGAATTGAACCCCATTCCTTGTGCTTGCCAGGCAGGTGCTTAGACAACAAAGCTATTTACCCAGCCTAGTCTATGAATTTCTATTTGACTTAAATGTGTTTTTTCTGGGGACTAGGGATATCATTCAGCAGCACAGCACCTGATTGGTAAGCAGAAGGTCCTGAGTTTGATTTCTGATACTAAAAAACAAGTGTTTCTTCTATGCAGTATATTGTTCAGTCTTGCTTTGTGATCCCTTCTGCCAATCTATTTCTTTTAATTGGCAATTTGAGACCATTTACATTAATGCTTATAACTGATATGTATCAACTTATACTTGTCATATTATTTTCCTGTTGTTGGTTCCATTTCTTTCTCCTTTATTTAATTACCTGCATTTCTTGTGGAGTCACTATTGAGATTCATGGAATTACTGTCTTTTTCTAGACTATGCTTCAGAAAGTTTTGGAGTGTTGGTTTGGTGGCCCTACATTTCTTCAGGAGTTCTTTATTGTCATGGTTTGTGGTTTTGCAAGAGAAACAATATAATACAGGACACATTTTATGAGATTATTTTATAATCACCCAAAGAATCATATGCAAGAGTGAAGGAAATCTGTCTACACACTAAAGACCAAAGAATCTAGCTGAGAGCTTGGATCCTAATATCCTGTATGAGTTCAGTTGAAAACCTAGAGCTCATAACAGTGCCTCTCACAAGTCCAATTGGAGGCCTAGAGCCCACAACAAAGTCTCATGCAGGCCCGTTTCATGGATCTGCACTGGAAAGCCCCAAAGGGCAGTGGTGGAAGCTAGAAAGTCTATGCCAGTGGGATGAAGATCTGTGCTAGCAGGCTGAGGGATCTGAACTGGAGCCAGGAAGCAATGCTCAAGGTAAGAACCAGAGCTCTCCCCAAAAGTACCATAGCCGTTTGCAGCAGCAGTGAGGTCCCAAGCTCCTCCTCTGACAAGAACAGCCAAGTTCATCAAGAAAGCCAACGTAAGGTCCTCCAGCAGAACAACCCAAGAGAGCCAGCAGCTTCCGACAGCTCCAACAGCTTCTCCAAACAGCTTCCCTAACAGCCTTTCATGCTTCTAGCAACACTCTTCAGGTGGGCCTCCCACACCCAGCCCCATACTAGTTCAATTCAGTTGGGTGTAACGAGTTGACCACCAGTTATCAATCCACTACATTTATCATGGGAGTATTTTATTTCTCCATCAATTTTGAAAGATTGTTTTGTGGGGTACATCAATATGCACTGGCAGTGTTTTATTTTGTAGCTTGAAATATTTTCCCAACCTTTCCTTGATTTAAGGATGTGTATTTAGAAGTGTGTTGTGATTCTTATGGGTTTTCTTTTATAGGTGACTTGTTTCTTTTCTCTAATCACTTTTGGTATTCTGTTCTTATGTTAAATTTCTGGAATCTTGGCAATTACATGCATTGATGTAACTTTGTTTTTTTGTTTTTGCTTGTTTGTTTTCTGATTATGGCTAATTGGAGTTCTATATGCCTCATTTATCTTTCAAATTATTTTTCTGTGCTAGGGAAGTTTTCTACTATTGCTTCTGTGAATAGATTTTTTATTACCTTTGTGCTATTTTCTAATTTTTCATTGGCTTTGATCAATCTTGTATTACTCCTCTTTGCATTATCTAGAAATGTTTGGATTGATTTTTCATGGTTCCTTGGTATTTTTTAAAGAAGTCTTTATTTGGTGATCACTAACCACAAATCTGTCTTCTAGATTTGATATTGTATCTTTACTTGGTTGATTCTGCTGTATACACTTTCAACAGAGTTTCTAATTTCCTGAATCTATGTTTGAATCTGTTTTATGAATCCAATTATTTCTTTTCTGGGTGTTAATGGTTTCCATAACTTTCCTAAACTCCTTTTAAAAAAATGTGTCTACTCTAGATTCTCTAGCCATGTCCTTCATTATGGTCATCATCTCTTTAGTTTCTGATCAAGGAGATTATGGGGCCACAGAAGAAAGTGATCGATGATATATAGTGTGCCTAAGGAGAGTCACCTAGAGAGAAAACATTCTCTGAGGTTTTCACAGAGAGCAAATTGGTCGAGCAATGGCTATGACTCATCCAGGTGGCTGACACTGACAAAAGATCCACAAGGTGCTGTACATGGTTCCAGGATAAATCCTGAAGGGATTTGACTGACCTTATCAGATAACAAGTTATATTTTAGTCAAACTCTCTGATCTTTTAAAATATTACTTAAGAGAATCTCAAACACCTAAAGGTCTCCTCAACCAGAGATCTTGTTCATTAGTGGATTATGAGAATACCAAGAAAATGCTGGATGAGGCAAGGGTGAAAACAAAGACATTCTACAGGCTGAAGCTTCCCAACAACTGTGTTGTTAGAAGTTTGAATTTTCAGAAAAAAATTAATGGAACTTGCAGAATGAGAGCTGAGGCACACCAAGGGAAACCTGTTGTGGCAGAACTGCCTATCAGTGTTAAATGGAGACACATAAGCTACTTTCAGTTTCTGTTAAAGAGCTCTGCCTTCCTTCAGATCGTATTTTTGTTTTCCTAATGATGTTAAGCATTTCTGCTTGCCGGAAGCAGAGTTGATAGTGTGCCTAAGGAAAGTCATCTAGGCACTCCTGTTCCTCCTCCTCTGAGAATCAGTGGGCAGCACTGCCACAGGAAGCACAGTGTGTGCCTTGTGCGTGTCCCTGGACGGCGTCCATCACCTGCACCCATCCTACTCTAAAGTCCGGAGTCCAATCCTTTTGTAAGTAGCCTTGATAACTGGGTTTATTTTATAAGTAGTATTCTTTCTGGCTTTCAATCTTATTTACCTTTAATAATTTCTGAAGTTAAACCTTTTCAAATTGCATTGTTCAAGCAAGGTTAAAAAAAAAAAGAAATGACTACTTTTCAGAGATGTCTTCTAGGCTTTTGACTTTTGAGTCTGTCCCAAAATTCTGTCTCTTCAATTTATTAGGGATGGCTGGCCATGGGGCATATACCGGTAATCCCAATACTCAGGAGACAGAGGCAGGAGGATCACTGCAAGTTTGAGACCAGGCTGGGCTACAAAGTGAGCTCAAGGCCAGCTTGAACTGCAAGGCAGACCTCGTCTCAAAAAGAAAGGAAAAAAGTTAAAATTTTTTATTAGAGATGAAAGGTTGCTGCCTGTTTGCCCTACAGCCCAATTCTTTGGTACTAGACTGTGGTGTTTATGACCCCCAGACAATCTCAGTATTGGCATGCATGGAAGAACAACTGATCACAAAATCTCTGTCTTCTTGCCTAAAGTAGTACATCAGTAATAATAACAGAATCAAGCACAGCCTAGAAAATGACAATCTGGGATAACTTCATTGGCCACCTTCAGCCATAGGCACAAAGTAATAGTTATACAACAAAATCTGATACTAGTCAGAAAATTATACACAGCAAATACCCCCTCAGTGGAGTCATTTTGCCCTTAGGAGAGAAAATTTAAAAAGGAGAAGAGAGAAACAGAGAGAATGACTTTTTTTTTTTTTTTTTTTAAAAAAAAAAAAGAGAACCTCTGCTGTGACATGCTGTAACGAAGTGGTGTCACAAAGAGAAAGAGATTAGAATAGGCTGAAGGATTAAGGAAGATCTCCAAGCTTTGGGAAACTGGTGAGGAAGATAGGAGGGAAAGAAAGAAGTGAAAAACAATGACAAGAATAAAACAAATCTCCCTGAAAATAGTGTTCACACTCATGAAAAAAAAAAAGAAAAAAGAAACAAAAGACAGAGAGAGAGAGAGAGAGAGAGAGAGAGAGAGAGAGAGAGAGAGAGATTTCTCTATGATTTCAAGTCTATGGTTATCTTCTGGGGTCTGCAGTGTCATGGTAGTGTTCAATTCAGAACTGTCACTGGCAGACAAAGCACTCAGGCAGAGTCTAGGTCCATGCTTGTTGAGCCCAGCAAGCCTGCAGCAGGAGTAGGGTGGGAGGCCTCCTCTGGTGCTTTCAACTCCTCTGAAGTGTAGGCTGATCCTGGTTTATGGTTGTGAGGTCGGGGCCTACAATGCTCTGGGTGTGCTCACCAGCCTGACCTTGGCTCCCTCACTGTGGGTGTCTTGTTTCACCCAGGCCCTAGGAGAGCTCAACACAGGGAGCCCCAAGATGAAGCCTACACACAGCTGCGCAGAGTAAGGGTGAGTTGGCCAAGCACCTTCTCCAGAAAAGCACGGCTGGTGCTCTGGCTAACATCACTCAGCAGCTGTTGTAGCTCACAGCATCCACAGCTCCATTCCACTAGCAAGTCTTTCCCTGGAGGCCTCTGGAGTCACCTGCCCTCACTGTGTCCCTGTAGATTTGATTCTCCTTTCTTACACTGTGAGGCAGGAGCCAGGGAGAAAATGCAATTCGTCACCTTTTTCTGCATTTCGGTTTGTCTTTGCTTTCTCTGTGGCCTCTAACTTTCCCTTCAGATCCTTCTTGTATCCCAGGGGTCCACCTCCCTCCTCCGTTCTTTCCAAAGTGGTTACACTTAAGTGTTGGGATTCTGAACCTTGGAGAGGCCCATGTGTTGCTGTTTACAAGTCCACCTTCTTCCTGGAAATCTCGATCTACATGTCTTAGGGGGAAGTGATTGCTTGGTTTAACCAGATCTTGCCTTGGCAGAAGAGCATTAGTTGTTGTCTGGAGCTCAGTTTTAGGCACTTCTGAGGCTTAGCCAGTTGTGTTCCGCTTCTCCGGGAGGCTGCTCCTACGTTTTTTGGATGTCACCAATTTCTAGAGGAGCAGGTGTGTTGCTTTTTGAGGCTTGGACAGCTTCATCCTCACCCTGCAGATACAAACTCCACCAGTAAGACAGACCTTAGGCGGCAATGCAGGGCTCAGCGACAGTGTCTTCAGCAGTGTGTAGGGTCATGGGGACACACTTACCCTGCTCTGTGCCTCAGCTGCACCCACGTGGCCTTCCCTCCATTTGGCGATCAGGGCACCGAGAGACTGTGGGCCTGCCACCCAGGGAGTGTACTTTGCCAATTGTATGTCTAATGTAGCTTTTCTTTATTTTTATTCATATGGCAGGGCTACTGTACATTAAAAAGACAAAATGCTGGCCTACATAGTTGAATTCAAGGACAACGTGAATTACAGGGGAGAGCCTGTCTCAGGGAGAAAAAAAAAAGTAGTGCCACCAGGGGACGTTAATGACCAATGACATTCTGGTTTAGAAGCAAAGAGCTGGATTATTTAACTTTGTTTTCCTTCGTGTCTCTGAGCATCCATGGAATCCAGGAAACTTCGAGCACTGAGGATCACACCCCGCCCCCCTGCCCACCGCCCTTCCACCTTAACCCTTTTTTCTTGCTAATTTGTCTGGTTGGCCTGGAACGTGTGTTCTTTCTATTTCAGCCTCTGAGTCAGGTGGTGTTATTAGGCATGCAACACTGCTTAAGGCCCATCCTGTTTTTCTTCTTTTTCTCCTTCCTCTTCCTCTTCTTCTTTTGGTCCAGGGCCTGGCTACGCAGCGCCGACTCGTCTACCCAGTGCTGGGACTACAGGTGTGCACTTGCCCTCATGGCTTGTGGTACCTGGGATGGAACTCCGGACCTTGCGTTCGCCAGGCAGGCACTTACGCTGCTGAACTATCTCCCTAGCCTTCAGCCTGTTCTTAGTGGAGGAAGTGCCTCCTGGGTAAGGGGTGCAGGACCAAATGGGTGTTCCCGGAGAGCACCCCCGCCCCCCCACCTCACTGAGCATGCGCACAGGGCTCTGTCCCAAACCAGGAGGCCCAAACACGGAGGCTGCATGACGTGATGAGCAAGTCCACGGTCATGAAAAATGCGCAGACTCTTTCAAGTTTGTCCGGGGTCTGTCATTACATTATTGAAATGTGACATTGGGATCCACTGCTGCCTATCTGGGGCCCAGGCTTTCCCAGGGCAGCAGGCTGAGTGAGGCTCTGGCTTCTCAGGCAGTGCTCCTGGCTGCAGGGCTCTGCTCAACACAGAAGCAGCACTGCTCGGCGGTGTCCCAGGAGCTGTCAGCAGCGGACGGGGGTTTCCAGTCGGGCTCAGAAAGCTTCAGAGTGTACCTGACTGCGCAGAAATTGTCTCGCCGCCCTGAGCGTCTGCATGACTGTGCCCAGCTGATCTTCTTTCTGCAGGGAGAAGAAAGAGCTGGTCACTGGGGAGAGTGCGTCTTGATTTGCAGCTTAGAGAGGTCCTCTGACAAGGATGGACTTTATTAGAAATGTCTTTCATTGTAATAATATAACAGGACAGATGATGTTAATAATCTTGTATATCATAAAATGTATTACATATAATTATATAAAATTATTAATATTATGAAGTGGTTTTTAAATATTAATATTATTTATAAAATTATTAATATTATGAAGTGGTTTTTTTTAACTATAGACCTGACACTCTACTTGCTTCTTTTCTGTGTGTATGTATTTGGTACAGGGTCTCACTACACAGCTCAGACTCATGGTAATCCTCCTGTTTTCGGCCTCCTCAGCACTGGGATCACAGGCATGCACCACCGTGCATGTGGTGCCGGGGATTGAACCCTGGTCCCTGCGTTTGCCTAAGCAGGTGCTTAGTCCACTGAACTATCCTGCAGACCCTTCTACTTTATATATTATGTCCAGCTTACTTTGGTACCAAGTGCACCATGAAGTTCTGGCTATTATTATTTTTAAAATCTTTGTTTTAAAAATATTTGACTTATTTATTTGGTACAGGGTCTCCCTGTGCAGCTGGGACTTGTAGTGATCCTCCTGTGTCAGCCTCCCCAGCACTGGAATTACAGGTGTGCACCACCACACCCTGTCTCAATGGCTGGTACAGCACACCTGGAGTTCCAGGGCCAGCTCAGCTTGAGGTAATGAGGATTGAACCCAGGTCCTTGTGCTTGCCAAGCAGGTGCTTAGACCACCAAGCTATGTCCCCAGCCCCTAGTCTGGCCATTATTAAACACTGTAAATGGTGAGAAGTTGGGACCTGAAGATGCAGGATAAAGAATACCACAGACTTTGAGAACCTCCCTGTTGGAGGTGGAGGGTCTTGGGAATTAGGCTGGAGACAGATCCATGTTTGGAACTACTGAGACATGCAGGAGTGAGGAGGGTGACATCAAAGTCTGGGAGGGAGGTGTAGGAAGAGGAGTAAGAGCAAGGCAAAGTGTAGGGGACCCTTTATGAGCATTTTTCTAGTGGAGTAGAAATCATTATTACCATTTATTTATTTATTTATTTATTTATTTATTTATTTATTTATTTATTTATTTATTTATTTATTTAGTGGAACCGGGGATTGAACTCAGGCCCTTGAGCTTGTCAGGGAAGTGCTTATTCCACTGAGCCATCTCCCTGGCCCCATTATCACCACTTTAGAGGTGAGAAACTGTGGAGGACCACTTGGGTGACTCTCCTTGAAGGAGTAGCAATTGTCTCCATTTTGCCTAACTGGACCCTATTTCCATGTATTGATACGTACAGAGCTGGCTAGGACTTTGCCTTATCCCTTTAACTGGCTTTAAGCAGTGCATATCGGTCCAGCTGAGGTGCTGGTGGTAGTCTTTGAAGACAGCAGGCAGTGTTTCTCCGGGCTCTCCATTGTTGCTGTGTGTGAGCCAAGATGAGAGGGAATCAAAAGCCAGTGCTCCACACTGTCAGCTGGGATCAAGCCTCCAGACAGAGGCTAGGACTTCCTGGGCTTGAAAGATTACACCTCAGAGTTTAAGTATGGACCCCAAAGCGTTAGATACAATCTTATTTGTGTTATACAGATGAATGTTTCTGCAGATTCTTCTTTCTGCATATTGCAGAGCTGATTTCAGGCCTCCTACATAGTTCTGCTCACAGCACTCACCTACTTCCCACCATTTTCAGTCACTCATCGTTAAAGCCGGGGTTCACCCTTGGGTTGAGGCCTTTGTTCCAGTTAGCCATCATTGTGGCTAGACTTAGGACCCCTTGGTTCCCCATAACTACAAATAGTGTCTATTAAAGCTTTAGTGTCTTTAATCTTGGCATGTGTTGCCCTGGAAGTGGTAGATTGGAGTTAACTCATTAGAATTCCAATAACTTTTCCATGGGATTCCAAATATAAATATCCTGGGCCCGACCAGGTCAGGAAGGGCTCGCTATAAGGAGACTCTAAGGAAAGAAGTAACATAACTTGCTTAGGTTTTGCTCACTGATATTTGGCAAAGCCAGGACCTGACCCAGTTGTCAGTTGCTGGGGCTCAGTCTCCCCAAGTACAGTAGTTTCACTGTGATCCTCAAATCAGGGACCTGTTTGTTGAGCAGTTCTGAGCACAGCCATTAGGTGACAGCATTGCCTAATATGCTTCAGCGCCCAGCTCCCTGAAGAATGGAAAGGTAAAGAAGGGGTGTCTTGGGTTGCCTGCTGCACTGTGTTGCTGCCTTTTCACTTTGCATTTAGTTGGCCCAACAGCCCTACAAGGTCCTACTTCAGAAGAGGCTACTGAAGATCTATCCTCGGAAATCTGTGCCTTCCACAGCTTAGTTGTAGAGGCAGAAATGGAATCAGGCTTCACTTGGATCGAAAACCTACCTTCTGGAGGGCCAGGGTCTGCAGGAAATGTCACCTGGCCTTCCCAGCCCAAAGACTCATGGGGAAAAGCAGTGGTGACCTCCTGTGATGTAGCCCTGGGGCAGCTTAGTGAAGAAAGAGGGTGAGTGGGCTGTGATTGGGGCCCCTTCCTATGCTTACTGAAGGAAAGTGCTAGGATTTAGGGTGGAAATCAAGTACACTTTTTGCTTTGTTTTGTTTTGGTACTAGGAAATTGAACACAGGGCCTTCACACTGAGTTACATTCCTAGGCCTTTTTCATTTTAAAACAAATTTTGAGACAGGGTCTTACTAAGTTATTAAATTGCCCAGGCTGGTCTTAGATTTGTAATCTTTCTGTCCCAGCCTCCCAGAGTGCTACAGTTGAAATTATTCTCTTGCCTCCTTTAGGGTGCTGCCCTACTGCAGAGCAGCCTGGGAACCCTCAGCAAGCTGTCCTCCTGCCTTAGGAGAGGCTGCCTTCTCCTCTCCATAAACAGATGGCTGGGGAGCAGGGCCGTGCTGCTGTACACTGGAGCATGAGAGTGCCCTGCAGGCAGGCATGCTCTGGAGGCAGCCAGACCCAGCCTGTGACAGCTGCTTTGAGCATCTCTTCCCAACTCTGTGATCGGCATCACGATGTTCACAGTAGGAATCAGCCACGGTGGGGGTGGTTGCGCCTCAGAAATTGGCTCACACGGAAACCTGGCTCTGTTGCTTCTGCAAAGCCAGCAGTGAAGCTGTGACATGCACATCATTGTCCCCTGGGCTTCAGGAAGTCACCCCGAGGGACTGGGGAGCAGACACACACCTGGGGACAACGTCTCATGCTCCCTGGGACCTGACTGGAACTGTCTCACAGCGTGAGTTTCTATATCTTTTCTCTCTCTCATTTTTCATTATTGAGTACAAACAAGTGAATTTGAGAAGGGAACACTGTGTAAGGTTTTTCAGCTCTGAAAATCTTGGTGGCAGAGCCAGACTTTGCTTTTGGGCCCAGCCCAGGGAAGGAGGCCTGCCTGAGTCCTAGGGAGGTGGGCTGCTCACAGAACGGGGTAGTGGAGTTCACTCTGGAACTACAGCACACATGTGCTTGTGCCACTCCTCAGTGGACAAGTAGGAGAGAGGAGCTCCCCTTCTTTTCCACAGAGCATCTGGAGGTGGGGTGTCTGTTAGAGGAGGCGGGGCTGGGTAAGGGTGTGTGCCAGAAGCCATCTTGGGGCCAGAGTATGTGCCAGATGGTGAGTGAGACAGGCACAGGTGTGCTTTGTAAATATTTGCTGGGTGAATATGTGTTTAGGCTAAAAGTTGCTTTCTGGGCATCTGTAAGCCCCCAGGGGTTCCAAAACCAGGAAGTGGATAAGGCAGCAGATATTCATTATAGGGCTTAACCTGTACTCACACCAGCTTGAGAGAGGGTCTCCCGCCTTGCTGCAGGGTCAGGTCCTGCCACAGAGAACAGAGTGAGAATCAGCATACCTTGTCATGGATGGGGCACAGGCCACTAGGGAAGCGTCCTAGTCCAGGAGAGAAGCATTGGACAGGGTGGGGGGTGATGGGGTGTCCTTCCGAAATCCATAAAGGGTAGGTCAGACCCCCTATAATCAGGGGTTATTTTTCTCAGTGAATTGCTCTTCCTGCCCAACCCCCAACTCTTTGTCCCATCAAGAGGGGCCTCAAGGTCTGCAGGTACATTCTGAGGCTGGGGGTGGGGTTTGCAGAATCCCACTCTTCCCTGGGGTGCAGAGCTGTAGCTTGAGCCCCTGCTAGGGAAGAAATTGTGCTGAAGTCAATGTCTGTCCTCTTCTCCTGGACTGGGAAAGATGTTGAGAACCACTGACCCAAAATGCACTCAGAAACTTGTGTGCGTGGCTTCCTGCTTCTCTACAAAGGAAGTGCAACAGACCTTGAGGGAGACCAGCAGAAAGGTGTCCATCTAATGTGGTTGGGGTGTGAGTAACTGAGGTTGTGCAGAACACCCGGGTCAGGGCTGAACAGGAGCATTGGGCCAACATTCTCTTCATCAGTGGGGGCTTCTCCAGGTTGAAAGGTAACATTATTGGATGATAGACAGGGTGGTTATGACTAAGATGGAAAACCTTCGAGTGTAGCCTGTGAGCCTCTGCTAGGGTACAGGGTTCTGCCCTAGGAAAGGAGGCAGGGCTCACAGACGCTGTGGGTTCCTGGCCACTGAGAGGCCAATGGAGGCTCTTAGGCCAGCAGGTCTAGGCTGGATCTGGAGCTGGAGGTACAGGGCTTTGCTGACAGGCAGGGGATGTGACAGTGTTTGGGCCAGAGGCTGCCGAGATATAGCCACAGGTCTCAGATTCATTGCTTGGGGGTTCTGTGGGGAGAGGAGCTGCTATCTGTGACAGGCCTGACCTTTCTCCTCTCCCTCTAGTTTTTTACAGTGGCCTTCTAAAAGGTCTACACAGAGTCTTGGCAGAAATTAGTCAATCCAGGACTGAGAAGCCAAGCAGCATAAACTGCTATTTGCACACACTGACTTCTGTAGCCCTGAAAAGCTTCCTGTTGCCAAGTCCAAGAAGAAGAAGAAGAAGAAGAAGAATTCATGGAAAGCTAACAGCCAGCCTATGGGCCTGGACTGTTGCAGGCCCTACCTGTCAGTAGGAGCTGCACGTGATGATGTCAACAGCCACCAGGCATCACATGCCTGGGACGATGACATCCCCTCCCTGCATAGCTCATCACATAGCTCCTGGCAGAGTGGACAGGTGTCATGCCTATGAAGTTCTTTTTCCCTTCCTTCCTCCTCTTGACTGCCAGGTAGCCAGGTTAGGCCCTGGGGGGTGCCACTTGGGTTGGCCAAGTCTGCTGGGAGTTACCAGGAAGGGCTGCCTCGGGCTGACAGCACACTGTTTTGCACAGTCTCATTCCCTGCTCATTAGTGGGACAGTCTTGGTTTGTATTTTGTGCTTCGGAAGGTGCCAAGAGAGAGAAGGACTTGGATGCTGGGAAGTGTGCCTGCAGTCACAGCCTCAGGCCACAGTAGCCCAGACTGGGTCTCCTGAGTCTGGGACCTGCAGCCCCCAGAGCCGAAAGCTGTGAGTCCACTGGTGCTGGATCAGATGTATAGTGTGTTGTGTAAGGAGTTGGCTGCTTCATGACTCAAGGATGTTAGGGATTAAAAGCAGTCACACATTATGCTACTTGAAGTTGAACCTTTTTATAAGACAAGCTGAAGCTGTGATCTTAAATTGTCTCTGACCTTTTATAAGACAATTTATTTTCAAATAAATTTATTTTGCTGTACTGCAAAAAAAAAAAAGGATGTGTCCATGTGAGAACTATTGAAGGAGCTATGTAGATGCTCTTTGTCAGTGTCTGGGAAAGGAGGACTGTCAGAAGGTGAAGAGCAGAGTGTTTTCCTAATGAGACAGAAACAGTTATCGCCATCTTTTATGTGAAAAGAAAAGTTATAGAGAAGTTACATGAAGAATACACAGCCAAAGGGCTAGTCTTTGGTCAACCTGGGTCTGGAATGTGGTAGTTGGATGCCATATTAGTGTGGGAGATTTCTTTCACTGAGAGGGGCCTTGGAGTTGGAAAGAGCACTGGACTAGGAGGCTTCAGTCTGGTACTTAGCCCTTGTCTACCATTCAAGACTGTCCAGTGGTTAGGTTTGCCAATTTACTGCTTTGGAAATTAAAATCTGTGACCTGTGCATCATTGTCCCCTAGGCTTCCAGAGGTCACCCCTGAGGGATTGGGGACAGACACATACCTGGGAACAGCGTCTCATGCTCCCTTGGGACCTGACTAGAATTATCTCACAGCGTGAGTTTCTATGTCTTTTCTCTCTCTCATTTTTCATTGTAGAGTACAAATAAATGAATTTGAGAAGTGAATGCTGTGTAAGGCTTTTCAGCTCTAGAAATTTAGGTGGCAGAGCCAGACTTTGTTTTTGGGCCCATCCCAAGGAAGGAGGCCTGCCTGTGTCCTAGGGAGGTGGGCTGCTCACAGAATGGGGTAGTGGCACTCACTCTGAAACTACAGCACACATGAGCTTATGCCGCTCCTCAGTGGACAAGTAGGAAAGAGGAGCTCCCCTTCTTTTCCACAGAGCATCTGGAGGTGGGGTGTCTGTTAGAGGAGGTGGGACTGGGTGAGTTGATATCCAAAGCAGTGAATTGGCAAGTTAATCATGGAGCCTATATACATGCCTCTCACATGTGAAGTATTTCAGGAGGTGAAGAGAGGTTAGATCTTTGGGGAATATCTGGATATAGATTCAGTAGGAATGGGGGTATGCATGCCACTGATATATGGGAATGAAACTCCCAACCTGAGAGGTACCTGGGATGAGTTCGTGCTCTCTAAAACAAAAGAATGAATTTTAGGAACAAACAGAGGTCATTATAAGAGTAGAATATTTATAATATTAAGAGTAGAATATTTATCGAGGAAAGAAAGCTTTTGTCCAAGACAGGGATAGAAAGAGGGGTTGCTGAGCAAGTTGTCTCTGGGAAGCGGTCTCTTTCAAGGACTTTTATAGAATAAAATCATGTGGTAAGGCAGGTCTAAGGTGAAGAATATGCATATATATATATATATATATATATATATATGTATATATATATTAGTACAAGGTCTCACTACACAGATCGGACTCATAATGATCCTCCTGTTTTCAGCTTCCCAAGCTCTGGGATTATAGGCACGTGCCACCACATCCAGTCTCAGTAGCTGTCTCAGTGCACCTGGGGCCAGCACAGGAAGCTGGGATTGAACCCCGGTCCACTGCGCCTGCCTAAGCAGGCACATTAGTCCCTTGAGCTATCTAGCCAGCCCTTTGTAGACCAATATTTTGATGAGCATTTGTATAATATTCACAAATATAGTAAGGATGAGTGAGAAGGTGGGAATGAAATGAGAGACCGCATCAAACCAACAGCTGACAAAGTGAATCACCTTGTAAGGATAATGGTGTAATGTACTTTACAGCTGGTCAGTGTGGATTTGGGGATGAGGGTGGAAGGGGAAATTAGCACTATGAATGGAATCCCAGGAAGCCAATTCTGAAGGTGGTTTTTTAAAAGCTAGTTGCCCTAAGGTTTCTTCTCAAAGCAAATTCTTTCACTTCCACGGAGGGGTCCTGGAGGGATGCCCTCTAGGTATCTAGGTATTGTTCCATCCAAAGTATTTGGCTTCCTTTTGATGTTTATCTTTTTAGCAACCAAGTTTCCTTCTCCTTCATCTTTACAGGCTTCAACTTTACTGGAGTTTCCTTTCTGGGTCAAACTCAACACTTCTAGAAGTCCCCAACAGTACCCGTGCCACAGCCCTAAACTTTGGGCTGACCTGAACTCTCCTCTGCCGGATTGACTATGTTCTCTTTAATCTCTGAAGTCTTAGGACATGAGCAAAATGTAGCTCATTTTTCTTTCAGAGAACAACACACGTGGTCTGGAGTCCAAAGGCCAAGCTTGATCTTTACAGTTTGCATTTCCAGCCGCACTCTGGCACTCTGGGCTCTGACCAAAGTCCTCCAACAAGCGTGGCTGACAGCACTCTCAGGCTGCTTTTCCAGACGGCACCGCCAACCCTTTTCAAAGTCCTTCTGTAACCCACTTTCCAGAGCTTCTGAACCGTGTGGTCAGGCAGCATCACAGCCGCCTGTTCTTAGCCACTTTTCTTGTTGCTGAGAAGAAATGCTCAACATTCACAACTCAAATGAGAAATGCCTAAAATCTGATTATTTTTAGGTTTAATTCAGCATATAATGTGAATTAATTAAAGTAATACATGTAGATACGTACTGTAGATATTCATATTCAAACAATGTATTCTTCATGTAACCCTTCTTTCAGCTCTGTTGTCTAGAATCTTCAAATTAATTGTTCTTTCTTTCTTTTTAAAAATTGCTCTTTCTTGATTCTCTAAAATGTTTATAGGGGCCGGGGAGATGGCTCAGTAGAATAAGTGCTTCCCTCGCAAGCGAAAGGGCCTGAGTTCAAACCCTGGTTCCGCCGGGGGGGGGGGGGAAGGGGGGACAACAACAAAAAAACCAAGCCACAGAAAATTTATAGTACTGGTCAGCTATATCTAATAAACTTTTCATACTTCCTGTTTTTTGTGTGTGTCCTTATTACACTTCTGGGATTTGGAAAAGCCCTGGCATCTCACCAGCTTGGAATATCTAGTCTGACTTCAGTTTTGGCTGCACTCTAAGGGATCTCTTCCAACTCACAGAATTCCTTTCCAAATTCAAGGAGTTCTAAAAGGAGAAGTCTTTCTCAGAGCTATAGGGACGAGGCAGTGGTGGAGCAAATGAGATCCGATGCCCGTCATCCTGAGTGTGAGTGGCAGGTGAGCCCCTGTTCTTGTCTCCATTTGATTTCTACCTCTGAAACTCAGACTGCCTCTCTTCTCCATTTCAGGTAGACAAAGGTGGGTCAAGCCAGTGGCAGCTGAGTTAGATAGAAACATTATAGGTAGGCAGGCAGGGCCAGGCCCTCAAGAGACCCAGTGTAGAAGACAAGATATGTTGCAACTATGGGAGAGACAGGCACTTCTGCTGTGGGCCAGACCTCAAGACAAGAGATTAAACAAATGCAGCCACATACAGAAAAGCTGCTCAGCTGAGAGAGGACTGGGTGGGGAGAGGGGGACCAGCGGCATCCAGGGTGACAACATACCCTTCAAGATGCTCTGGTGACCTCCTACCTCCCATTAGTCCCCACCTCCTACAGGTTCCAACACCTCCCAATAGTACCACCAGCTGGAGACCAGGCCTTCAGCACTGGAGGCCTTGCAAGACTCCAGATGCACATTAGACGTGCTGTGAGAATACATTTTTGCGCCTGGGCAGAGCCTGGAGGTGGGAGGGCACTGCTTGGGGCAGAGCTGAGTCCAGGAGCAGGGGGCAGGGGGAAGTGTGGGAATGACAAGCTGGTTCTGTGCTCCCGGATGGAGACCCACTTGCAGCGAGATGGTGAACAAACAATACTTTGGCGGGTGTACTCTGTGCAGGGACAAGAGGAAGCAGCTTAATGTTTCTGTATCCTGGTCTCTCTGGTGCTGACTTGTGGCTCCACCCTCTGGTGTTAAGCTCGTCCTCCCTTCTATTGGCTTCTGATATTTCTCTGCAGCTGAGGAGAGCTGCAGGCAGCTGTGATGGGCCTGTGCCTAAGAGATCCTTGCTTCTCCTGGGTCTCACGGCTCCTGGGAATCATTGGTTTCCTCAGTGAGTAGCTGGGATCCCTGGAAGGGAGGGCGCCTATCAGGTGCTGGGATGATTGGAAGAAGCCTTCAGTCCTGAAAGCTGTTAGCCTCTGAAGTCTTAGGGAAATGAAACAAAAGTCACTGTGTTATGATTGAAGAATGTAGCATTGTTGATAGAGCTCTGGGTGCAGCAAAGAGGAATAGGGGTTGAAGAGGCTGTGGATGCTGGAGCAGGGTGACTGTGGCTACAGGGAAGGGTCTTTAGAGGGAGCGAGGCTGGCTATGTGTATCAGCAGGGAGAGTCTGGAGCTGCCTGGGGAAAGTGAGACAAACTAAGAAGCTTGTCCGTGGGGTAGGGGAGTGAGGACGCATTGTCCCTTGCCTGGAACTGAGAAGATCCTCACCAGCTCTGCTGCTGTGCTGGGGAACACGGCTGAACCAGCACTCTGGGGTCTGAGCCGGAGGAAGCTGCTATGGGCTGGGTGTCTCAGTCTTCTCCAGTGAACAGGAGTGGCCCTCCTTGACCCGGCTTGGGACTCAGCTCTGAGCAGATCCTTACTGCCACTGTGAGAGGCCCCCAGAGGTCTCAGGTACATCTTAAAGTCCACCTTGGTGCTTATTTAAAATGCGGGAAGAATCAGTCTTTGGTAGGAGAAGTACTGCAGGAAGAAGCCTTTAACCTTCCCGGGAGTTACCCCCTCCCCTTCCAGCCTGAAGTACTGATCTGTCCTGAGGCCTTGGGTGGAAGTTTTGTTTCTCAACACTGTTTCTGTCAAAACATTTAAAAAGCAGAGGATGGACCCATCAATTCCAGAATAAATGAGCAGATAGCGGAGTATACTGCACTGCGGCTTCGTGCTGAAGGTGGGCTGTGTCTTGTCAGCATCTGCTCTTAGAGAGTTTGAATGTCTTTTTAGGTTTGGGGAACTAAAGCGATCATCATTGCCTTATCTAATGGATAAACTTCATGTAGATTACTGTGGAATGTAGTTATTTCAAAAATGTTCTCCTGTTCTTTGCACATAGCCAGTGTGTCCTCAGGGGGCTTAGTCACTTAAAAACCTTAGGAAAGGGCTAGGGAGAGAGCTCGGAGGCAGTGCTGGCCCCGGAGCCTCCAGATACGATGAACAAATAATCTCAGCTGGGGAGGCTGACATAGGAGGATCACTGTGAGTCTGAGCTTCATAGTGAGACCCTGTACCAAATAAATAAATGAATGATTTAAGAAAAAAAAAGACCATTAGGAAAGAAAGGTCTCAGTCAGGTCTCAGCCCAAGATAGGTGGTCTTTAAAAAAAGCGCTCTTTTCTGATATGTTGGGCCATAGGTCATGTCAAGCAGGAATGCTGTGTGTCTTGTCTTGTAAAGGGACAACTCAGCGTCGTAATCATATTATTTTAAAGTTTTCACTGTGCTCGGTCATGGCTTTGGTTCTGAGACCTAACAAAAGATTATACTTCTATTATACTTTCTTCACGTACCTATAATTAGCAGAACATGCTCTTTGGGGCTCTCTTTGTATCTCTAGCCTGATGTTGAAGTATCCGCCTACTAGTTGTCTTCTCTAGCAGGTGGACAGTCTGAACAGGCTGGTTTTTTAAGCCGTAGGCCACAGTGGTCCCTGTTCTGCTCAGTCACTCTAGGCACTTGTTTTTTCTTCCAGGGGAGACACAGGAGGGGGATGAGACTCCAGCTCAGGTCCTGGATGGGCCAAAAAGCAGTGCAGGAAGGGTGGGCCCTAGCGAGGGAAGGGAAGTTCGCAGAGCTGGGGGCAGTGCTCTGGGCTCCGTGTCCAGCTCTGTCTTCCGCGACCTCAGCCAGGTCCACTTTCCTGGGGAGCCCTCGCTTCCATAACAGGATGGGGCTTGGACAGATTATCTCCAAGGCCCTTCCTGTAACTGGCACAGCAAAGTGAAACTACTTTTTAAAAATTTAAAAATAATTTTTATTTGCTCATGTTTGCAGTCTTCCTAGAGAAGACCCTGGGTTGTCCTTGTGGCCACTTCCTCAGCCCTCACTGGAGGGAAGTTTTCTCCTCTTCAGCCTTCTCCCTGGGGCCCCCGAGGGAGTTCTCAGGGCCTCTGACCTCAGGTCCCTGCCCAGGGACATTATCTCTCTTCTCACACTTGTGAAACTTAGTCCCTAACCACCCTCAGGAAGGCTGCGCAGCTGTGCTGGTTAGAGGCAGATTATAAAAGCCCCAGCCAGGGCTTGGCTGTTGATCCTGTCTGTGCAGTAACAAAAGACCCTGTCCTGCTTCTTGTGACCCTCTTGCGAAGTTAGCAGGGAAGGTGGTAAACCTTGTTTTGACTCCATGGTCCCTGGAATTCCTGAGGAAGGTGCTCCTTTGGAAATAGTCTCTCAGTGAGTCTTATTTCCCTGATCACTTATATTTACAGTCCACTGTTGTGCTACAGTGGCCAGTGCTCACTGCCTGTTGCCCCTGGAGACAGTACTCTGACGCTGGTGTCTACAGGAAGAGCTTTCCTGTGGGTGGATAGGCCAGGAGGCAGAGGCAGACACAAAGCTGCTTCCTCACGGGACTGGTGGGTGAGGATGGATTTGAGGGCTGATGGGGGAGACCTGACAGCTGTCACGGAGTCCCAGAGGCATAATCTGCGCTGTGTACACTGGGCTCTGTGGAAGTTGTGGACACGTTGCAGCTGGGAGTTCCCATTCTCTCCACTGCTGGGCCTGTCTTGCAGCTGTGGACCACACCCCACCTCCTAATCCAAGTTTATGAAGCTGTTCTGCTATTGGGTTCTGCCTCTTGCAGGCTTCTGGTTTGCCTCTGCTCTCAAGGTTGGCAATTTCCTGAAAAAAAAAACAGCTTCTTAGCAGCTTTCAGAGATGGGGAAGTTCTGGTTTTATGGCTAGTTTCTGTGGAAACTTTGCATTTCAGCATGTGATTTGCTCTGAATGAAATATATGAGCAAGATAATACATGATACTTTTACTGTGTTCCTCTTATTATCAAAGGAGCCACAGGATGCTATACCTGGTTTACAGGGAGAATGAAGGGACACCTGTTCAGGCCAGGGGGCACCCTGTGATGCCTTTACAAAGAAGCGCCTGGGTCACCTGGGCCTCGGGTATTTCTGGGTACCTGCCATCTACAGTGTTTACCTTGGGAGGTAAACACTTTGAACTTGTGCCTGATGAACTCTGCATCCCCTATAATTGCTCCCATTGTCACCTGTAGTACCTTTCTATTATAAGACAACCTACTAAAGAGAGGGGAAATGGGCTAACTAAACAGAGTTAGCAACATACATTCAGAAAATCTTAGCTCAAGCTGGGGATAAGAAGTCCTCCCCCTGCTCTTGGTCCACAGATGTTTTCAGGTTGCTGGGCCACATGTGTTTTCAGGTGTTGGGGAGTTGGAGGTTGTGGTGTGGGCACAGGTCAGTGAATTTCCTTTTAAACCCAAGAGGTCTGTGAGGACAGAACCAGGGTACACCTTGCAACTTGAGGTAGCATGAAATCAACTCTCTGAATCCCATCCCTGTGCTCAGGAAAGGACCCTGACAGGGTAGGTGGTGAGGAAGTGACACCAGCTTGGAACAGGGAAGGTCTGGTTCTGCCACACTTGACACTCCTCAAGATGATGGTGACAGTGGCTAGTACTAAGGGAACAATGGAATACTGGGCCGGAAGTATTTCTCTGCTTAAATCCAAAGAATAGTTAATTGAAATACCCACTATTTCAGTGATCATGAATCTTTTAGAGACTGGATACATAAACTACAGCCCTAAACCTACTTATTGCAAAGCTCCAAAGCTGCTTCTTTGTGTGCTCTTTTAAAATTGATTGATTGATTTGGTACAGGGTCTCGCTACGCAGCTCAGCACAGCATGTGGTACTGGGGCTTGAACTCAGGTCCTTGTGCTTGCAGGCTGGTGCTTAGACCACTGAGCTATCTCCCCAGCCCCTGTCTATAGTTTCTTACTTGATGCTTGGCTGCTGGGGCAATGCAAGGGTGACTTGGATTGTGTACGTGCAGAGCGGGCTCTGTGTGCAGCACATGTGCCATTGGTTCACCACATTTCCACTTAATAGATGAGAAAACCACAGCTAGAGAAATTGAACAACTGCTCACATTCACACAGTCAGACGATGGAGGACCTGGACCCAGATCTCATCTCACGGAGCCCAGTCTTGCCTTTTGCTTCAATACACCGCCTAACTACGTCACTAAGTGACACTAGAATCAATTTGAGGTGCATCAAAGACTAAACATTAAAACTGAAACCATGAAAGTAAGAAAGAAAACTAGAGAAAATAAAGAGCATATCTTTTCAAGGTGAAAGCTTTCCTTTTAAGCAAGATATGAAACCAATATGTTCTAAAAATTGGTTACTTGTAACTGCATGAAAATGATATTTTGGCCCATGGGTAAACATGCTGTCCTGAATTCAGAGGAATTCTAGCAAACATTTCAAATGGCATTTTTCATAGAAATATAAAAAAGTTGCTGAAAGTTGGTATGGAATCAGAAAAGACCCCAAAGAACAAAAGCAAAAGAACCAAGCTAGATGCATCACATTCTGTGATTTCAAAATAGATTACAAAGTTACTATAATAAGACAGCACAAGATAGGCATAAAAATAGATGCATTGCCTAATGGAACAAATCAAAATCCCAGAAAGAATCCTAAACATTTATAATATACTCAATTGATTGGATTTTTCACAAACATGTTAACAAAATACAGTGGGGGAATGGACAGTCTCTTCAGTAAATTGTGTTGGGAAAACTGAATCTTCACAAGCACAGGAATGAAATTGGACACTCATCTCACTGTGTATAAAAAACCTAGCTCGATATGGACCAAGGGGTTAAAATATGTAGACTTAAATGTAATGCTTCTAGAAGAAAACTTAGGGCAATAGCTCTAGGACATTAATCTGGAAGGTGATTTCTTGACTAGAACTCCAAATATAAAGACAATAGAAGCAACTGTTGACAAAGGGATTGCATCAAAGGTAGGCTTTTTGTTTCTCTCTCTCTCTCTCTCTCTCTCTCT
>NW_004524608.1:321727-334857 GCF_000260255.1 Octodon degus | reverse complement strand
TTTCTTCTATATCTCTCTTCTGCTGCTTATTTACTATCGACGCTCTTGATTCATGCATTTGAGCCGAGCTAGTATCCTCCGCACTTGTTCTGGGTGGGTTCAGACGCTATTGTTTCAGACATTTCAGCTGTGTGATTCCTAATTTCTTCTGTGCTAGTGTCCTCTGCATTTATTCTGGGTGGGCTTTGGGCCTGAGATTGTATTTTGCTTCTTCTCTTTGTCATTTGGTATAGCACTGTCCTCTTTCCTTTGTTGTCAAGCTTTGGTGCAGTTATAACCTTAGCACCTACTGTGATTTGGGTGCAGATCTACTAAGTTTGAGTCCATCCAGTTGTACCTGACTTGCGTCTAACTGCTGTACTCAGTTCCTTCCTGCTATGGCTTTTGGCAGTGAACCTGTTGTTCCCCTCTGGCAAGATGTTTTGCTCCTGGATTAGTTGGGTGGTTCTGGTCCCTAGTCTCTCTAGCAGGGACCTCAGCTGCTGAGTTTCAACCCAGGCCTGCATGACAGGCCTGGACTGGGGCTGGAGGTGTCCACAGGGTTCAGGGGTGTGCAGAAGCTCTTCCACACACTTTCAGGGTCTGGGCTTGGGCTGGGTCTGGAGGGGAACCCAGAGTATGGTGGAAGGTCTCAATCATGCAGTGAGCCTGGGCTTGGTCTGGAGAGGTCCAGCAGGAGCAGAGGAACAGGGAAACTCTCCCACACACTCACAGGGTCTGGGCTTGAACTAAGTCTGGAGGGGTCTCGAGAGTGAGCAAGGCAGAAGTTCTCACTCATGCAGTGGTCTTGGTCTGGCTCCTGATGGGTGGAGGAGTCCCAAGTGCACAGCAGGAGGTCTCAATCATGCAGTGAGCCTGAGCTTGGTCCAGAGAGGTGCAGAGGGCACAGGGGAGCACAGAGGCTCTCTCACACACTCGCTGGGCCTGGGCTTGGCTGGGTCTGGAGGGGTCCCAAGAGCAAGCGAGGAAGAAGTTCCACCTTTTTCATTTAAAAAAAAAAAATTGAGACAGGGTCTTACTAATTTATTAAATTACCCAGGTAGGTTTCAATTTGTAGTCTTTCTGTCCGAGGCTCCCAGAGTGCTACAGTTGAAATTATTCTCTTGCTTCCCATAGGGCGTTTCCCTCTTGGAGAGCAGGCTAGGAGCCCTTAGCAAGCTCTCCTCCCACTACAGGAGAGGCTGCTTCTCCTGTCCATGAACAGTCAGCTGGGAAGCAAGGCCGTGCTGCTGTACACTGGAGCACGAGAGTCCTCCATGCCTGCAGGTAGGCGTGCACTGGAGGCAGCCAGACCCAGTCTGTGACAGCTGCTTTGAGCATCTCTTCCCAACTCTCTAATCAGCATCAAGATGTTCACAGTAGGAATCTGCCATGGTGGGGGTGGTTGCACCTCAGAAATTGGCTCGCACTGAAGCCTGTCTCTGTTGCTTTTGTAAAGCCATCAGTGAAGCTGTGACTTGCACATCATTGTCCCCTGGGCTTCAGGAGGTCACCCCTGAGAGATCAGGGAGCAGACAGATACTTGGGAGCCCTATCTCATGCTTCCTTGGGACCTAACTAGAATTATTTCACAGCATGAATTACTATGTCTTCTTTCTCTCTCTCTCTCTCTCTCTCTCTCTCTCTCTCTCTCTCTCTCTCATTTTTCATTGTTGAGTACAAAAAAGTGAATTTGAGAAGTGAACCCTGTGTAAGGTTTTTCAGCCCTGAACAACTGGGTGGCACAGCCAGGCTTTGTCACTGGGCCCAGTCCAGTGAAGAAGGCCTGCCTGAGTCCTAGGAAGGTGGGCAGCTCCCAGGACGGGGTAGTGGCACTCACTCTGGAACTACAGCACACATGTGCTTGTGCCACTCTTCAGTAAACAAGTAGGAGAGAGGAGCTTCCCTTCCTTTCCTCAGAGCATCTGGAGGTGGGGTGTCTGTTAAGGGATGTGGAGCTGGAGGAGGGTGTGTGCCAGAAGCCATCTTGGGGCCAGGGAGTGTGGCAGATGGTGAGTGGGACAGGCACAGTTTTGCTCTGTGAATATTTGCTGAGTGGATGCCTGTCCAAGTGAAAGGTTGCTTTCTGGGCATCAGGGATTTCAAAACCAGGAAGTGGGTAAGGCAGCAGACACTCACTGTAGGGCTTAACCTTCACTCACACCAGCCTGGAGGAGGGTGTTCCACTGTGCTGCTTAAAGGGCCAGGTCCTGCCACAGAGAACAGGGTGAGAATCAACATACCTTTTCCTGCATGGGGCACAGGCCACTAGGGAAGGGGCCTAGTAGAGGATAGAAGCATTGGACAGGGTGGAGGGTGATGGGGTGTCCTTCTGAGATCCATAAAGGAAAGGTTGCCCTCCTATAATTCGGGGTTATTTTCTCAGTGAACAGCTGCTCCTGACCACACCCCAACTCTTTGTCCCATCAGGAGGGGCCTCAAGGTCTGCAGGTACATTCTAGGCTGTGGGTGGAGCTTTCAGAGTCCCACTCTTCCCTGGAGTGCAGGGCTATAGCTTGAGCCCCTGCTAGGGAACAAGTTGTGCTGAAGTCAAGGTCTATCTCCTCCTGGACTGGAAGAGATGTTGAGAACCACTGAACCAGTATGCACTCAGAAACCTGTGTGCATGGGTTCCTGCTTCTCTACAAAGGAAGTGCAACAGGCCTTGAGGGAGACCAGCAGAAAGGTGTCCATCTAATGTGGCTGGGGTGTGAGTCACTGAGGTTGTGCAGAACACCTGGGTAGAGGCTGAACAGGAGCCCTAGGCCATACACAGTGGTTGGGCCAGAGGCTGCTGAGATGAAGCCACAGGTCTCAAATTCATTGCCTGAGGGTGCTGTGGGGAGGGGAACTGCTATCTGTGACAGGCCTGACCTTTCTCCTATCTAGTTTCTCACAGTGGCCTTCTAAAGTGTCTACATAGACTCCTGGGAGAAATTAGTCAATCCAGGGTGGAGAAGATATGTCTATGTGAGAACTAGTGAAGGAGCTATGCAGATACCCTTCCTCATTGTCTTGAAAAAGGTGTGGTCAGGAGGTGAACAGCAGAGTGTTTTACTAATGAGATACAAACAATTATCCCCACTTTTTATGTGGAAAAAAAATAAATTGTAGAGAAGTTAAATAAAGAGTGCACAGTCAAGGGCCAGCAGTATAGCTCAGCAGTCTAAGCACTTGCTCAGGTAAGCACAGGGGGCAGGGTTTGATCCCTGGCACTGTATGCCACATCAGCCTTGCCTCTGGGTATATTGAGTCCTGGTGTGGTGGTGCACACCTGTAATCTCAGCACTAGGGAGGCAGAAAACAGGAGGATCACTACAAGTACAAGCTGCGTAGTGCGACCCTGCCTAAAAATAAAAATAAAAAATAAAAATGCACAGTCAAAGGGCCAGTATTTGGTCAATCTGGGTCTGGAATGTGGTAGTTGGATGCCATATTAATGTGGGAGATTTCTTTCACTGAGAGGGGCTTTCGATCTGGAAAGAGCACTGGACTAGGAGGCTGGAGGCTGGTACTTGGCTCTTGTCTAACATTCAAGACTGTCCATTGGTTAGGTTTGCCAATTTACTGCTTTGAAAATCAAAAGCTGTGACCTGTGCATCATTGTCCCCTAGGCTTCTGGAGGTCACCCCTGAGGGATTGGGGACAGACACATGCCAGAGAACAGCGTCTCATGCTCCCTGGGACCTGACTAGAATTATCTCACATTGTGAGTTTCTATGTCTTTTCTCTCTCTCTCTCTCTCTCTCTCTCTCTCTCTCTCTCTCTCTCTCTCCCTCTCTCATTTTTCATTATTGAGTACAAATAAGTGAATTTGAGAAGGGAACCCTGTGTAAGGTTTTTCAACACTGGAAATCTGGGTGGCAGAGCCAGACTTTGTTTTTGGGCCCAGCCCAGGGAAGGAGGCTTGCCTGAGTCCTAGGGAGATGGGCTGCTCACAGGATGGGGTCATGGAGTTCACTCTGGAACTACAGCAAGCACACATGTGCTTATGCTGCTCCTCAGTGGACAAGTAGGAGAGAGGAGCTCTCCTTCCTTTCCACAGAGCATCTGGAGGTGGGGTGTCTGTTAGAGGAGGCAGGACTGGGTGAGTTAATTTCCAAAGCAGTAAATTGGCAAGTTAATCATGGTGCATATATACATGCCTCTCACATGTGAAGTATTTCAGGTGGTGAAGAGAGGTTAGATCTTTGGGGAATATCTGGTGTATAGATTCAGTAGGAATGGGGGTATACATGCTACTGATATAGGGGAATGAAACTCCAAACCCGAAGGGTACCTGAGACAAGTGCTTGCTCTCTAAAATTAAAGAATAAATTTTAGGAACAAATAGAGGTTAAGAGTAGAATATTTACTGGGTAAAGAAAGATTTTGTCTGAGAGACGGACAGAAGTGGGGTCTGAGTGGGTTGTCCCTGAGAATCTGTCTCTTCCAGGGACTTTTATAGAGTAAAACCATGTGGTGAGGCAGGTCTAAGGTGGGAACTTGCTTAGGTGGGCATTAGGTGGGGCAAAACTATGGTCAACCAATGAGATTACAAGAACCATTGCTCAGGTAAAATTGATTAAATCCAGAACCGAATGGAGAAGCGAGTCATGCAACAAGTGGGCATGAATATAGAGCGGGAGTTTATCTGGTAGCCAGACAGTAGTGGTTGGATTAGTGACTTCTCCTGGCTTCCTCAAGGTGACGATCAATCCCAGATGCTTATCTTTAGGGAGATAAGCATTTGTTTGAACTTTGGTCTTTAGGTCTGGCCCACAGTGGGAGCACCCATCTCTCTCACAGTTGCAACCTATTTTGTCTTCTGTGCTGTCTCCTACCCTTGTATGACTGTAATATTTCTATCTAATTTAGCTGCCTACAGTACCTCCACATATCCACTGGTCACACTTCTGTCCCTCATGTTGTGAAATGTCCAAGAGAGAAATCCTGTGCAGTACAAAGGGACAAGGGCCACAGTGACCTTCCCTAGGGCCTACCATTGCTATCCTTGGAGGCTTCATCCTCAGAAGGGTTCACAACAGGCTGCTCACACTCACAAAGTGGAGATGCTTTCCAGTTGTTTCTCGTAGAACAGTATGTGTTCTATTTTACCTTCTGATTTTATAGCAAATAAGTAAAATAGCACACACTTGACTTAATGGCCTTTAAATGCAAAACAGAGAGTTCCCTATTCTATTTTCCTATAGATGCCAGTGTCTTTGATAGTATTTTTAATAAAGAAAAGAGAGAGTTTAAAATCAGAATGAATGAGAAGACATTATGATGCAGGGGAATGAAACTACCAATCAGAAAGATGCCTGGGATGAATTTGTGTTTTCTCTAAAACTGAAGAATGAATTTTAGAAATGGAGGTTAAGAGGAGAATATATTTATTGGGGTGAAAGAAAGTTTCTGTGAGAGAGAGACAGAAGGGGACCTGAGCAGGTTGCCAAGGAATTTGTATTTTCTAGGAATTTTTATGGAGCAAAACCATGAGGTGAGGTGGGTCTAAGGTGGGAAACATAGGAACTTGTTAGGGGGGCATGAGGTAGGGAAAAACTATGGTCAGCCAATAAGATTACTCTTTTGTCTTGAGGTCTGGCCCATAGCAGGAGTGCTTATTAACCAAAAAGAAAAGGAATAGATAGATAGATAGATAGATAGATAGATAGATAGATAGACATATACATATACATATACATATAGATAATTTGATTATAGGGTCTACAGAGTCTAACTACACAGGTCAGGCTTGTAGTGATCCTCCTGTTTTCAGCCTCCCACCTGCTGGGATTACAGGTATGCACTACTGCACCCAGTCTCAGTGGCCATCTCAGCATGCCCTGGCAACAGGGCTGGCACAGCATGCCAGGGAACCACAGTCCACTGTGCCCGCCTAAGCAGGCACTTTAGTCCACTGAGCTATCTAACAAGCCCTTTGTAGGCCAATATTTTGATGAACATTTGCATAATATTCACAAATATAGTAAAGATGCGTGAGAAGGTGGAAAAGAAATGAGAGACCACATCAAACCAACAGCTGGCAAAGTCAATGACCCTGTAAGGGTAATGGTGTAATGCAATTTACAACTGGTCAGTGTGGATTTGGGGATGAGGGTGGAAGGGGAAATTAGCACTATGAATGGAATCCCAGGAAGCCTATTCTGAAGGTGACTTTTTCCAAGCAAGTTGCCCTAAGGTTTCTTCTCAAAGCAAATTCTTCCACTTCTCCATGGAGGGATCCTGGAGGGATGCCCTCTAGGTATCCAGTGTGTGGTTCCATCCAAAGTACTTGGCTTCCTTTTAATGTTTATCTTTTTAGCAACCAAGTTTCCTTTTGCTTCATCTTTACAGGCTTCAACTTTACTGGAGTTTCCTTTCTGGGTCAAACTCAACACTTCTAGAAGTCCCCAACAGTACCCATGCCACAGCCCTAAACTTTGGGCTGACCTGAACTCTCCTCTGCCAGATTGACTATGTTCTCTTTAATCTCTAAAGTTTCAGGACATGAACAAAATACAGCCAGTTTTTCTTTCAGAGGAAAACACACATGTCCTGGAGTCCAACAGCCAGTTGAATCCTTGTTCCCAACCTCTCAAGCCTGGTCTCTCTCTTTTTTTGTGTGTGTGTCATGTATTTAGTACAGGGTGTACAGGGTCTCACTACACAGATTTGACTCACTACACAGAATTGACTCACCTGTTTTCAGCCCCTCAAGTGCTGGGATTACTGGCTTGCGCCCTGATTACACCCTGTCTCAATCTCCATCTCAGCACACCATGGGGGTGGGGCCGGCACAGCACACTGGGGATCAAAACCCGGCCCCTGGTCTCTGCCAAGCAGACTTAAAACTAGCCTTTAGAGTTTGCATTTCTAGCCGCACTCTGGCACTCTGGGCTCTGACCAAAGTCCTCCAACGAACATGGCTAACAGCACTCTCAGGCCGCATTTCCAGACGGCACCGCCAACCCTTTTCAAAGTCCCTCTGTGGACCAATTCCCAAAGCTTCTGAACCGTGTAGTCAGGCAGCATCACAGCCGCCAACATCCACAACTGAAATGAGGAAAGCCTAGATAATCTAATTAATTTTAAGTTTAATTCAGTATATAACGTGAATTAAAGTAATACATATAGATACATACTGTAGATATTCATATTCAATCAGTGTACTCTTCATGTAACCCTTCTTTCAATTCTATTCTATTGTCTAGTATCTTCAAATTAGTTGTTCTTTCTTAATTCTCTAAAACATTTATAGTACTGGTCAGCTATATCTAATAATCTTTTTATACTTCCTGTGGTTTGTGTGTCTCCGTATTAGACTTCTGGGATTTGGAAAAGTCCCTGGCATCTCACCAGCTTGGAATATCTAGTCTGACCTCAGTTTTGGCTGTGTCGTTTTCCTCTCTAAGGGATCTCTTCCCACTCACACAAATCCTTTTCATATTCAAGCAATTCCAAAAGGAGAAGTCTTTCTGCAGAGCTACAGGGACGAGGCAGTGGTGGAGCAAATGAGATCCGATGCCCGTCATCCTGAGTGTGAGTAGCAGGTGAGCCCCTGTTCTTGTCTCTATTTGAAGTTTCTATCTATGAGACTCAGACTGCCTCTCTTCTCCATTTCAGGTAGACAAAGGTGGGTCAAGCCAGTGGCAGCTGAGTTAGATAGAAACATTATAGGTAGGCAGGCAGGGCCAGGCCCTCAAGAGACCCAGTGTAGAAGACAAAATATGTTGCAACTATGGGAGAGACAGGCACTTCTGCTGTGGGCCAGACCTCAAGACAAGAGATTAAACAAATGCAGCCACATACAGAAAAGCTGCTCAGCTGAGAGAGGACTGGGTGGGGAGAGGGGGACCAGCGGCATCCAGGGTGACAACATACCCTTCAAGATGCTCCGGTGACCTCCTGCCTCCCATTAGTCCCCACCTCCTACAGGTTCCAACACCTCCCAATAGTACCACCAGCTGGAGACCAGGCTTTCAGCACTGGAGGCCTTGCAAGGCTCCAGATGCACAGGACACCATCAGACCTGCTGTGAGAATACATTTTTGTGCCTGGGCAGAGCCTGGAGGTGGCAGGGCACTGCTTGGGGCAGAGCTGAGTCCAGCAGCAGGGGGTGGGGCAGGGGGAAGTGTGGGAATGACAAGCTGGCTCTGTGTTCCAAGATGGAGATGCACCTGCAGCAAGATGGTGGACAAGCAATACTTTGGCAGGTACATTCTATGCAGTGAAAAGAGGAAGCAGCTTAATGTTTCCGTATCGTGGTTTCTCTGGCGGTGACTTGTGGCTCCACCTCTGGTGTTAAGTTCTTCCTCTCTTCTATTGGCTTCTGATATTTCTCTGCAGCTGAGGAGAGCTGCAGGCAGCTGTGATGGGCCTGTGCCTAAGAGATCCTTGCTTCTCCTGGGCCTCATGGCTCCTGGGAATCATTGGTTTCCTCAGTGAGTAGCTGGGATCCCTGGAAGGGAGGGCGCTTAGCAGGTGCTGGGATGATTGGAAGAAGCCTTCAGTCCTGAAGGCTGTTAGCCTCTGAAGTCTTAGGGAAATGAGACAGGAAAGTCACTCTGTTATGATTTAAGAATGTAGCGTTGTTGATAGAGCTCTGGGTGCAGCAAAGAAGAATAGGTGTTTTGGTGTTGAAGAGGCTGTGGATGCCAGAGTAGGGTGACTGTGGCTACAGGGAGTGAGGCTGACTACATGTATCAGCAGGGAGAGGCCGGAGCTGCCTGGGGAAAGTGAGACAAACTAAGAAGCTTGTCCGTGGGGCAGAGGACTGAGGACACATTGTCCCTTGCCTGGAATTATAGGATCCTCATCAGCTCTGTTGCTGTGTTGGGGAACATGGCTGAACCAGCACTCTGGAGTCTGAGCCAGAGGAAGCTGCTATGGTCTGGGCATCTCAAGACTCTCCAGTGAACAGGAGTGGCCCTCCTCGACCCGGCTTGGGACTCAGCTCTGAGCAGATCCTTACTGCCACCATGAGAGGCCCCTAGAGGTCTCAGGTACATCTTAAAGTCCACCTTGGTGCTTATGTAAAATGCAGAAAGAATCGGTCTTTGGGTAGGAGAAGTACTGCAGGAAGAAGCCTTTAACCTTCCTGGGAGTTACCCCCTCCCCTTCCAGCCTGAAGTACTGATCTGTCCTGAGGCCTTGGGTGGAAGTTTTGTTTCTCAACACTGTTTCTGTCAAAACACTTAAAAAGCAGAGGATGGACCCATCAATTCCAGAATAAATGAGCAGATAGCGGAGTATACTGCACTGCGGCTTCGTGCCGAACTTGGGCTGTGTCTTGTCAGCATCTGCTCTTAGAGAGTTTGAATGCCTTTTTAGGTTTGGGGAACTAAAGCGATCATCATTGCCTTATCTAATGGATAAATTTCATGTAGATTACTGTGGAATGTAGTTATTTCAAAAATGTTCTCCTGGTTCTTTGCACATAGCCAGTGTGTCCTCAGGGGGCTTAGTCACTTAAAAACCTTAGGAAAGGGCTAAGGAGAGAGCTCGGAGGCAGTGCTGGCCCCGGAGCCTCCAGACATGATGAACAAATAATCTCAGCTGGGGAGGCTGACATAGGAGGATCACTGTGAGTCTGAGCTTCCTTGCCAGACCCTGTACCAAATAAATAAATAAATAAATAAATAAATAAATAAATAAATAAATATATTCAGAAGAAAAAAGACCCTTAGAAAAGAAAGGTCTCAGTCAAATCTCAGCCCAAGGTAGGAAGGTCTTTAAATTACTCTTTTTCTTTTTTTTTTTCTTGTGGTACCAGGGATTGAATTTAGGACCCTGCTCTTGATAATTATAGCCAATCCTTTTTTTCTTTTTCATAGGAACCAGGGGTTGAACTCAGGCCTTTGTGCTTGCCAGGGAAGCACTTATTCTACTGAGCCATCTCCCCGGCCCCTAGCAGGGTCTTTAAAAAACACTCTTTTCTGATATGTTTGGGCCATAGGTCATATCAAGCAGGAATGCTGTGTTTCTTCTCTCATAAAGGGACAACTCGGCAACATAATGAACATGCACAATGTATAATTTTAAAGTTTTCACTGTGCTCTGTCATGGCTTTGGTTCTGAGACCTAACAAAAGATTATACTTCTGTTATGCTTTCCTCACGTACCTATAATTAGCAGAACATGCTCTTTGGGGCTCTCTTTGTATCTCTAGCCTGATGATGTTGAAGTATCCACCTACTAGTTGTCTTCTCTAGTAGGTGGACAGTCTGAACGGGCTAGATTTTTAAGCCATAGGCCACAGTGGTCCCTGTTCTGCTCAGTCACTCTAGGCACTTGTTTTTTCTTCCAGGGGAGACACAGGAGGGGGATGAGACTCCAGCTCAGGTCCTGGACGGGCCAGAAAGCAGTGCAGGAAGGGTGGGCCCTAGCGAGGGAAGGGAAGTTCGCAGAGCTGGGGGCAGTGCTCTGGGCTCCGTGTCCAGCTCTGTCCTCCACGACCTCAGCCAGGTCCACTTTCCTAGGGCAACCTTGCTTCCATAACAGGATGGGGCTTGGACAGATTATCTCCAAGGCCCTTCCTGTAACTGGCACAGCAAAGTGAAACTACATTTTAAAAAATTTTTTTTAAAAATTTTATTTGCTCATGTTTGCAGTCTTCCTGGAGAAGACCCTGGGTTGTCCTTGTGGCCACTTCCTCAGGGCTCACTGGAGGGAAGTTTTCTCCTCTTCAGCCTTCTCCCTGGGGCCCCCAAGGGAGTTCTCAGGGCCTCTGACCTCAGGTCCCTGCCCAGGGACATAATCTCTCTTCTCACACTTGTGAAACTTAGTCCCTAACCACCCTCAGGAAGGCTGCGCAGCTGTGCTGGTTAGAGGCAGATTATAAAAGCCCCAGCCAGGACTTGGCTGTTGATCCTGTCTGTGCAGTAACAAAAGACCCTGTCCTGCTTCTTGTGACCCTTTCGCGACGTTAGCAGGGAAGGTGGTAAACCTTGTTTTGACTCCATGGTCCCTGGAATTCCTGAGGAAGGTGCTCCTTTGGAAATAGTCTCTCAGTGAGTCTTATTTCCCTGATCACTTATATTTACAGTCCACTGTTGTACTACAGTGGCCAGTGCTCACTGCCTGTTGCCCCTGGAGACAGTACTCTGACGCTGGTGTCTACAGGAAGAGCTTTCCTGTGGGTGGATAGGCCAGGAGGCAGAGGCAGACACAAAGCTGCTACCTCGCGGGACTGGTGGGTGAGGATGGATTTGAGGGCTGATGGGGGAGACCTGACAGCTGTCACAGAGTCCCAGAGGCATAATCTGCGCTGTGTACACTGGGCTCTGTGGAAGTTGTGGACACGTTGCAGCTGGGAGTTCCCATTCTCTCCACTGCTGGGCCTGTCTTGCAGCTGTGGACCACACCCCACCTCCTAATCCAAGTTTATGAAGCTGTTCTGCTATTGGGTTCTGCCTCTTGCAGGCTTCTGGTTTGCCTCTGCTCTCAAGGTTGGCAATTTCCTGAAAAAAACAGCTTCTTATCAGCTTTCAGAGATGGGGAAGTTCTGGTTTTATGGCTAATTTCTGTGGAAACTTTGCATTTCAGCATGTGATTTGCTCTGAATGAAATATATGAGCAAGATAGTACATGATACTTTTACTGTGTTCCTCTTATTGTCAAAGGAGCCACGGGATGCTATACCTGGTTTACAGGGAGAATGAAGGGACACCTGTTCAGGCCAGGGGGCACCCTGTGATGCCTTTACAAAGAAGCGCCTGGGTCACCTGGGCCTCAGGTATTTCTGGGTACCTGCCATCTACAGTGTTTACCTTGGGAGGAAGCACACTTTGAACTTGTGCTTGATGAACTCAGCATCTCCTATAATTGCTCCCATTGTCGCCTGTAGTACCTTTCTATTATAAGACAACCCACAAAAGAGAGGGGAAATGGGCTAACTAAACAGAGTTAGCAACATACATTCAGAAAATCTTAGCTCAAGCTGGGGATAAGAAGTCCTCCCCCTGCTCTTGGTCCACAGATGTTTTCAGGTTGCTGGGCCACATGTATTTTCAGGCGTTGGGGAGTTGGAGGTTGTGGTGTGGGCACAGGTCAGTGAATTTCCTTTTAAACCCAAGAGGTCTGTGAGGACAGAACCAGGGTACACCTTGCAACTTGAGGTAGCATGAAATCAACTCTCTGAATCCCATCCCTGTGCTCAGGAAAGGACCCTGACAGGGTAGGTGGTGAGGAAGCGACACCAGCTTGGACCAGGGAAGGTCTGGTTCTGCCACACTTGACACTCCTCAAGATGATGGTGACAGTGGCTAGTACTAAGGGAACAACTATGGAATACTGGGCCGGAAGTATTTCTCTGCTTAAATCCTAAGAATAGTTAATTGAAATACCCACTATTTCAGTGATCACAAATCTTTTAGAGACTGGATACATAAACTACAGCCCTAAACCTACTTATTGCAAAGCTCCAACGCTGCTTCTCTGTGTGCTCTTTTAAAATTGATTGATTGATTTGGTACAGGGTCTCGCTACGCAGCTCAGCACAGCATGTGGTACTGGGGATTGAACTCAGGTCCTTGTGCTTGCAGGCTGGTGCTTAGACCACCGAGCTATCTCCCCAGCCCCTGTCTATAGGTTCTTACTTGATGCTTGGCTGCTGGGGCAATGCAAGGGTGACTTGGATTGTGTACATGCATAGCGGGCTCTGTGTGCAGCACATGTGCCATTGGTTTACCACATTTCCACTTAATAGATGAGAAAACCACAGCTAGAGAAATTGAACAACTGCTCACATTCACACAGTCAGACGATGGAGGACCTGGACCCAGATCTCATCTCACGGAGCCCAGTCTTGCCTTTTGCTTCAATACACCGCCTAACTACGTCACTAAGTGACACTAGAATCAATTTCAGGTGCATCAAAGACTAAACATTAAAACTGAAACCATGAAAGTAAGAGAATACTAGAGAAAATAAAAAAGTGTATCTTTTCAAAGTGAAAGCTTTCCTTTTAAGCAAGATATGAAACCAATAAGTTCTACAAATTGGTTACTTGTAAATGCATGAAAGTGATAGTTTGGCCCATGGGTAAACAGTCCATTCCATATTCAGAGGAATTCTTTTTTTTTTCTACAGTTTTATTGATAAACATATAGCAATGAGACAGTTTCAAATCAAATCGGAAGTACAGTTTCAACAAATAATACACTGCA
>NW_004524608.1:316330-320759 GCF_000260255.1 Octodon degus | reverse complement strand
TTTAGGCTAGCCCTGAACTCTCACTGTATTCCAGGCTATCCTCAAACTCATGGCAATCTTCCTGCCTCAGCCTTCCAAGTGCTGGGATTATAAGAGTGTTCCCCCATGCTGGGCTAGTATAGATATTTTGGACAATAGAATAAAGAGTCTTTAAAAACCTAAAAATAGATTTACCATATTGCTGTCCCACTTCTGGCATACAAGCAGAGTAAACAAGCTGCCTATATTGTAGTATTTGCCCTGCCATGTTTGCTGCAAAACTATCTACAATAGCAAGATATGGAAGCCCCCCAAGAGTCCATCAGTGGATGAGAGATAAGGCCTACAGGATGTATGTGGAATGGCTACAGGCCTAAAATACAAGGAACAGTCTGACATGAGGAGGAACTTACCAGCTGGGGAGAAGATAAGTGTTTCCCACCTGGGTGGGTCTTGGCTGCCTGCTAGGAGATCGTTCTTCAAGACCCTGTGGCACTGTCCCCTGGTCTGTTGCATCCTGACCTGGTCCCTAAGAAGAACAAATGGTGCCCTGTTCACTCTGCTGCACCTGTTGGACAAGGCAGGGCTGAGAGGAGGTAGGCTGAGGCCTCTGTGCCCATTGTTTGGGGCTCTGCTGGGGACAGCACTCAGAGACCAGTGGGGTGTCCTAGAGCCTTCACATTGTGCTGTCCTGGTGGTGGGAGCATGTGCTCACCAAATCTCTATTTGTTCCTCTACATTTCTTTCTAACATGAAGGATCAGAAATTTATTATTATTTGCATTAAGTATCAGCTTGAAAAAAAAAAAGTATCAGCTTGTTACTGCTGAAATTTTTGAATCACCCTTTGACAATCCACTTCCCCCTTCTGTGCCAAATTGTTGATCAAGAGTGTTTCAGGTAAAGACAGGCTCCCTTTTTATTCTTTTGGATAAAACACCATGAAATATAGGCAAAAGGTTGTGTACATCCTGCTGTGGAGTATTGCGCATGGCTACAACGTGGAAGCTGGCCACACTGTTTCACTGCCAGGTCCTGAAAGACTCTTGTCATGAATGAGCTCTTCATAGAGCAAGTCTGCCACTTGCTGAGCTTATCATCCTGAGGGTAAAACTTCTTCATACAGCCTCCATCAAGCCTGTTGCCTTAGCTGCTGTGGGAAGGCTCTCACCATCTCATCTTCCTGTTTATTGGAAGGTATGGCATAAATTGCACTGAATGGAAATCCAGGTTCTCCAGTGTTATGGTCTGTGTCTAGTTGTCCCCTCAAAGCCTCATATAAGTCATGGGGCGGATGCAGCTGAAAGAGCAGAGTATGGCTTGAGGAGTGGGGCCAGAGGACCGGGGCGGGGCTCGAGAGGTGGGGCCAGAGAAGCGCAAATCGGTAAATTGGTGGTGCAGGTCCCCTCCCCCAGCTGTGGCCTTTTTGATGTGTGTAGCAGGTTATCCTGGACACCGTGGTGCCCCAGCCTCTCCTCCTGTAGTGCAGGGTGGCATATCTGTGATTGAAGCCACCTCAGGCAGAGGGGAGATGTTTGGAAAAGATAGAGGCACTGTCCTCTCTGCTGAGCGAATAAGGATTCAGGGTCTTGCTATGTAATTCAGGCTGTTTTAAACTGAAAATTAGTGATTCCCAGTGTATGCATCTCTTTTTCTCCTTGCCTTTGGAACTGCATTTCTGGAGTGTCTCTAGATACTTGGAAATATGGGGTTATACCGCCAAAATCCTATCAGCTTTATTCTTTTTTTCTTTTTTTATTTTTTTTTCAGCTTTATTCTTAATTTCACAGTTTTTGAAGAAGATATTGGCCTCGAAGTAACAGATGTTCCACCCATCCACAGTATGATAATTTCTCTCTCTCTAGGGGCAGGTCTTTTGAAATGACTCCTAGAGGAAACAGTTGCATATTTTGAGTGAGTTTAGTGCCTGGTACATGAGAGAACAATGGAAAGCTGGCACTTTAGCTGTGTCAGGGTTTTAACCCAGAGGACCTGGTTAGGATATGACCCTTCTGGTCTAGGGCCTGGGTGCAGCTGTCCTATTGTCTTGGACCTCGGCAATTACATGAGGCCTCATGACAAAGTTCTAGTTATAACAAAAAGGCAGTAATTTTGCCACCTTGGGACTACTGTGGGGAAACTGCGTGTGCTTCTCTCTCTTCCTTGCTGTAGCATCTGAGGAGGCTGAGAGGTGGCTGCCATGGGCTTCTTGTGGCTGAGATTCAAGGGGAGCCCCAGTCACCGGGTCAGGGCACCTCTCCCCTTTATGGTTTTTCAAGCTAGTATAGCTGTCTTTTTTTGGCAGGTGGGTACCTGGAATCAAACTCAGGCCCTTGCACTTGCTAGGCCAACACTGTGCCACTCCTACATCCCTGGTCCTCTTCTCCCTCATGGAACACATAGTGTGATTGAGGCACAGTCTCTCCAGTTCCTAGTCACAGAGCAGTGCAGCTGTCATAACACTGCACCTATCCTACCTTAACTAATACACTCCCTTGACAAGGGAGAGGAAAACACCTTTGCTATCTTATTAGTTATCCATCTGGAGTAACCTTTCACCCTTAGTTTACTGCCTTAGAGCAAATCCTGCACTGTCACAATTTCTGGGGGCCAGTGCCCACAAGGGGCTCAGCTGGGCCTTCTTGCTCTGGTCCTGCAGACTGAGATCAAAGTGTGGGTTTGGCGTCACCTCTCAAGGCTGGAGGAGGAAGAAGCAGCTTCAGGCACCACTTGTGGGACTGCAGACAGGAGCCTGACCCCTACAGTGTGGATGTAGCCTGGAGGACGCCTCAGGACCTCACCACCTGGGCCTCCCCACAGGGCAGCTCACGACAGGACCACTGCTTCATCAGCACCAGCAGGAGACGGTGAAGGACAGGAAGTGGGTGTGAGCCAGGGACTTGTCCTGTGTAGTTGGATCCAGTGATGCCCCCACCCTTTTCATTGCTCTCTATGCCTCAGAAGCCAGTCTCTAGCTGCAGTGCACACGCCAGAGGAGGGGAGTAGACATGAAGAGGGCATCCTTGGGAGCTGCTTTAAAAGCTGCCTCCTACAGTTAGGCACTAACCCTGTGCCCAGTGGTGTGCTAGGTGCTTTTGATCTACAAGCTCATTTAGTTCTCCTGCCATTAGATGGCAGGAAAAATAACCTGAAGCCTAATCAGGTTGTGTACCCATCCCATGTTGCACTGCAAAGAACCTGCGCTCAATCCCAGAAATGCTTCCCATGGGGCTCCCTTTCTGAGAATAGAGAGAACATACTGAATGAATTGATTAAAAAGAATGACTCGGTTTCCCTCCCTGCCTCTAGCTGAGGAAATGCTCATGTTTCCCCTTTCTATGTTGTAGGTGTCTGCTGTAATCCAGCCAAGGGCTCTGGAGCCCAGGGTCCTAGGATTCAGGACTCTCACACCCCCATTCTTCTGAAGGGGATTCAAGGAGGTTCTGTCTGGCTCCATGTGCGTGAGCAGCCAGGAGGAGATCTACAATCCAACCTGACAGAGACTTCCTGGAGCTTTGCCTCTGGATCCCAGTACACGCTGATACTGAGAGCCGAGAGAGGGACAGGTGACACTCCCAACTTGACCAAACTCCAAGACATGTACAAAGCAAGGGTGCAAGTGCCCAATATGACATCCGTGAAGATTGAGAATCTGACTCCACAGGACAGTGGGAACTACAAGGTATATGGCTTGTTGACTGGAGGAAAAGAATTTACCCATTATTTCCACCTCAAGGTCTATGGTAAGTGACACCTCCTCAGCCTAACCTCATGGCTCCTTCTTGTTTCAAGCCTAGGTGATTCGTACACCAAAGTTTGCAGGATTCTGTTCAGATTCTGGCCACCAATGTACAATTTCTCTCCTAAAATAGGATGTGTTTTATACAAACAAAGAGCAAAACTGAGATTTGCACCAGAGAGAAAATCACTTCAGAGATCTGGGGGGGGGGGGCGAAATGGGATTTTGGAGATATTTGCAATACCATTAAAATAAGTCTAAATTTACTTAATGTGTCTGTTAGTTTACTCTTTGTACTCTATCAGATTAACACATGCTGTTGGCTTAAACACCACAAGTGTATTATCTTAATATGCCATGTCGGAAATCAAGCACGGTTCCCACTGACCTGTAATCACAGCGTCAGCAGGGCTGTGCTCCCTTCTGCAAGCTCCAGAGGAGAGCAGTCCATCCTCTCACCTTGCGTAGTGACCAGAGTTGATCAGCTTGGTCACCTCCCTCTACCTAAAGCAGCTCGGCTGGGCTGAGTCCTTCTTCCACTGTCTTGTGGAACCAGGGATTGAACTCAGCCCCTTCCGCTTGCCAGAGAAGTGCTTAGTCTACCGAACCATCTCCCCGGCCCAACAAGGCATCTCCCCAGCCCAACCCTCCATTGTGTCTTACAGACCTGCTCTTTTTTCTTTCTTTCTATCTTTCTTTTCTCTTTCTTTCT
>NW_004524608.1:313428-316185 GCF_000260255.1 Octodon degus | reverse complement strand
TTCCTTCCTTCCTTCCTTCCTTCCTTCCTTCCTTCCTTCCTTCCTTCCTTCCTTCTTTCCTTTCTTCCTTTTTTTCTTTCTTGCTTTTGTACAGCAGCTCACTACATAGCTTGGACTCATAGTGATCCTCTTTTCTCAGCCTCCCAAGTGCTGGGGTTTAGGTGCACCTGGTACAGTGTGGCATAGCATACTGTTCCGGGAATTGAACCTGGGTTCTTGTACTTGCCAGGCAGGCACTTAGATTGCTGAGCTATCTCCCCAGCGCCAGACCTGCTCTTTTCTGTCCTTCTACTTTTGCTAATCCTAGTGATGACACTTGGCCCATCTGGGTAATCTGCAGTTATTTCCTTTTTCCTTTCTTATTTTTTTTTAACCTAAACTAGTTATAGTAAACAAGCATTTATTTTTAATAAGTTACTAAGATTTACAAATTAAGCACATATTTTAGTTAAATGTGAAATAAGTCATTTCTTTTTTAACTTTTTCCTCTTATGAATTTTATTTTTTGAATGTTCTATACAGACTTGCATAATTTTTTCTTGTAGCTTTTTAATTTAATTTAATTTTATGTGTTTACTACAGGGTCTACAGGATCTCACTATGTAGATTGGACTCATAGTGATCCTCCTGTTTACAACCTCCCAAGTGCTGGGATTACTGGCATGCCACCATGCCCAGTCTCAGTCACTGTCTCAGTGTACCGTGGGGGCAGGGTTGGCACAGCAAGCCTGGGAATCAAACCCCTGGCTCCTTCATCTGCCTAAGCAGGTGCTTTAATCTGCTGAGCTATTTGGCTGGCCCTGTAGCTTTTTTAAATTAAAGTTTTTAAGTTTTCTTGGTGCAATTTAGATGTCCATGATGATCACGTTCATTGCAGGGAAGTTGTATCCGTCCATGGTATACCTTGATTCCTCTTTTTCCCTATTCCCCTCCTCTCCCTTCAACTCCTTCTTCCTCTCATGATTTGGAAAACTTTACTTCCATTTTATCCTTCTCAATTTTTTCTTTCCCTTCCTTTCTTTTCTCCTCCCCCCTCCCCAGTGTCCTTTTCCTTTTAAACAATTTCTTCCTATTTCACATTATCTATTATACATTTTGGTTCATGTTTATACTTCTAGTTTCTCATGCCAAAGAGACAACATACTTTTTACATGTGTTTGTTCAATTTATTTCTCTTAAGAGTATGGCTTCAAGGTGCATGTATTTAGCTATAAATGTCTCATGTTTATCCTTCTTTATGGCTATATAGCTGTCCACTGTATAAAAACTCCGCATAATTTTTCTCCATTCATCAGTTGATGGGTACATGGGTTGTTTCTAACATTTCAAGTTCAACTCTAGTGTGTAACCTACTGTATTCCCGGATTCTGAGGATTAGGATGTAGGATTCAGTGGTTACAATTTCCCAGCATTACTAAAAACACTAAATCTATGAGTATCCCGTGCTCCGGTGCTCGCTCTTCCTGTGCAGCTCCAACTCTAGACCAGGCTTAAGATTCCACCACTCCAGCTCTCAAGGCCTAACGCCAATGGGAATGTTTCTTAATACTCATTAGGAAATCTGCTTCCCTGACTGTTTCCTTAGAATTGCTCTGTGTACAGGAAAGCATCTCTCATGAAGACCAGCATTTACAGCTGGACGGCCCCTGCATCTTCCGGGCTCCCCAGGACCCTGACTCTGGTCTTGCTGTCTGGGGCACAAGTTCAGGACACGTTCTAACCATACACAGAGCTTTCATCCTGGCTGCAACTACTGCACAATCACAAATGTCTCTGCTTTTGAGAGCTGGAGCTTTTTTTTATCCTCATAGAGATGTCCTGGCAGAGGCCTCCTGCCAGGAGGCCTCTGTTGTCCCTGGCAGTGTCTGAGGTGGAGCTGCAGGAAAGGTTCTGAGATCAGGATGAACTCCTCTGTCTCAGCCTTTCTTCTTCTTCCAGAAATGAGTCAAATTATGGTACATCAAGGAGGACCAAACTATCCTCTGCTCACAGGAAGATTTTAGGATTTGCTTAGTTAGGGAAATTACATGAGGCTTCTATTGGATACTGTCATTTGATCAACATTTAGCTGGAGGTAGATTGTGTGTGCATGCGTGTGTGTGTGTGTGTGTGTGTGTGTGTGTTTAAGGGATAACACTTTTAGTCTAGAACTTTCTGTAGCACATGCTACTGCTATCATGTCATTTTCTCTTTACTATTTTTTCCCCATAATTTTATTGAGAAACAAATAGCAATGAGGCAGTTTCAAATCAAATTGGTAGGACAGTTTCAATAATCAACACATTGCATAGTGCCTTCCTAGTGGTTATCTGTTGTACAAGATACAGACATGATATCCTATTTACAAATACTATTAGAACCAATCCCTCTATTCATTGCATTAAGAGAATGTAGCTATATATCTATCCTAACCATTTTGAATATACAGATACAAAATGGACATTCATCTGTATCCACTTTTATTGTTTAGTTCCATCATTTAAATATTATAGGTGTGTGAACTCAGCAAAATATTCCAAAAGAGTCCAGTAGTCCATAATAGTATTGGGCCTTCCTCTTGACTGGCAATGTCAGAAGTTGTTGACCTGAGTCCCCTACAGCTCAACATAACACCATAGCTTTATTTCTTTTTTTTTTTTTTGGCTTTACTTCTTATACTTTGTTTTTATACTTTTCTGCTGGATGCTTAAGACCAAGATAGGGGCTGGAGAGATGGCTCAGTGGTCTAAAGCACCTACTTAGAACAAGCTTAGCAAA
>NW_004524608.1:298608-313328 GCF_000260255.1 Octodon degus | reverse complement strand
GGCCCGAGGGGCTGGGAGAGGGTCCGGCCCATGCTGCGCCTGGGCTGGGACTGGTCCCGCCGGCGCAGGGTAGCAGGAAACTCTCCGCACACTCAACGGACCTGGGCTAGGACTGGGTCATTCAGAGGAATTCTAACAAACATTTCAAATGGCATTTTTCATAGAAAAATAAAAAGATTGCGCAAAGTTGGTATGGAATCTGAAAAGACCCCAAAGAACAAAAGCAAATGAACCAAGCTAGATGCATTACATTCTGTGGTTTCAAAATAGATTATAAAGTTATTATAATAAGGCAGCACAAGATAGGCATTAAAATAGGTACATTGGCTAATGGAACAAAATCAAAATCTCAGAAAGAAACCCAAACATTTATAATATACTCAATTGATCTGATTTTTCACAAACATGTTAACAAAATACAACAGGGAAAGGACAGTCTCTTCAGTAAATTGTGTTGGGAAAACTGAATCTTCACAAGCACAGGAATGAAACTGGACACTCATCTCACTGTATATAAAAAACCTAGCTCGATATGGACCAAGGGGTTAAAATATGTAGACTTAAATGTAATGCTTCTAGAAGAAAACTTAGGGGAACAGCTCTAGGACATTAATCTGGAAGGTGATTTCTTCACTAGAACTCCAAATATAAAGACAATAGAAGCAACTGTTGACAAAGGGATTGCATCAAAGGTAGGCTTTTTGTTTCTTTAGTTTTCTTTCTTTATATAACCCAAGAATGTACAAGTAAATTTACATATATATATGTAAATTTACATATATATATGTAAATTTATATTTTCCACAAAATCTTCTATGTAGTTTAGGTTAGGCTTGAACTCTCAATGTATTCTAGGCTATCCTCAAACTCATAGCAATCTTCCTGCCTCAGCCTTCCAAGTGCTGGGATTATAAGAAGAGTGTCCCCCATGCTGGGCTACTATAGATATTTTGGACAATAGAATAAAAAGTTCTTACAAACCTAAAAATAGATTTACCATTTTGCTCTCCTACTTCTGGCATACAAGCAGAGTAACCGAGCTGCCTATGTGGTAGTATTTGCCCTGCCATGTTCGCTGCAAAACTATCTACAATAGCAAGATATGGAAGCACCCCAAGAGTCCATCAGTGGATGAGAGATAAGGCCTACAGGATGTATGTGGAACGGCTACAGGCCTAAAACACAAGGAACAGTCTGATATGAGGAGGAACTTATCAGCTGGGAAGAAGATAAGTGTTTCCCACCTGAGTGGGTCTTGGCTGCCTGCAAGGAGATCATTCTTCAGACTCTGTGGCACTGTCCCCTGGTCCGTTGCATCCTGACCTGGTCCCCAAGAAGAACAGAGGGTGCCCTGTTCACTCTGCTGCACTTGTTGGACAAGGCAGGGCTGAGAGGAGGTAGACTGAGGCCTCTGTGCCCATTGTTTGGGGCTCTGCTGGGGGCAGCACTCAGAGACCAGTGGGGTGTCCTAGAGACTTCACATTGTGCTGTCCTGGTGGCTGGAGCATGTGCTTACCAAATCTCTATTTGTTCCTCTACATTTCTTTCTAACATGAAGGATCAGAAATTTATTAATTATTTGCATTAAGCATCAGCATGATACTGCCAAAATTTTTGAATCACCCTTTGACAATCCACTTCCCCCTTCTGTGCCAAATTGTTGATCAAGAGTGTTTCAGGTAAAGACAGACTCCCCTTTTATTCTTTTGCATAAAATATATGAAACACAGGCAAAGGGTTGTGGAGTATTGCACATGGCTACAAAGGTGGAGGCTGCCCACGCTGTCTTCACTGCCAGGTCCTGAAAGCCTCTTGTTCATGAATGATCTCTTAGCAGAGCAAGTCTTCCACTTGCTGAATTTATCATCCTGAGCATCAAAACTTCTTGGTACAGCCTCCATTGAGCCTTTTGCCTTAGCCGCTGTGGGAAGGCTCTCACCATGTCATCTTCCTGTTCATTAGCAGGTATGGCATAAATTTTGGTGAATGGAAAACCACGTTCTCCAGTGTTATGGTCTGTGTCTAGTTGTCCCCTCAAAGCATCTCATAAGTCATGGGGTGGATGCAGCTGAAAGAGCAGAGCATGGCATGAGGGGGGGGGACCAGAGAAGCTTGAAAGTTAAATTGGTGGTGCAGCCCCCCCAACCTGTGACCTTTTTGAGGTGTGGAAAGGGTTATCCTGGACACCTCGGTGCCCCAGCCTCTCCTCCAGACCCTATAACGCTGGGCAGCAGTGTCTGAGATTGAGCCCATCTCAGGCAGAGAGATGTTTGGAAAAGACAGAGTCACTGACCCTCTCTGCTGAGCGACTAAGGCTCTGAGGTCTTGCTGTGTAATTCGGGCTGTTTTAAACTATGAAACCTCCAGTAACTGTGAGCTAAATAAACCTTTTCTTCCTTCATTTTGAGTGTCGGGTATTTGTCCCAGCAATGAGAGAAGAAAAACTGAGACACCCAAGAATGGGAAAATTAGTCATTCCCAGTGTATACATTTATTTTTCCCCTTGCCTTTTGGAATTGCACTTCTGGAGTGTCTCTAGATACTCGGAAATGTAAGTTATACCGCCAAAATCCTATCAGCTTGATGCTTAATTTCACAGTTTTTGAGGAAGATCTTGACCTTGAAGTAATAGATGTTCTACCCATCCACAGTATGATGATTTCTCTCTCTCTAGGGGCAAGTCCTTTGAAATGACTCCTAGAGGAAACAGCTCTATATCTTGAATGAGTTTGATGCCTGGTCCATGAGAGAAGAATGGAAAGCCAGCACTTTAGCCATGCTAGGGTTTTAACCCAAGGACCTGGTTAGAATATGGCCCTTCTGGTCTGGAGCCTGGTGCAGCTGTCCTATTGTTTTGGACCTCAGCAATTACATGAGGCCTCGTGACAACATTCTAGTTATAACACAAAGGCAGTAATTTTGCCAGTCTGGACTACTGTGGGGAAACTGCGTGTGCTTCTCTTTCTTCCTTGCTGTGGCAGCTGAGGAGGCTGAGAGGTGGCTGCCATGCCATGCACTTCTTGTGGCTGAGATTCAAGGGGAGCCCCAGTTACTGGGTCAGGACTACTTGCTCCCTTATGATTTTTCACACCAGTATGGCTGACTGTCTCTTTTTTGGGGGGTGGTACCGGAAATCAAACTCAGGCCCTTGCACTTGCTAGGCCAACACTGTGCCACTCCTACATCCCTGGCCCTTTTCTCCCTCATGGAACACATAGTGTGATTGAGGCACAGTCTCTCCAGTTCCTAGTCACAGAGCGGTGCAGCTGTCATCACATTGCACCTATCCTACCTTAACTAATACACTCCCTTGACAGGGGAGAGAAAACACTTTTGCTATCATTGGTTATCCATCTGGAGTAACCTTTCACCCTTAGCTTACTGCCTTAGAGCAAATCCTGCACTGTCACGATTTCTGGGAGGCCAGTGCCCACAAGAGGCTCAGCTGGGCCTTCTTGCTCTGGTCCTGCAGACTGAGATCAAAGTGTGGGTTTGGTGTCACCTCTCAAGGCTGGAGGAGGAAGAAGCAGCTTCAGGCACCACTTGTGGGACTGCAGACAGGAGCCTGACCCCTACAGTGTGGATGTAGCCTGGAGGACGCCTCAGGACCTCACCACCTGGGCCTCCCCACAGGGCAGCTCACGACAGGACCACTGCTTCATCAGCACCAGCAGGAGACGGTGAAGGACAGGAAGTGGGTGTGAGCCAGGGACTTGTCCTGTGTAGTTGGATCCAGTGATGCCCCCACCCTTTTCATTGCTCTCTATGCCTCAGAAGCCAGTCTCTAGCTGCAGTGCACACGCCAGAGGAGGGGAGTAGACATGAAGAGGGCATCCTTGGGAGCTGCTTTAAAAGCTGCCTCCTACAGTTAGGCACTAACCCTGTGCCCAGTGGTGTGCTAGGTGCTTTTGATCTACAAGCTCATTTAGTTCTCCTGCCATTAGATGGCAGGAAAAATAACCTGAAGCCTAATCAGGTTGTGTACCCATCCCATGTTGCACTGCAAAGAACCTGCGCTCAATCCCAGAAATGCTTCCCATGGGGCTCCCTTTCTGAGAATAGAGAGAACATACTGAATGAATTGATTAAAAAGAATGACTCGGTTTCCCTCCCTGCCTCTAGCTGAGGAAATGCTCATGTTTCCCCTTTCTATGTTGTAGGTGTCTGCTGTAATCCAGCCAAGGGCTCTGGAGCCCAGGGTCCTAGGATTCAGGACTCTCACACCCCCATTCTTCTGAAGGGGATTCAAGGAGGTTCTGTCTGGCTCCATGTGCATGAGCAGCCAGGAGGAGATCTACAATCCAACCTGACAGAGACTTCCTGGAGCTTTGCCTCTGGATCCCAGTACACGCTGATACTGAGAGCCGAGAGAGGGACAGGTGACACTCTCGACTTGACCAAACTCCAAGACATGTACAAAGCAAGGGTCCAAGTGCCCAATATGACATCCGTGAAGATTGAGAATCTGACTCCACAGGACAGTGGGAACTACAAGGTACATGGCTTGTTGACTGGAGGAAAAGAATTTACCCAATATTTCCACCTCAAGGTCTATGGTAAGTGACACCTCCTCAGCCTAACACCATGGCTTGCTTCTTGTTTTGATCCTAAGAGATTTAGGCTGCCTTAAGCACGGATCTGGAGCAGCATGTGGAGCTGGGGATCAAGCCGCGGACTTCTGCACCTGACTGAGTGTGCCCAAGCAGGTGCTTTAAACAACTGAGCTAACCTGCAAGCCCCCGAGGCAATTCATAGATCAAATTTTGGAGGATTCTGTTCAGATTCCTGCCACCAGTGTACAATTTCTCTCCCAAAACAGGATGTGTTCAATACAAACAAAGAACAAAACTGTGATTTGCACCAGAGAGAAAATCACTGCAGAGATTTGAGGGAAAATGGAAATTTGGTGATATTTGCAATATCATTAAAAGAGGTTTAAATTTACTTAATGTGTCTGTTAGTTTTCTATTTCTGCTGTAACAAATTAACACATGCTGTCGGCTTAAACACCACAAGTGTATTATCTTAATATGCCATGTCGGAAATCAAGCACGGTTCCCACTAGCCTGAAATCACAGAGTCAGCAGGGCTGTGCTCCCTTCAGCAAGCTCCAGAGGAGAGCGGTCCATCCTCTCACCTTGCCACCTGTCTGGTGGTGACTAGAGTCGATGTTTGGTAACCTCCCCCTACCTGAAGCTACATGGCCGAGCTTTAGCCGTCTTCCACTGCATCCTTCACACTTGCTCTTTTCTATTTTTTGATCATTTAGTTAGTTAGTTAGTTAGCTAATGCAGGGTCTCACTACGCAACTCAGGCTCATAGTGATACTCTTGTCTCATCCTCCCCAGCCCTGGGATTTCTGGCACACAACACCACACTCAGTTTTGGTGGCCAGCACAGCACAGCATGGCTTGCATACCAGGGATTGAACCTGGGTCCTTGTGCTTGCCGGGCGATAGACCACTGAGCTATCTCCCCAGCCCCAAACCTGCTCTTTTCTTTTCTTTTTGCAGAACCGGGGATTGAACTCAGGCCCTTGCGCTTGCCAGGGAAGCGCTTATTCCACTGAGCCATCTTCCCAGCCCCAAACCTGCTCTTTTCTTTCCTTCTACTTTTGCCAATCCTAGTGATGACACTTGGCCCATCTGGGTCATCTGCCGTTATCTCCTTTTTTTCTTCATTTTTTTAACCCTAAATTAGTATAAGTAAACAAGGATTCATTTTAATAAACTTACTAATATTTCTAAATTATAGCACATATTTTAGTTAAAGGAGATCAGTCATTTCTTTTTTACTTTTTCCTCTTATGAATTTTATTTTTTGAATGTTCTATACATACTAGCATCATTTTTCTTGCAGCTTTTTTAAATTAAAGTTTTAAGTTTTCCTAGTACAATTTAGCTGTCCATGATGATGATATTCCTCACAAGGAAATTGGATCTGTCCATGGTATATCTTGATTCCTCTTTTTCCCCTCCTCTTCCTTCAATTCCTTCTTCCACTCATTATTTAAAAAGCTTTGCTTCCATTTTACCCTTCTTTTCTCAAGTTTTTCTTTTCCCTTCCTTTCCTCCTTCTCCTTCCCTAGAGTCCTTTTCCTCCTCTTTCACATTATCTATTAGATATTTTGGTTCATATTTACACTTCTAGTTTCTCATGCCAAAGAGACTTGCACTTTTTGCATGTGTTTGTTCAATTTATTTGTCTTAATAGTATCACTTCAAGGTGCATGTAATTTGGTATAAATGTCTCATGTTTATCCTTCTTTATGGCTGTATAGCAGTCCACTGTATAAAAACACTGCATAATATTTCTCCATTCATCATTTGATGGTATATGGGTTGTTTCCAAGATTTGTAGATCAACTCTAATGTGTAACCTACTGTATTTCCGGGTTCTGAGGATTAGGATGTGGTATTCAGTGGTTACCATTTCCCAGCACAAGTAAAAGCACTAAATCTGTGTATATCCCATCCTCCTGTGCTTGCTCCTCCTGCACAGCTCCAACTCTAGGTCAGGATTAAGATTCCACCACTCCAGCTCTCAAGGCCTAACACTGATGGGAATGTTTCCTACTATACTCATTAGGAAATCTGCTTCGCTGACTGTTTCCTTAGAATTCCTCTGTGTACAGAAAGCATCTATCATGCAGGCCAGCGTTTACAGCAGGACATCTCCTGTGTCTCCCGGGCTCCCCTGACTCTGGTCTTGCTGTCTGGGGCACAAATTCAGGGCATGTTCTAACCATATGCAGAGTTGTCGTCCTGGCTCTGACTACTACACATTCACAAATGTCTCTGCTGTTGAGAGCTGGAGCTTTCTGTGTCCTCACAGAGACGTCCTGCTGCCCTGCTCTGGAGGCCTCTGCTGTCCCTGGCCGTGTCTGAGCTGGAGCTGCAGGAAAGTTTCCGAGACCAGGATGAACGCTTCTTTCTCAGCCTTTCTCCCCCTTCCAGAAAGGAGCCAAATTATGGTCCATCAAGGAGTACCACGCTACCCTCCGCTCACAGGAAGATTTTAGGATTTGCTTAGTTAGGGAAATCACACAAGGTTTCTGTTGAATATTGTCATTTGATCAACATTTAGCTGGACGCAGATTGTGTTTTATTTGCAAATGACTCCTTCCTTCCTCATAGAGCATTCTCCTGGGCTTCAGTGAGATACTGTGTGACATATAATATATTCCACATGTGTGGAACTCTTCTTTGTCCCCCTCTTTCCCAGAGCCTGTGTCTCCTCCAAAGAGCCTGGTCAAGGCACTGTCCATCACAACAGGCTGGTGCAATGTTACCCTGGAGTGCAGGGTCACAGGGGCCACAGAGGACCTGAATGTGACCTGGGAGAACAGGGGTCTCCCCAGAGAGCTGGAGCAGAGATGGACACTAACACCAGGCCCCAACACCTGGACCCTGGCTGTGAGCCTGCCCCAGAGCCAGGCCGATGCCAGCCTCAGCTGTGTCATCAGCAATCCCATGGACCAGAACAATGCTACCTCAGACCTTAGTGACATCTGCTCACAAGGTAAGTGCCACCATCAGGAGGAGAGTGCATTCCGGAGCTCAGGGGGCAGTGGCAACTGGAGATCCCAGGCTTTTCTTCTGCCCTGTTCATTAGCACCACCACCTACACATGGCCACCCCATGCAGGAGTCTGAACACACTTCCATCACACATCAGTCGTGTAAATGTCCCTCAACCCCTGCCCTTTCCTGCGGTCCAGGCAGCAGCCACCCAATGCCTCTCCCACCCCATCTGTTGTTCACTGTGGGTATCGAGGAGGCTGTGGGAAAGCAGATCAGACCGTGGCGTGTGTCAGGGTCATCACTGGCTCTGACCTTCAGTTACTCCCTGAGCACCCAGGGCTCACAAGTCCTCTGCTCACGTTGTCCACTCACCTGGACACTTCACACAGAACTGCTGCTGCAGTCCCTGATTGTGTGCTGCCCTAGAGAGCCTTGAAAGTGTCACCTGTTTGAGGTTGTCCACGCCACTACACACAGTAATGGTCTGTGTATTTGAACCTTCTATAAACCAGAATGCCTTCAGGGAAGAGGACATTTTTTTTCTCTCTCTCTTTGCTCTCTGGGCCAAGTACTCCAAAAATCTTTTGCTTACATTAGGTATTTTATTAAACAACAGAATGACCCAGGAGCTGTGTGCCACGTTGTCTTCTTCTAACCCTTCATCTAGGAGCTAGTGTAGACATCTGTCATGTCAGCATCAGTTCTGATCCCTTTCTCCACCCTCCATCCACCTCTTGTCCAGGAGTCTCAAAGTTCCACTCTTACCACGACCCCTCGTTCTCCAGACTCAACTTGGGCCTCCCTGTGACCCTGCTCACCCACAGCTCCTCTCTGCCCTGCCCCTCCCCTGCGGAGAAGCTCACTTCCCGCTGAATATCTGTGAAGCTCCCACTGTTCCCCCAGGACTCAGTTTACCCTAAACCTTTCTTTAGGAAGCTTTCTTTCTCTGAAGGCCTTGTGCAAAGTTAAAGCTCTGTGGTGGTGGGAGCCCTTTGTCTGGAAGCTGGCATTTTTTGTCTTCCCTCCAGAAGTGGGATTTCTCAAGGGCACCAACGCTACTTTGTTCATTTCAGTGACCCAGAAGGGCATCTTAGTGAATCATGAATTTTTGTGCTCCTCCCATTCAGCTTCAGAATCAGGGACTCCAACTTCACCTTTCTTTCCTCTCACCCTGGCGGTGGGTATCTTGACTACTTTAACTGTTCTTCTTTGTTTTTTCTTAACATAATTCACACAACAGCTTGCACTTGTGATTCTCCTGTCTTCAGCCTCCCCAGCATTAGGATTACAGGTGTAGGCCACCACGTCTGGTCTTGGTGGCTGGCTCAGGATGCCTGGGGGTGGGGCTGGCACAGTGTGCAAGACCAGGGATTGAATCCAAGTCCCGGCACTTGCCTAAGCAGGTGCTTGGCCTGCTGAGCTATAGGTCTGGCCCTCTTCAACCATTTTTACTCTCTCATTATATGGGAAACAGGTATATCAGGACAGCCCATAGCTAACCTCATACGAGGCTGTATGGTGGGATTCATGACTGTGCTTTTGCTTCTTGGAGCTGGACTATATCTTTGGAAGATTCATAAGAAGAAGAAAATGGCAATGAAACAAGGCAAGTTATACTTCCCCTTCAGGACTCTGAGATCTTGCTCTCTCCAACTGGACCCTGGGCTCCCTTTGCTCTCCACTTTGCTGCCAGGAAGTAAGTCCTGCAGAGGTGATAGAGGGTATAAGCATGGTGGTCTTGGGTTCCTGGTGCAGGGGAACATTACTTGTTTGTCAGGCACAGAATCCAGCTCCATTCTGTCAATGACTCAGGTGCAAGATTGGAGCGGGACCAAAACGTCTGTGATCATGACATCATGTATGGAGAGGTTACAGATCAGAAATCTCAGGAGCACAAGGACAAGGTGAGATCTGGGATCGGTGGCCAGCCTGGTCACTCACAGATCACCCATTGCCCTGCCTAGTCTCCCTAATCTCAGATAGTACCTATTTCTGTCCCCACTGTTCCTACCTCCATTGGTAATATGAACAGCATGAACTAAGCACAATTATAACTGACTGGTCTAGTGCTTGCTGCTTTGAAGGAATTCATAAGCATTTCATATTAATGGACATTGATGGTATCTAGGTGCCTCTTGGGACACTGTATCCACCTCCAACTTCTCCAGATCCTTCTGTTTTACATTCCCAGGGTATGGATGAATAACAACTAGAAGAAAAAGGGCCACTCACGATAGTCTACAGTGAGGTTGATGACCTAAGCAAGCCTTTGAAGATGATTTAATTGGATGAAACAGAGAACCAAGCACTCCTGGGACAACTGCACTCTGAGGCTGACACCTGCAGTCACCTACTGGCTTTGTTTCAGGTCCTGGTGCTCTTGGTCTGTAATAGGCTGACCTGGTGGCCATTCCTCCCTGAACACAGGTAGTCTAGGCACTTCTTCCAGGAGCCCCAATTGTTTCTGCATACTCAGGATCCTCATGCCTGCCTCCAGGTGAGGGTTCTTCCCCAGTCATTGACCTGGCCCCTGAGTACTCTTCCCTATTACTTTTTCCATGAGAACCCTGCCTGACCCTGCAGGGGAAATCCCTGCCTCCACTGCTTTATCATAAGTCTGTGAAGAGTTGTTGATGGTGCTCCAGAGGACAGAGTTAGGATGGGTTCAGGGGCACCATTGCTGAAGGGGGAACCAGTATGGGTGGGAAATCAGTCTTCTTTTGCAGACATTTTATAGGGTGTGTGGGGGGGAGTTTCTATGGCTTCTTCTCCTTCTCTTCCTTCCCTTTCCCTCCATCTCTTTGTCCTATTCTCATTTGCAAAAGATCTATCTCCCCACCTTTACTATTTACTACCTTTTATTTTGCTCTTTATTTATATTTTGCATTTCTCAAATAAGAAACGAAATTCAATATTTAAACTTATGTGTCTGATTTATTTCACTTGGGAAGAAGATATCCTCATTGTACAGATGGCAGAATATAAGCCAGACATTTGATGTCTTCATAGTTCTCCACACTTGAGTGTGGTGGAGACATAATATGGGGCCACAGTGCATCATAATTCATTTGTTTTGACCATCTTTCTCTACCTGTGCCATCCAAATTGTCATTATTATCATTGCTTTTTAGCTTTTTCTTCTTTGTTAGGCTTCAAGTCTTTCATTCCTTCCTGGTTAGTTTTATGCGTCAACCTGACTGGCCTCTGGGATGCCAGCATCATTGGTGAAGCTTTACTTCTGGGTGAATCTGTTTTCAGAATTCAGCACTTTAATTACAAGACCGAGTAAAGAAGATTGCCCTCACCAATGTGAACAGAGATCATTCCATCTCACGAGAGTCTCAGTTGACCAAAAGTAGAATATGGGCTAATGGATTTTCTCTGCTTCAGTTCAGCCTTCTCCTCCCGCAGACATTGACACTTCTTGTTCCCGAGCCTTTGGACTCAGACTGGACATATACCAACTGGTCATACACCAGCACTCCTCTGATTCTCAGGCCTTTACATTTGAGCAGGAGCTATACTTGCGATTCCTGAGCCCCGGCATGCACACAGAAGAACTTGGATATTTTGGCCTCAATAGACCCTGAGCCAATCCTCCGTGTTAAAGGACTTTCCATATTATACATATACATTGATTCTGTTCCTCTAGAGAGCCCTGATTCATGTACTCCCTATTCTCCAGTCCAGCTGCACCATATTTTTGCCTTCCTACCAGCAATGTATGAAAATTTCTCCATGTCCATTCTAGATCTTATTATCTATTTTATTGGTGACATCTGGCCTATTACATGGAAGTAGTATCTTATTCTGATTTTGATTTACATTTCTTTAATGACTAATTTGAGTGATATCTATTAATGTCTGTATGACCATGTGTATACCTTCTTGGGAAAAAACCCCTTCTGTCCTGAGTTCCCTGTCAGACATACATTGTCCCCAGCACTGCATTGAAACTGCTGTTTTCCAGGTCACCAGGAAACTCTACATCATTAAGCCCAGTGGTCAGCTCAGAACCTCATCTTCCTTAGCACCTCAGGGCGCTGTCCTCTCTACTCACCACTCTTTTCCTCCTACTCAATAGCTGTCACTTTGTTTCTTTTCATGGGTTTCTTCTCATCTCTCCCACCTGTAAACTGTGGAAATCCCAGCGCTCAGACCTATTCCACCGAGGCCACCTGGCTTCACCATCGACCCTTTCTCTTTCCAATGTTCTGGTCACACTCTCCTTGGCTCCTGAGGCTTTACCTTACACAGCAAAGTGGACTTTGCAGCTGCACTCAGTGTTAGAGACCTTGAAATGTGTAGCTTATCGGGATTGTCTGAGCAGGCCCAAGCTAGCAACCTGGGATCTTAAGTGTAAGATCAAAAGGCAGCAAAATGAGTGAGAAAGGTAGGATGCGGAAGGGACTTCATTCACCATTCCTGGCTATGAAGATGAAAGAAAGCAAGTGTAGGTCAAAGAAATGTAGTTTTGTGACGCAAAAGACCCTCAATTTACAGCCCGCAAGAAATGAAGACCTGAGCATGCCACGCTGGCCCTGCCCCGCAGGTGCACTGAGCCAGCGATGGAGTCCAGGCTTGGTAGCGTACCTGTAATCCCAGCACTTGGGAGGCAGAAATCAGGAGGATCACTACGAGTCTGGGCTTCATAGTGAGACCCTGCACCAAAAAAAAAAAAAAAAAAAAGGAATGAAGACTTGAGTTTTCTTTTTCTAAGTTATTATTAGGTTTGTTGATACAATGACCACATTCATCATTGGGAATCTGTATGTGTCTACGATGTACCTGGGTTCCTCTTTCTCCCATTTCCCTCCCCACCCTTCAGTTGCTCTTCCACTCCTCATTCATGAAGTTTTGTTCCCATTTTATCCTTCCTTTCTCACTTTTTTCTTTTCCCTTTCCCTTCTCCTTCCCCAGCCCTACTTTGGAATAATTTCTTCCTATTTCATAATTTCTATTATATGTTTTGGTTCTTATTTACACTCTAATTTTCTCATACAAGAGGCAATGTGATATTTACACATACACATCTGATTTTTTTTCACTTAAGAATGTGGCCTCAAGATGCATCCATTTAGCTATAAATGTCTCAAGTTTATCCTTTTTATGGCTGAATAGTACTCCATTGTATAAAAATTCCACACCTTCTTTATCCATTCATTGGTTGATGGGCATTTGGGCTGTTTACAAGATTTAATAATTACAGGATGGAGGAGATAGCCCAGTAGAATAAGTGCCTGCCTAGCAAGCATAGGATCCTGAGTTCAATCCCTGGCACTGAGAAAAAAAAAAAGATTTAACTATTACAAACTCAGCTACTATAAATATGGGTGTGCATATGTTGCTGGGGTATGATGCTTTTAATTCTTTTGGGAAGATACCAATAAGGGGGATAGCTGGCTTAAATGGGACTGCCAGTCCTAGTTTTTTGAGAAAGCTTTACACTGGTTTCCACAGTGGTTCCACCAGTCTACTTGTCCACCAACAGTGGAGAAGGGTTCCTTTTTCCCCACATCCCTGCCAGAGTTTATTATTGGTTGATTTCTTGATAATGGCTGTTCTTTCTGGTGTGAGAGGAGTCTCAGCACTGTTTTTATTGGCATCTCTTGAATGACCAATGACATTGAGCATTTTTTTATATCATATGTTTATTTGGCATTTGTATTTCTTCATCTGAGAATTGTATAGTCATCTTGGATGCCCTTTTTTTTGATTGGGTCTTTAAATTTTGAGGGGCCTGATATTTTCAATTCTTCATATGTTCTAGACATTACTCCTTTGTCTGGGGAACAACTGGCTAAATTTTTGGTTGTCTTTTCACTCTGTTGGTTATTTCTTTTGCTGTGCCAAAGCTCTTTAATAAGATGAGATTCCACTTGTTAATTATTTGTAGTATATCCAGGGCGATCAGAGTTTTGTTCATGAAAGGACCTGAGTTTTCTAATGGTAAACAACAGAATGACGGTGACCTGAGTGAATAGGAAATGCATTCTTCCTTAGAGTCTGTTAGACAGAATGCAACCTTAATTTTATTTCAGAGGTATATTAAACTTTAGTCCTCTATAATTACAAGATAGTAAGTTTGTGTTCTATTTGCTGGACTAATACTAAGTGTAGTATGGTCTGGTACAGCAGGAATAGAAAGTAGCACAAATATCACATCATCTTGCACATTGTGGTTTCAAATACTTTGAATACTCCGAAGTTCCCAGCCTTAGGATCTCCAATGGACTCCACAATGTAAAAATCCAACTCTTCAAAGGAATCTCTGCTTGGCTGATGGGTATCTACAACTTGGTGTGTCTATATTTAAATTCTCTAAACAGGCTTCCCATACAGTGCTCATGTCTCAGTACATGACATCTCTACGCTTATATTTGTTTCAGTGACAAAAACACAAATACTACAGTGTCTTCATTATGTCCATGAAGCAAGTCCCTGAGCCAGTGTGACCAGCATCCCTCAGCTGGACATTTGTGGTAGCCTCAGTCTCCTTGGTTCTCTTTTCAAATCCATAGACCAGCATCCACAATGATCCTTTCAGAGTGTAATTGGCATCTGTCTCTCTTCCTTTAGTGGATAATGTTTGAACAAACATAAGTCATCAAGACTGATTTACATGAGTGTATGAATGTACAAAACACACACACAAAATATTGCAAAACTTAATGCATTTTCTCCTTTAAGATCTTAAAGGCCAAATCCTATTTTTAGTAGATCTCTTCAAAATCTTAAAGAAGAGATCATTATTGTTTTCACAGATATATTTACAAAATTTGTAGGAAATAAATAGATTTTATTTACAATTTGGGAAACTGGACAAAACAAAAAAGGGGAATGAATTCCCCCTTTAATCATCCAGACGATTTGCGAAACTCTCACTTCCCTTTCCTTGGTGAAATCAACTACATTTCCAAGCAGCATGAGGATGGGAAGGACTTTTATCAGCATTATCACGTCCCTGTCCCTGGTGGGTCACACAGAAGGCTGGAGTTGAAGTGACTTCTGGTTCTGGGGGTGCTGTGCCTCTTGTAAGGGCTGGCTCAGTGCCACCTGACAGTTCTGGGGAAAGTGAGACTTTAGGGCTGGGCATAGTCTATGTGATTTGCCAGAGTTCCCTAGAGTCTGGGAGTGTCCTACAGAAGGAGGCTGCTGGAGGACTCCCCACCTTGGGCTTTATGATGGCTTCACCAAG
>NW_004524608.1:286324-298508 GCF_000260255.1 Octodon degus | reverse complement strand
CTGGAGCAGAGATGGACACTAACACCAGGCCCCAACACCTGGACCCTGGCTGTGAGCCTGCCCCAGAGCCAGGCCGATGCCAGCCTCAGCTGTGTGGTCAGTAATCCCATGGACCAGAACAATGCCACCTCAGACCTTAGTGACATCTGCTCACGAGGTGAGTGCCACCTTCTGGAGGGGAGGGTATCCCAAAGCTCAGGGAGCAGCGGCAACTGGAGATCCCAGGCTTTTCTTCTGCCCTGTTCATTAGCACCACCACCTACATATGGCCACCCCATGCAGGAGTCTGAACACACTTCCATTGCACATCGGCCTGTAAATGTCCCTCAACCCCTGCCCTTTCCTGCGGTCCAGGCAGCAGCCACACAGTGCCTCTCCCACCCCATCTGTTGTTCACTGTGGGTATCAAGGAGGCTGTGGGAAAGCAGATCAGACCGTGGCATGTGTCAGGGTCATCACTGGCTCTGACCTTCAGTTACTCCCTGTAGCACCCAGGGCTCACGAGTCCTCTGCCCATGTTGTCCACTCACGAGTACACCTCACACAAAACTGCTGCTGTAGTCCCAGTTTGTGTAGTTTGTGTGCTGCCCTAGAGAGCCTTGAAAGTGTCACCTCTTTGAGGTTGTCCACGCCACTACACACAGCAATGGTCTGTGTATTTGAACCTTCTGTAAACCAGAATGCCTTCAGGGAAGAGAACATTTTTTTTTCTTTCTTTGGTCTCTGGGCCAAGTATTCTGAAAACCTTTTGCTTACATTAGGTATTTTATTGAATGACAGAATGACCCGGGAGCTGTGTGCAGCATTGTCTTCTAACCCTTTGTCTAGGAGCTAGTATAGACATCTGTCACGTCAGCATCAGTTCTGATCCCTTTCTCCACCCTCCACCCACCTCCTGTCCAGGAGTCTCACACAAAGTTCCACTCTTAGCACGACCCCTCGCTCTCCGGGCTCAGCTCCGGCCTCCCTGTGACCCGGCTCACCCACGGCTCCTCCCTGCCCTGCCCCTCCCCCGCGGGGATGCTCACTTCCCGCTGTATCTGTGAAGCTCCCACTCTTTCCCCAGACTCAGTGTACTCTATCTCTTTCTTTAGGAAGCTTTCTCTGAAGGCCTTGTGCAACATTAAAGCTCTGTGGTGGTGGGAGCCCTTTGTCTGGAAGCTGGTATTTTCTGTCTCCCTCCAGATGTGGCATTTCTCAAGGGCACCAACTCTGCATTGTTCATTTCTGTGTCCCAGATGGGCATCTCAGTGAATAATGAATTTTTGTGCTCCTCTTGTTCAACTTCAGAATCAGGGACTCCGACTCCACCTTTGTTTCCTCTCACTCTGGCAGTGGGTATCTTGTCTACTTTAACTGTTGTTGTTCTTCTTCTTTAAAATATATTTGGTACAACAGCTCGGACTCATAGTGCTCCTCCTGTTTTCAGCCTCCCCAGCACTGGGATTAGAGGTGTAAGCCACCATGCCTGTCTTGGTGGCCAGCTTAGGCTGCCTGGAGGTGGGGCTGGCACAGCATGCGGGACCAGGGATTGAACCCCTGTCACTGCACTTGCCTAAGCAGGTGCTTAGTCCACTGAGCTATCTCTCTGGCCCTCTTAACTGTTTTTACTCTCTCATTGTATGGGAAACAGGTATATCAAGACAGTATACAGCTAGCCTCATAGGAGGCTTACTGGGAGTCATTGTGACTGTGCTTTTGCTTCTTGGAGCTGGACTATACCTTTGGAAGATTCATAAGAAGAAGAAAATGGTGATGAAACAAGGCAAGTTGTACTTCCCCTTCTGGACTCTGAGATCTCACTCTCTCCAACTGGACCCTGGGCTCCCTTTGCTCTCCACTTTGCTGCCAGGAAGTAGGTCTTGCAGAGGTGATAGAGGGTATAAGCATGGTGGCCTTGGGTTCCTGGTGCAGGGGAACATTACTTGTTTCTCTGGCACAGAATCCAGCTCCATTCTGTCAATTACTCAGGTGCAAGATTGGAGCGGGACCAAAACATGTGTGATCATGACATCATGTATGCAGAGGTTACAGGTCAGAAATCTCAGGAGCACAAGGACAAGGTGAGATCTGGGACCAGTGGCCAGCCTGGTCACTCACAGATCACCCATTGCCCTGCCTAGGCTCCCTAATCTCAGATACTGCCTATTTCTATCTCCAAGTTCCTACCTCTATGTGTACTATGGACAGCATGAACTAAGCACAATTATAATTGACCGGTCTAGTGCTTTCTGCTTTGAAGGAATTCATAAGCATTTTGTATTAATGGACATTGGTGGTATTTAGGTGCCTCTTGGGACACTGTATCCACTTCTAACTTCTCCAGATCCTTCTGTTTTGTATATCCAGGGTACTGATGAACAACATCTAGAAGAAAAGGGGCCACTCACTACAGTCTACAGTGAGGTTGGTGTCCTAAGCAAGCCCTTGAAGATGATTTAATTGGATGAAACAGAGGACCAAGCACTCCTGGGACAACTGCACTCTGAGGCTGACACCTGCAGTCACCTACTGGCTTTGGTTCAGCTCTTGGTGCTCTTGGTCTGTAATAGGCTGACCTGGTGGCCATTCCTCCCTGAGCACAGGTGGTCTAGCCACATCTTCCAGGAGCCCCGATTGTTTCTGCACACTCAGGATCCTCATGCCTGCCTGCAGGTGAGGGTTCTTCCGCAGTTATTGACTTGGCCCTTGAGTATTCTTCTCTATTACTTGTCCCACAAGAACCCTGTCTGACCCTGCGGGGGGAAATCCCTGCCTCCACTGCTTTGTCAAAAGTCTGTGCAGAATTGTTGATGGTGCTCCAGAGGAGAGAGTTAGGATGGGTTCTGGGGCACCATTGCTGAAGGGGGCACCAGTATGGGTGGGAAATCAGCCTTCTTTTGGAGGCTTTTTATAGAGTGTGTGTGAGAGAGAGAGTGTATGTGTGTCTGTGTGCCTGGGGAGTTTCTATGGCTCCTTCCCCTTCTCTTCCTTCCCTTTCCCTCCATCTCTTTGTCCCATTCTCAATTGCAAAATATCTATCTCCCCTCTTTCTTATTTACCACCTTTTATTTTGTTCTTTATTTATATTTTGTATTTCTCATATGAGAAAAGTTATTTGATATTTAAACTTATGTGTCTGATTTATTTCACTTGGGAAGAAGATATGCCCATTGTACAGATGGCAGAATATAAGCCAGAGACTTGATGCCTTCATAGTCCTCAAGCGTGAGTGTGGTGGAGACACGATTTGGGGCCACATGATTCACTTATGCACATCATAATTCACTTATTTGGACCATCTCTCTTTACCTGTGACATCCAAATTGTCATTATTATCATTGTTAGCTTTTTCTTCTTCATTAGGCTTCAAGTCTTTCATTCTTTCCTGGTTAATTTTATGCGTCAACCTGACAGGCCTCTGGGATGTCAGCGTCATTGGTGAAGCTTTACTTCAGGTGAATCTGTTTTCAGAATTTAGCATTTTAATTACAAGACTGAGTAAAGAAGATTGCCCTCACCTATGTGAACAGAGATCGTTCCATCTCACGAGAGTCTCAATTGACCAAAAAAGGAGAATATGGGCTAATGGATTTTTCCTCTGCTTCAGTTCAGACAGCCTTCCTCTCATCACTTAGACATTGACACCTATTATTCCCGAGCCTTTGGACTCAGACTGGACATGTGCCAGCTGGTCATATACCAGCACTCCTCTGGTTCTCAGGCCTTTACATTTCAGCAGGAGCTATACTTGCAGTTCCCGAGCCCCGGCATGCACACAGAAGATCTTTGGACATTTCGGCCTCCATAGGCCCTGAGCCAATCCTCCATGTTAAAGGACTTTCCATATTATACATGTACATTATTGATTCTGTTCCTCTAAAGATTGCTAACTCATGTACTCCCTATTCTTCAGTCCAGCTGCACCATATTTTTGCCTTTCTACCAGCAATGAATCAAGATTTCTTCATGTCCATTCTAGATCTTATTATTCATTTTATTGACTACATTGGCCTAATATATGGAAGTAGTGTCTTATTCTGATTTTGATTTACCATTTCTTTAATGACCAATTTGAGTGACATTTATTCATGGCTGTATGATCATGTGTATACCTTCTTAGGAGAAAGCCCCTTCTGTCCCGAGTTCTCTGTCAGACATACATTGTCCCCACCATTTTGTTGAAACTGCTCTTGCAGGTCACCGGGAAACTCTGCATTATTAAGCCCTGTGGTCAGCTCCATGCCTCATCTTCCTTAGCACCTCAGGGCGCTGTTCTCTCTACTCACCACTCTTTTCCTCCTACTCAATAGCTGTCACTTTGTTTCTTTTCATGGGTTTCTTCTCATCTCTCCCACCTTTAATCTGTGGAAATCCCAGAACTCAGACCTAGCCCACTGAGGCCACCTGGCTTCACCATCTACCTTTTCTCTGTTCTGGCCACACTCTCCTTGGCTCCTGAGGCTTTGCCTTATATAGCAAAGTGGACTTTACGGCTGCATTCAGTGTTAGAGACCTTGAAATGGGTAGCTTATCAGGATTGTCTGAGCGGGCCCAGGCTAGCAACCTGAGATCTTAAGAAGTAGAAGATCAAAAGGCAGCAAAGTAAGTGAGAGAGGTAGGATGTGGAAGGCACTTCACTCACCATTCCTGGCTATGAAGATGGAAGAAGGCGAGTGTAGGTCAAAGAAATGTGGTTTTGTGACACAAAAAACCCTCAGTTCACAGCTCACAAGAAATGAAGACCTGAGTTTTCTTTTTCTAAATTACTATTAAGTTTCTTGGTACAATGACCACATTCATCATTGGGAATCTGTACGTGTCCACAATGTGCCAGGGTTCCTCTTTCTCCCATTTCCCTCCCCACCCTTCAGTTGCTCTTCCACTCCTTACTTATGAAGTTTTATTTCCATTTTATCTTTCCTTTCTCATTTTTTTCTTTTCCCTTTCCTCTCCTTCCCCAGCCCTCCTTTGGAATAATTTCTTCCTATTTCATAATTTCTGTTATAAGTTTTGGTTCTTATTTACACTTTAATTTTCTCATACCAGAGAGGCAATGTGATATTTACACATACACATCTGATTTTTTTCACTTAAGAATGTTGTCTCAAGATGCATCCATTTAGCTATGTCTCAAGTTTATCCTTTTTATGGTTGAATAGCTCTCCATTGTATAAAAATCCCACACCTTCTTTATCCATTCATTGGTTGATGGGCATTTGGGCTGTTTGTAAGATTTAACTATTACAGGGCCTGGGAGATAGCTCAGTAGAATAAGCGTCTGCCTGGCAAATGCAGGGTCCTGAGTTCAATCTCCAGTACTGGAAAAAAGAAAAGATTTAACTATTACAAACTGAGCTGCTATAAATACGTGTGTGCATATATTGCTGGGGTATGATGCCTTTAATTCCTTTGAGAAGATATCAATAAGGGGAATAGCTGGCTCAAATGGGACTGCCAGTCCTAGTTTTTAGGAAGCTTTACACTGATTTCCATGGTGGTTCCACCAGGCTTCTTTCCCACCAACAGTGCAGAAGGGTTCTTTTTTCCCTACATCTCTGCCAGAATTTATTATTGGTTGATTTCTTGGTAATGGCCATTCTTTCTGGTGTGAGAGGAGTCTCAGGATTGTTTTTATTGGCATCTCTTGAATGACCAATGACATTGAGCATTTTTTTCATATGTTTATTTTGCATTTGTACTTCGTCAGAAAATTGTATAGTCATCACAGATGCCCATTTTTTGATTGGGACTTTAAATTTGGGAGGCCTGACTTTTTTCAATTCTTCATATGTTCTAGATATTGCTCCTTTGTCAAGGGGAACAACTGGCTAAAATTTTGGTTGTCTTTTCACTCTGTTGGTTATTTCTTTTGCTGTGCAAAAGCTCTTTAATAAGATGAGATCCCAATTGTTAATGGCTTGTAGTATTTCCTGTGTGATCAGAGTTTTATTCATGAAAGGACTTGAGTTTTCTAATGGTAAACAACAGAATGACTGCGACAAAAGTGACAGGAAATGCGTTTTTCCTTAGAGTCTGTTAGACGGAATGCAACCTTAATTTTATTTCAGAGATACATTAAACTTTTGGCTTCTATAATTACAAGAAAGTAAGCTTGTGCTCTATTTGCTGGACTAAGTGTAGTATGGTCTGGTATGTCAAGAATAGAAAGTAATACAAATATCATATCATCTTGTACCTTGTGGTTTCAAATACTTTGAATACGCCCAAGTTCCCAGCCTTAGTATTTCCAACGGACTTCACATTATAAAAATCCAACTCTTTATAGGCATCTCTGCTTGGCTGATGGATATCCATAACTTGGTGTGTCTATATTTAAATTCTCTATCCTTACATTTGTTTCAGTGACAAAAATATAAATACTACAGTGCCTTCATTATGGTCATGAAGAAAGTCCCTGAGCCACTGTGACCAACATCCCTAAGCTGGACATCTGTAGTAGCCTTTTTTAAGTCCTTAGACCAGCATCCACGATGATCCTTTCAGGGTGTGATCAGCACCTGTCTCTCTTCCTTTAGTGGATAATATTTGCCAAACATAAGTCATTAAGACTGATTTACATGAGTATATAAATGTACAAAACAGACACAGAGAATATTGTAAAACTTAATGCATTTTCTCCTTTAAGATCTTGAAGACCAAATCTTATTTTTAGTAGATCTCTTCAAAATCTTAAAGAAGAGATCATTTTTTTCACAGATATATTTACAAACTTGATAGGAAATAGGAAGATTTTATTTACGATTTGGAAAACTGGACAAAACAAAAAAGGGGAATGAATTCCCCCTTTAATCATCCAGACGATTTGTGAAACTCTCACTTCCCTTTCCTTGGTGAAATCAACTACATTTCTAAGCAGCGTGAGGATGGGAAGGACTTTCATCAGCATTATCACGTCCCTGTACCTGGTGGGTCACACAGAGAGCTGGAGTTGGAGTGACTTCTGGTTCTGGGGGTGCTGTGCTTCTTGTAAGGTCTGTCTCAGTGCCACCTGACAGTTCTGGGGAAAGTGGGACTTTAGGGCTGGGCATATTCTATGTGATTTGGCCAGAGTTTCCTAGATCTGAGAATATCCTACAGAAGGAGGCTGCTGGAGGACTCCCCACCTTGGGCTTTATGATGGCTTCACCAAGCGAGCGTGACTCTGACTATGGCAGGGAAAGTTGGGTTAACAGGCAGGCAAAGGTAAGGTCCTTGGTGAGGTTTCTGGCAAATCCTGACTGGAAAGAGTTAAGTCCCTTCTAGAGAAAGCAAGTAAGAGAAGTAGGGAGAACCAGTGAGCGGCCTGGCTGCTCCCACTTGGTGTGGATGCCCAAGGCCCAATTCTGTCCTCTCCACCTCCAGGGAAGCACAAAGGAGACAAGGTGGGGAGGAGGCAGATTGATAGAGTTCACTTACTGTGTAAAAGATATATATTTGTTCTCACCATGTTCCTGCACTAAAACGTACATGCATTGCTTTACTAATTGCTACCTTGGCCTTCTAGATTGGCCCCATTGTAGGTTTTAGAGATACCACCTTTGCAGGTGCTAAGATGGGTTAAATGAGCTTACCCTGGAATTTGTACCCAGGCAGTAGAGCGGGTCAGTGGCCAAATCAGGGTTCTCAGAGCTGGAAAGAACCAATCAAGTTGTAACAAATTTCAGGGGGCAGAGTCTTTTCCTGGCCGTTACAGGGGCTAAGAACAAAGACCGTTGAGCAGCAGGTCTGGGCTTCCTACCTTCTTCTTAGATGTAGGTAGATGTCTATCTTCTTACTTCTCCCCTCTTACAATAAAGTGATTTTGTTTCTCCTTTTAAACTTCCATGTCTAAATATTTATGAGTTTAAGATTCCTGATCAATAAAATTTACTCTCATGAGAGATGAGACAACTGAAAGAATCTAAGATGTATTTAAACATGTCTGTTTCTACTGTTAAGTTTTCCATTTGGAATCACTCATCGAAATCATGATTCCTCATGCACTCAATGGCCCTGCAAGTGGGATTCAGAGCAAGTGGAGATAAACACCACGTCCTGCCAGGACTGCTTTCTTCTCTTTTTGAAAGCCTTGATCACCCTGCTTTTCCAAACAGCTACTAATAAAAATCAAAATTAAAGATATACTTGCCTGTGTTTTTATACTTTCCCCCATTTTATAGGGAACCTACCCGGCATATCTTACCTGGATTCTTTCCTTTTCAGTTTGTGATTTGGTCAAAGAACTCTTCTCTGAGTTTACATTCTTTGACTTGGGAGTGCACATTTTTTTTCCTGTCAGTGAGACAGTGTCCTTGCCTAATTTGGAAGTCAAGAAATAAACACTGAAACTCTTACTGTTAGGAAGAGTTTATGACCTTTCACTCTGATTCAATTTTGGCTTCTGCTCCAAGTGTGGGAGGTTTGGGCACAAGGCTAACTGAAAAAGATACTTGGGGAACTCAGTTTTTGTACAGTGACAGAAAACTAAGAAGGGCATTGCCCATGAGTACTTTTTAGATTTGGGCATTAAATAAGTGCTAGAGGAAAGCACTTCTTTAATTCTCAAAGCTTCTTTCAGACAGCTGTGCTTCATAAAAATATAACAAAACTGATTTAATAGTCTAACGTTAGTTAAAGAGAACTCCAGGCAGAGAAACAAGGAACTCATGGTATGGGAGTGAAAGGGACTTGAAGAGCTGGAGGCCTGAGGGGCTAGAGAGCCAGAAACCTGTCTGAGGGGCCCACAGCTTACGTCCCCACGCAGGGAAGCAGTCTCGGCTGTGGGTAGTCAGCGTTTGTTGTCATATGTGGGCCTATGGTGGATACTGGAAAGGAATGTTCCGCTTTCTGGCCTGGGAGTCAGGTTTTGGGCTGCTGCCTGCCTGGCACGAGGGGTGGAATCTGAGAAACTGGAATCCAACTGTGCATGGTGCATAATTGTGGGTGTTAAATTCCACCATGTGCTGGCATTCTGAGACCAGAAACTACCTTTAATTTGAGAAAATTGATGAAGCCTGTATGTCCCGGTCAGGGAAGCAGAAAAACAATCCATGGAGAGATTTCCTCAGCTCAAAGAGTATGTGTAGATTCCTAAAAAGAACAATTACTGGTAAATTTATGATAACAGCGGCTAATCACTGTCATGTTAGGAAACATGTGCATCTGATAGCGAGAGAGAGCGACAGAGCGAGAGCGAGAGAAAGCAGAGTTAGCAAGGGCCACAGATGATAAGCTATGGTTTAGAAAAGACAGTTGATAGGAAATCTGCAATGGAATTTCAGAGAACTATGTTTAAACTCTACAAAGAGATAAGGGAGGAGTCAAGCCTTTAATACATAATGACATATTTGCAAGAAAGAATAAAATAAATGGAAGAAGAAAATTAAAGAAATGGTTAAGGTTATACCCAAATCTAAAAAGTACCAATTGGCAATATATTTCTTAGTTTTCTGTCACTGTACAAAATACCAGAGCAGGGGAGATAGCTCAGTAGAACAAGTGCTTGCCTGGCAAGTGCAAGGTCCTGAGTGCAATCCCCAGTACCACAAAAAAAGTAAAAAGTGCACAATACCAGAGAAAACCTTTTCGAAGGAGGAATTGGTTATTTTTGGCTTATAGTTCCTGAAGTTTCACTCCACAGTGTTTCATTTCTGGGTCTGTGGTGAGACAGAATGTCATGATGCATGGCAGGAGGAAGTGGTAAAGTGCTTATCTCATAGAGACCAGGATGGGTAGGGATTGGGGCAGGCACAGACAGACAGACAGACAGACGGACAGAACAAAACCCAAAATATAACCTAGTTATGGACTTCGTTCAATGAGCTCCATCTACTAAGGTGTCTACACCTGTCAATGTTCCATTAAGCTTTGAAGTCATCGGTAGACTAGTCACTGATGAGGTCCAAGTCATCATGATGCAATCTCCCAAATGCCTCCCCTCTGAACACTGCTGCCCTGAGGACAAAGCCATCCGCTCAAGGCATTTTGGGTATATATATATACAACCAGATATACACGAAACTTATCTGCAGCTTCTCTAGAGAAGTGGCCGTGAAGTCAGGGAGTCATAACCTTGAGCCTGGGCCTGACTTGTGGGGACCTCCATTGACTGTCATGTTATGACAGAATAGGTCATAAACTTTAGGAATCACAGGGGCAGAAGGTACTTAACATGAGCAGACAAAACAGGAGGCTGGTTAGCTCCACACACCTTGTTCTAGACATGGGATTATAACTGGAGCAATTATCAACCCAAATAAATGCAATATAACTTTGGCATGTAATACAGTCAAAGGTATAATTCTTCAATAAAGCATGCATTATCTGCAAAGGAATGACAAAAACATGACAATATAACATTACATACCATCTGTGGTAGATTGCTGACTGGTGGTCAACTTGTTATACCCAGCCGAATTGAACTAGCGTGGTGCTGAGTGTGGAAGGCCCACCTGAGGAATGTTGCCAGCAGCATAAGAGGCAGAACTGGAGAGGCTGTTGAAAGGCTTTTATGTAAGCTGTTTGGAGAAGCTGTTGGGAGCTGTTGGAAGCTGCTGATTCTTTTGGGCTATTCTGCTGGGGGACCTTGTTATGTAATGCTGCCTTTCATGAAGAATTTGGTTGTTTTTGTCAGAGGACCTTTGTTATCACTGAGAATGGCTACAGTAGATTTTGGGGGAGCTCTGCTCATCATCTTGAGCATGCTTCCTGTTTCCAGAGGGAAGATGCTGTACTGCTGAGCCTCTTGGAAAGACTTGTCACATTGTCTTTCCTGATGGGAACTCAGCTCTCTTAATCACTGGAGGAGCCCAGGACCTCACTATTGCTGAAGATGGCTGTGGTACCTTTGGGGGAGCTCTGGTGCTTACCTTGAGTGCTGCTTCCTGGCTCCAGTTCAGATCCCTCAGCCTGCTAGCACAGGTCCTTCATCCCACTGGCATAGATTTTCTAGCTTCCACCACTGACCTTTGTGGCTTTCCAGAGCAGATGTGTATGAGATTTTCTCGTGGGCTGTAGGCCTCCATGTGGACTCGTGGGCGGCATTGTTATGAGCGCTATATTTTCAGCTGGACTCATGCAGGATATTAGGATGCAGGCCGTCAGCTGGATTCTTTGGTATTTAGTGTGTGGGCAGATTTTTTGCACTCTTTGTATATGATTTTTTGGATGATTCATTATAAATTAATCTTATAAAATGTGTCCTGTATTATTCCCTTGCAAAAACCCCAAGCCACAACATCATCGAAATGTTGTAAGAATATGCGTGTCGAATTTGAATTATATGCCCAACAAGACTGTAATTTATTTTTATTTTTTTTTGTATTTAGAACAGGGTGTTCAAGGTGTGCAGGGTCTCACTGTGTAGATCGGACTCACAGTGATCCTCCTGTTTACAGCCTCCCAAGTGCTGGAATTAAAGGTGTGTGCCACTACTCCCAGTCTTAATCTGGGCTCAGCACACCCTGGGGGCAGGTCCCTGCATGGCAGGCCCAGGAATTGAACTCCTGGACCCTGCATCTGCCTAAGCAGATGCTTTAATCTGCTGAGCTATTTGGCTGGCCTTAAAACTGTAATTTAAAAATGTCTTTAATTTCTATTAGTGCACATTGTAGTACATAATGATCATATTAATTGTGGGATATTTGTACATGTTCATAATTCATAATTCATCTTGATTCTTTTTTACCTTGCCTGTCTTCCTCCTTTTTGGCGGAACCAGGGATTAAATTCAGGCCCTTGCACTTGCCAGGGAAGTGCTTATTCCACTGAGCCATTTTCCCAGCCACTCTTCCCCCTTTTTGCTAGCATCAGATTAGTTCATTTATTTTATAAATTTTTATAAAGTTAATTACCATAATGCAGGTTAGCAACCAATTTAACAAGTCAAAAACATACAAAACACATATGAAAATTACAATAAATCAAGATATATTTTTAGATACATTTTTCCATGTTGGATGACAATCATGTTTTCTTTCTCACTTTTTTGTTGTCTGTTTTTTATTTTACAGTTTATTTATGTTGTGTTTCTCATATAAGAGAAAAGCCAGGCAATATTTAAGCCTGTGCGTCTGATTTACTTCACTTAACATTATGGTCCCAAGGTGCACTATATTCCCACAAATGACTCAAATTTATCTTGCTTTATAGTAGAGTAGTACTCTCTTGTGCATAAACGTCACATTATTGTCTCTTAATCTGCTGATGGACATACTGGCTGCTT
>NW_004524608.1:271436-285154 GCF_000260255.1 Octodon degus | reverse complement strand
ATCACATATAAGCATATAAAATTCGTTAAAAAAGTTATCAGAAATTAAAAAGGACAAGAAAAAAAATTAAGCATTGACTTCTTTCAATAGACTAGCAGAAATCAGCAGTACAATTATCCAAGCTATCCTGTATATATACAGAAATATATCTTTTTCCCTTCCTTCTTTCTTTTCCCCTTTTCTTCATCGAAGTTGTTCCTTCCCTTTGAACAGATTCTTTCCTTTTCACTGTATCTATTGTATTATTTATTTATTTTTGGCAGAACTGGGGATTGAACTCAGGCCCCTGTGCTTGCCAGGGAAGCGCTTATTCCACTGAGCCATCTCCCCAGCCCTCTATTGTACCTTTTAGATTTTATTTACTCTTTCAGGTTCTTAAACAAGCGAGTTAATATCATATTTGCAAATATGGGTCTGACGTATTTCACTTGTGAGTATGGTCTCTATCTGCATTTATTTACCTATAAAAGCCTTGAGCTTATCTTTTTTTATATGTGAGTGATACTTTTAAAAGTGTGAAATACCACATCTTTTTAGTCCATTCCTCAGTTGGTGGGTATTTAGACTGTTTCAAAGATTTAGCTATAACAAATTGTACTGCTATAATTTGGGTGCACATATATTGCTCTGATATGATGTTTTAAGTTCTTTTGAAAAAATACCCAGGGAATAGCTGAGTTGAATGGGACCTCGCATCCTAGCTTTTTGAGGAATTTCCATACTGATTTCTACAATGATTGTACCAGTCTACACTCCTACCAACAGTGGAGAAGGGTTCCTTTTCCCCTAACCTCACATCATTTGTTATTGGTTGACTTCTGATGATAACCAGTCTTTCTGGGGTGAGATGGCAATGGCATCTCAGTGGTTTTAATTTGCTTTTCTCAAATGACCAATGATACTGGACATTTTTTGATATATTTATTTGCTCTTTGTATTTATTTCTTTGAGAAGTGTGTATTCACTCTGATATCCATTTTTGAATTGTGTCTTTGAATTTAGGGGGCCTTATGTTTTCAAATTCTTCATATGTTTGAGATAGAAGTCCTTTGTCTGAAGGACAGTTGGCTAAAATTTATTTCCAATTTGTGGGTTTCCTTTTTACTCTGTTGGTGATTTCTTTTAACATACAGAAAGCTTTCAAATGATGAGATCCCAGTTGATTTTATGAGGTATGTCTCTTGCAGTTTGTTTTTTGTTCATGAAATCTTTGCCTACCCTTATGTCTTCAAGATTTTTATCTACCTTCTCCTAAAATAGATTTAATGTTTCTGTTTTGATGTTTAAATCTTTAATCCATTTTGACTTTAGAATAGACATGGTTCTAATTATTGTCTTCAGCATGTGAAAAGCCAGTTTTTCCAGCACCATTTTTTTTATTTTTCCATAATTTTATTGAGAAACAAATAGCAATGAGACAGTTTCAAACCAAATTGTTAGGAGAGTTTCAGTAATTAACACATTGCATACATTCTTCCTAGTGGTTAATTGCTGTACAAGATGTGGACTTGATATCCTATTTACAAACACCATTAGAATAAATCCTCTATTCATTAAGAGAATGTAACTATATATCTATCTTAACCACTTTGAATACACAGATACAAAATGGACATTCATCTGTATCCCCTTTTTTTTGTTAAGTTCCATCATTTAAATATTCTAGGTGTGTAAACTCAACAAAATATTCCAAAAGACTTCAGAGGTTCATAATAGTATTGGGTCTTTCACTTCACTGGCAATGTCAGAAATTGAGTCCCCTACAGCTCAACCTAACACCATAGCTTTACTTCTTATACTTTGTTTTTATACTTTTCTGTTGGATGGTTAAGACCAAGATAAAGCAAGACCTATGCAACAAGAGTTGTAGCTTTTGGGTCTGATAAGGTCAGTGAAATCCCCTCAGGATTTATCCTGAGATCCTGCACCTCAGATTGTAGAACCTTTGTTAGTGTCAGCCATGTGGATGAGTCACGGCCATTGCTTGGCCAACGTCCAGCACCATTTATTAAAGAGGTTATCTTTCTTCACCTGGACATGTTTGGCCCTTTTGTCAAAGATAAGATGGCTGAGTGTGTTTGTAGTTGTGTCTGCATCTTCTAATCTGTTCCATGGTCCTCAGGTCTATTTTTTTCCAGTACGATGCTGATTTTATTGTAGTACCTTATGGTATGATTTCAAGTCAGGGGATGTGATGCCTCCTTCCTTTCCTTTGTTGCCCAGGGTTGCTTCTGGATCCAGATAAGTTTTAGAAATGTGTTTCCTAGATCTAAGAGGTATATTATATTTGTTCAGCTGGATCCAAAAGAAATGATGAGAAGACTAGATTAATATAGCTATGGAGGACTAATGAAGTTTGTCTCACTCTGTCTTGAGCTACTAAAACTTCTCACATTTATCGAGGGCTAAAACAAAGCTAAGGAATGTACATAATTAAGTTTTGTGAAAACTACTATTTTACCTTCTGGCATTCATCAAACCCTAATTTTGCACAAGACTAGTAAGTAACATCTCAGGTGACAGTACAAGGAGAGGTCGGCTCCCGGAACGTGCTGCCATCTACAGCTTGCAGTAACCTTGTATCCCAGCTTGCAGAATTACAAGGGAAGATAGCATTCATCCATGGACCCTGTTCCTTGCTCTTTTCTCCCTTGGGACAGCAGGCTTTTGTTTCATATCACTGAAGTATATTGATGGTATTTTAATCGGGATTGCATGGAATCTGTATAACAATTTTGAGAGTATCACGATTTTCACAATGTTGGTACTTCCTATCCAGGAGTAAGGACTATCTTTCTATTTTCTGAAATCCTTTCATCTTTTTTTGAAGAGTACCATAATTTTCTTTCTATGAATCTTTTACTACCTTTGTGAGATTGCTTCCTAAATATTTCATTTTTTGGATTTCATTGTGAAAGGCATGGTTTCCCTAATTTCTTTCTTGAAGGGTTCATTGTTTTTGTAAAGAAATACTATTGACTTTTAGTATTAGTTTTGTATTCTGCTATGTTACTGAATTTGATTATTACATCTACAAGTCTCTTGGTGGAGTTTTTGGGCTGTTCTATGTAGAGTATCATGTCATCTTCAAATAATGATAATTTCTTCTACTTCCTTTCCAATCATTATTCCTTTTATTTCTTTCTCTTGTCTAATTGCTCTGGCTAATGTTTCCAGAACTGTGTTTAATAGGAGTGGTCACAGTGGGCATTCTCATCTTGTGCCTGATTTTAAAATGAAGACTTTCAGTTTTTGTCCATTTATTATGATGTTGGCTGTTGGTTTGTCATAGATGGATTTTATCAGAATGAGGTAAAGACCATCTATTCCGATTTTCTATAGGCTTTTTTTTTTTTTTATCATGAATGAGTGTTGGACTTTTCCAAAAGCTTTTTCTGCATCTATTGAGATGGTGATGTGTTTTTTCCTTTGACTCTTTTGATGTGGTGTATTCCATTTGTGGATTTGTATGTACTGAACCATCCCTGCATTCTTGGAATGAATTTCACTTGGTCATATGTGTAATTTTCTTGATGATCTGCTATTTTCTGTTTGCTAGTCTTTTATTGAGGATTTTTGTGTCTATGTTCATTAGGGAGATTGACCTGTAGTTCTGTTTTTTGTTTGGCTCTTTCTCTAGTTTTCTTATCAAAGTAATAATTACCTCCAGGGACGAGGTTGGGAGAGCTGCTTCCCTTTCAATTTCATTGAAAAGTTTGAGAAGATTGGCATTAGGTCCTCTCTAAATTTCTTATAGAATTCAAGTGTGAATCCACTAGGACCTGGGCTTTTCTTTGTTGGTAGTTTTTATTATTATTATTACATTTTAAATCTCATTCACTGATATTGGGTTATTCAGAATTTTTGTATCTTTTTGATTCAGCTTTGGAAATTCATGTCTATCTAGGAATCTGTTCATTTCTTCTGTGTTTTCCATCCGGTGAGAGTAAAGATTTTGGAAATAGGTACTCCTGATCTTCTGAATTACTATAGGGTCTGTAGTGACTTCCCCTTTTCATTCCTTATTGCAAGAGTTTGAATTTTTTCAGAGTTGCTGGGCTCTTGGTGTCATTGAGAGATGTGGATTTCTCGATGTGACAGTGTCCTTATGTGACTGAGGGGTGCAAACTCTACCCTTCCAGAGGTACCCAGAGAAAGAAAGAGGAGTAGCTGTTGACTAAGCCAAATATAAGTTGGTTCCTGGGAGTTAGTTGAAAAGAGTAAACTTGTTATGATGTGAGCCACTGATCATTATGAAAAACAGCTCTGAGAAGGACCGATCACCTCCTACAGTATCAAAATCCATGGCTGCGCCTTCTCCCAGGGACTGAAGAAGACAGAATGTATCCACTTAAGGAAGCAAGAGTAGATTTATGTTATAGCAATGCAATTTGTCACAACTAAATCTTAGAAACAACCCAAATGCCCATCAACTTAGAAATGGGTAAGGAAGATATACTTTTACACAATGGAGTATTACTCAGCTATAAAAAAGGATAAATTTGAGGCTTTTATTGGTAAATAGATACAATTAAAGAACACACTCTTTAAGTGAAATAAATAAATCGGAACTGCATGTGCAAAAGACACTGTATTGTCTTGCTAGTGTAAGATCCTGAAAGAGTAAATAAAATCTGAAAGGTACCATAGATAATGTGAAAAGGGAAAGAATCTGTTCAAAAGGAAGGAAATACTGAAATAAGAAGGACAGGAGAGGTGGTGGAGAGAAATTGATCTATGTATGTTAACAGATGGCTTGGATAATTGTACTGTTGATTTCTGCTGGCATATGAAAAGGAGTAGTTAATACATAATTTTTTCTCTTAATTTCTTATAACTTTTTTCCAATTTTGCATGCATATATCTGGTAATCTGAACAACTAATTTGAAGAAAATGCTATGCAATACAACAAATACTGTGCAATTTGTATTATTTTGTTTGGTGCAATTCTGTACAATTTTATATTTTTTATTATGATTATTTTGTATTCCTTTTAAAAATAAAAATAAAATTAAATTAAAAAAGAATTTCAGTTTTTTTCTTTCCTTTTTCTGATGAATTTGGCTATTGGTTTATTAATTTATTTTTTCCAAGAATCAACTCTTTGACTCATTAATTCTTTGTATTGTTTTTTCCTCTCCATTATATTTATTTCTGCTCTGATCTTTATAATTTCCTCCATTCTTTAGGCTTTGGGCTGGACTTGCCCTTCTGTTTTCTAACATGAAGTGTAACACAAGAGTGTTTATTTGGTATTGTTTTATTTTTCTGATGTAAGAACTGATTGCTATAAATTTTTATCTTCAGACATCTTTCATTGCATCCCACAGGTTGCAGTATGTTGTGTCAGTATTTTTGTTTGATTGTAAATATTGTTTAATTTCTTCTTTAATTTCCTCTGTGGCTCATTGATTGTTCAGTGGGGTATTTAGTTTCTATGTGTTTATGGATTTTTTGCAATTTCTTTTGTCAATGATTTCCAGTTTCATTGCACTGTTGTCAGTTAACATGTATGGTATAATTTTGATTCCTTTGCATCTACTTAAGCATGCTCTATGTGGTAGTACATGGTCTATTTTGCAGGACAGTCCATATGCAGCTGAGAAAAATGTGTATTCTGACTCTGTAAAGTTCTACTAAGTCCATTTCTTCACAAGTTTCATTCAGTTCTGTCATTTCTTTGCTGATTTTTTTGCTTGGTTGATCTAGGTATTTGTGTCAATATGGTGTTAAAGTACAATTATGTTATTGCTCATTTTTTTAATTTCTGTTAAAATTTGTCTTATATAGTTGGGTGCTCCTACATTGTGTGCATATATACTTATAATTGTTTTCTTTTCCTCTTGTAGTTTTCCCCTAACAAATATATAACAACTTTCTTTATCTCTTTTAATCAGTTTTGGTTTGAATTTGACATGTTCAGCAACCACAATACCTACCCCTGCTTTTTCCTTTTTTTGGTCCCTATCAATGGAATATTATTTTCCATCCTTTGATGTTTAGTCTACTAATTTCCTTTTGAGTTAAAAGTGTTTCTTGTGCTCACTTTGGCAGCACGTATACTGAAATTATAATAATCCAGAGAAGATTAGCATGGCCCCTGTGCAAGGATGACATGCAAATTCATGGAGCATTCCAGATTTTTATGTCTTGTCAATTATTATGAGACTCTCTGCAAAATAAACTAAGAAAGGAAAAAGACAAGAGAAAATTAAGGTTTATTGTGAGCAAACATTAATAATCAATTATTCATCCTAACTATTCTGTTAATTTGAGCAACAGATTTGATGATAAAAATAGACAGTATAGGGGCCGGGGAAATGGCTCAGTAGAATAAGTGCTTTCCTGGCAAGCAAAAGGGCCTGAGTTCAATCCCCGGTTCTGCCCCCCGCCAAAAAAAAATAGACAGTATAAGAACCATTGTTGTTGGGGAGATGGCTCAGTAGAATAAGCACTTCCCTGGCAAGTGTCAGGGCCTGAGTTCAATCCCTGGTTCCGCAAAAACAAAAAAACAAAGAAACAAAAAAAACATTGTTAATGAGCTATTGTTTTTTTTTGAAAATCTGTAACATATGCATGGGTGTATGTTGCCCTGTTTCTGTCTCTGTTTCTGCTATTTTTTTGCTTTTGTTTTTACTGTTCAAAATAGAATAAAATAAAACAAGTTGAAAAAATAAATGCGTTTCTTGTATGCAGCATATTTTCAGATTTTGTTTCTTGATCTACTCTCCCAGTGTGTTTCTTTTGATGGGTGAATTGTGGCCATTTACATTGTGGTTATAACTAATATGTGTTGGCTTGTCTCTGTCATGTTGTTTTCTTACTGTGGGAGCCCTACTTTTTCCCTTTGCTTAATTGCTTGCTCTGCTTGGTGGTTCTCTTCTGTTTTTCTTTAAGTTGTGGCCAGTTCTGTCTCTTTCTAAAATATGTCTGTATTTTTTGTAGGGTTGGTATGGTGGTCATTAATTTCTTCAGTTGTTCCTTGTGCTGGAAGTATCTTATCTTTCCACTAAATTTGATAGATAGTTTTGCAGGGTATATCAGTCTGGATTGGAAGTTGTTTTCTTTCAGGACCTGAAATATCTCATTCCAAGTTCTTGATTTGATGGTCTGTGTTGAGAAATCTCCTGTGATTCTGATGAGCTTTCCATTATAGGTGATCTGTTTCTTGTCTCTTACAGCTTTTAATATTTTGTTCTTTTGCTCAATTTCTGGGGACTTGATTATTGTATGTCTAGGGGTAGATTTATTTTGACTATAGGTAACTGGAGTCCTATATGCCTCACATAACTATATGTGAGATTGTTTTCTCATGTTTGAGAAATTTTCTGCTACTAACTCTGCAGTCTTTATTTCACTTGTGTTAACTCCAGCTATTTCGTTGATACTTATTAGTTTTATATTATTTATTTTCACATTGTCTTGCAGCTGTTCTATTGTTATTTCCTGGTTCCTTGTTATTTTGAAGAGCTCTTTCTTTTCACATTCACTAGTTGCAATGCTATCTTCAAGGTCTGAAATTCTATCTTCAGTTTTGCTAGCTTTCAATGGAGTTCTTAATTTCCTGAATATCTGCTCGAATCTGTTTCATGCATTCTAGTTCCTCATTATTCATTCCATGTTTCTACCATTTTCCTATTCTTTGCTTTTAAACTCTATCTTCTTCAGATGTATTGAGCAGTTTTTCATGATTTTTGTCACTTTCTTTTTTACCTCAGAGATTATTTCTGCTACTAACTCATTTAGTAGATACCTTAAATGAGTTAGTAGCATTTTTTTCATACCCTTATGGAGTTGTTTCTTTACTTCAGGTGCTATCATTTCAGAAATTTCAGGTGTGTGACTTCCAAATTCTTCTATAACCTTGTCTCTTGGACTTGTTTTGAAATGATGAGATTATTTCCACATCAGACTGAAAATCAGCAAAAACAGAGTTTATTAATAAAGCTACGTACTGGACCTTTCTGAGTTATAGATCTTAAATGTCTTGCCAGTGGCTGAACATGCTTCCTTGATCCTTAAACATCAGAAGCACATCAGGCCTTGTTATTTATTATGTCTCTGTTTAAATAGGTACAACATCTTAACAAGGGTGGGGAAGGAATGAAGGAGTTACATCTTAACAAGGGTAGGGAAGCACTGAAAGAGTGACAGCATCTTTCAAGGGTGGGGAAGGCTAAATTAGAGCTTCTTTTGCTGGGATAAAACTAACCCAATTCAGAGAGCTGCCATGCCCTACAGTTTTGAGTGGGTTGGAGATCTGAGATTATCTTTTATTTCTTCTTTTTGTAATTTTTGAAACTCCAGTGTTCTCCCTGACTCTGCAGTGTTGATAAGGGGGTGGTTTGTGGGTGAGCAACAAACTCAGGAGAGTGGGAGCGCAGAGTAGGCTCACCAATGCTCCTGCTTTTTGGGGTTCAGTGTAGCTTCCATTTTGGGGGAACAAGCCTCAGCTCAAAAAATGATCTCATGATGATGAGGCTGGGCTGAAGTTCTGCGGGGCCTTCTCAGTGTTGGGTGGGTGCAAGGTAGAGCTCAACAAAGTTCCTGCTATTGGTGAGACAGGCAGCCATAGCTCAGCAGATGGTGGAAGAGCAGCTTCAGCCCATCCAAGCTCCAGTGAGGGTGAGAGGGGCAGGGCAGGGCTGACCAGGCCCCTGCGGCAGTCTTCTGGTTGACTGACGCTCAGCTGAGCTCCAGCGAGGGTCAGGAGGTGGGGCTGGGCCCACCAGGTCCTTGTAGCCTATAATAGCTTTTACTATTCTGTTGTTTTAGTGAATTTCTTGGATATTATTATGTGTCTAGGTGTGTATGTATTTTGGTTATGGCTAATTGGAATTTTCTAAACCTCACTTATGTGTGTCATATTCTTTTCCTATTCTTGGGATATTTTCTCTTACTACTGCAAATAATCTTTTATGTCATTTATGTTGACTTCTCCTGTTTTGTTGACATTTATCAACCTTATATTATTTTTCTTTTCTTAAAATATTTTTATTGAGAAACAAATAGCAATGAGACAGTTTCAAATCTGATTATTAGGACAGTTTCAATAATTAATACAATGCATATTGTTGTCTTAGTGGCTATTCATTGTACAAGATACAGACATGATATCTTGTTTACAAACTTTATTAGAATAAATCTATTTATTGAATTAAGAGAATGTAGCTGTATATCTATCCAACTATTTTGAATATACAGATACAAAATGGTCATTCATTTGTGTTCCCTTTTTGGTTTAGTTTTGTCAGAGAAGGGTATGCCATTGTCATTTAATATTATAGGTGCATGAATTCAGCAAAATATTCCAATATAGTCCAGTAGTCCATAATAGTAGTGGGTTTTCTGTAAGACTGGCAATGTCAGAAGTTGTTGACTTGAGCCTTTATAGTTCAGTATATTAATATGGCTTTACTTTTTATACTTCGTTTTTGTACTTTTCTGCTGAATTGTTAAAACTAAGATAAAACAAGACCTATATAACAAGAAATACAACTTCAATATTTGACAAGGTCAGTCAAATCCCCTCAGGATTTACCCTGAAATCCTGTACTGCAGTTTGTAGATCCTTTGTCAATGTCAGCCATGTGAATGAGTCATGGCCATTGCTTGACCAATTTGCTCTCTGTGAAAGCCTGAGAGAATGTTTTCTCTCCATGTGACTCTCCTTAGGTACACTCTACATCATCGATCACTTTCCTCTGTGGCCCCATAATCTCCTTGATCAGAGAATTTGGGGCACAACTGAGTTACAGGATGTTGCAGTACAGGTTCTCCCCTGTTCTGAGTCTTCACTGACCTTGAAAGGCCAGGACCAAAATGTTTGCTGTTCTTCAGCCCTCATTTTTCTCTAATTTTTGGTCTGCAAACTTAGGTTGTTAATCACCAGAAGAGAAGCTTATTGTTATTACCCTACAACCTAGGCAGTTCAGCTAATTTCACTGTCTGTCTGAATATCAAACATCTTTGTGATGACATGGAACAGGTATTTTTCATTAAGTATTGATATATTAAACTTTAGGTCCCTACAGAATATGAAGAAAAAATTTTAAAAATTAAAAAATGTATTAAAATATTAATAAACAATTGCATATTTTTATACAGATGTTTAGAAATCTAACCATATATAGCATTGTAGTAGGACAGTCCCACAACACCTTTTTCCTGTCTCCTGCCCTCATTCATCACCCCCTGCCTTTTTAAACAAACATATACCCGAGAGACAGCATGGCAGCAACTGGCGTGTTATGACAAGCAGCACGTAATCAGAAGACCAGAATGACAGGCACTCCAAACATGACTCTACTTTTACACATTGCTATCTTCAGTGCAGTTGCTTAGTTCACAGGTATCAGCATATATAGTTAGTCAGAGAATCCTACCAATTAACCTCTAGTTTCAAAAACCTGCTGAAGATTCTCAGGATCATTGCCTTAGCCATTTTGTACATATAAATGTATGGCTTTGCTCCTATCATGTTTCCTAACTTATTTCGTTGCTCATTCTTCATTGTCTAATGCACAAGTTCTTGCTTTCCTTTTAATTGTGTTATACCTTTCTATTCGTATTTCTTCTTTTGAGTTCTTATACTAGGGAGACTATATGATATTTACACATGTGGGTCTGGTTTATTTCACTCAAGTTTATTATTCTTTATAGCTGAGTAATACTCCATTGTATAAAAATACCACATCTTTTTCATTTATTCCTCAGGTGATGGGCATCTTGGTTGTTTCCAAGATTTTGCTATCACAAATTGTGCTGCTATAAACATAGGTACACATATATCACTATGATATGATGTTTTTAGTTCCTCCAGGAAAATTTTCAGTAGGGGAATAGCTGGTTTGAATGGGATTTCCAGTACTAGTTTTTAGAGGAATGTCCACACTGATTTCCATAGTGTTTGCACCAATACATTCACACCAGCAGTGGAGAAGGGTTCATCCTCCCCCCCCCCCACCGCAGCCTCTCCAACATTTGTTGTTAGTTGATTTCTTATGATAGCCATTCTTTCTGGAGTGAGATGATATCTCAGTGTTGTTTTAATTTGCATTTCATGGAGGGCTAGTGATGTGGAGCATTTTTTCATATATTTATTCACTTCTTTAATTTTGTCCTCTGTGTTCATCTTAGATGCCCATTTCCAGACTGGGTCTTTAAATTTTGGAACACTAATGATTTTTAGTTCTTTATGAAGTCTAGAGAGCAGATCTTTGTCTGAGTGCTTATTTGTCAAGAATTTTTCCAAATTTGTGGGTTGTCTTTTCACTTTGTTGATAATTTCTTTTGATGTGCAACAACTTCTCAATAAGAGGAGGTCCCAGTATTAGTTCTTTCAAGTGTTACCCATGCGATTTAATTTTTGTTCATGAACTCTTTGCCTACCTCTATGTCTCCTGCTGACCTGGGTTCAGTGTGGCTTCTACAATGGTGGAGACTCAAGAAGCTGCAGCTAGGGAAGGCCCCAACAGTGATGTCATGTGACAGAACCTATACAAGTCTCCTGTGATGGTGAGTGAGTAGCGTAGGGCCCACCAAGTCTCCTGCAATGGTTGACAGGGTGGGCTGCAGATTGGCAAACTCTTGTGGAGGTCAAGAAACTGTCTTTCTTCCAGCAAAAGTATTTGACCCCATTGTAAAATACATGTGCCTGGAGTTGTTTTTGTATCCTCTAGTCTGTTGCATTCATTCACTAGTCTGTCTTTTTTTTTTTTTTTTCAATCACTATAGCTTTGTAGGATAATTTGGAGCCCAGAATTGTGGTGATCCTTGCCTTGCCCTTACTGCACAGAACTGTTTTTCCTATTCTAGGTCTCTTCAGGTTTTATATGAATTTTAGGATTGGTTTCTCTTGATTTTTAAGGAATAGTATTGGTATTTTGACTTGAATTGCATTAAATCTGCATGAAAGTTTTAAAAGTATGACTATTTTGACTTCATTCTGCCTACCCAGGAACAGTGGGAATCTTTTCTTTCTGATATCCTCTTCAGTCTTCTTTTTGACAATATGGTAGTTTCATTGTAGCAATCTTTCATTTCCTTGTTTATGTTTTTCCTAATTATTTCTCTTTTTTTGATGAAATTGTGGAAGTATTATCTCCCTAATTTCTCTCATGTTGAGTTACTTGTTTGTGTACAAGAACACTACTGATGTTTGAGTTGTGAATAATGATAATTTAACTTCTTTTTTTATCCATATCCCCTTTATTTTTTTCTCTTATCTAATGTCTGTGACTGGGACAGGGGATGTGGCTCCGCAGTGGAATGCTTGCCTAGCAAGCTGGAAGCCCTGGGTTCAGTCCTCAGTACCAAAAATAAAAAAATAAGCTTCCCGAAGGGTGTTCAGGATCTCACTACTAGATTGGACTCATAGGAATCCACCTATGTACAGCTTCCCAAGTGCTGGGATTACAGGCATGTGCCACCATGCCCAGTCTCCCTAAAAAACAATTCAACCAAAAAACACAGTAAAATCAAAACAGACCAAAAACAAAGAAGACAATGTAATGTCTCTGGCTAATAGATGGAGAGCTATATAGAACGGAAGTGTTGATAGTAGACATCTTTGTCTTGTTTTTGATTTTAGGGGGAAAGCTTTCAACTCTCCATTTTTCATGGTACTGGACATTGTTTGTCATAGGTGCCTTTTATCAGATTGAGATAAAGGCTTCTATTCCTGTCTTTAGCTTTTTGTAAAAGTCAAGAATGGCTGTTGCATTTTTATAAATTTTTTTTTTGCTTTTACTGAGATCATCTTGTGATTTTTGTCCTTGATTTTTTCTATGCATTTTTCATTTTTTAATTTGCATAAGCAGAACCATCCCTGTATTCCTAGAATGAGTACTCCTGTCCAAACACTATTAGTACGTCTTTCTTCTCAATGAATTAAGTGAAAGTAGCTGTATATCTATCCTAACTATTCTGCATATACAGATTCAAAATGATCTTTCCTTTGTGTCTCATTTTTTGGTTTAGTCCTGTCAGAGAAGTATGATCATTCTGGTGATTTGCTGTATTTTTTTTCCACTTTCTTAAACTTTATTAAACAAAAAAGTAACCATGGTGGTAACTTTCTAGAACATGGTCAATTTTCTGGGATTCTTCCCTCCAAAGTGAGATCTGATTTCCACATACATGCCAGAAGTGTACAGCTCCCAACTGTACTAAGCAGGTGAAAGGCTGAAGTTTAACATGTTCATCTTCCAACTTTCCCCAGTCTGTGGTCTGTCTTTAGATCAGCAATAATTGCCTGAACAGTGACTACAGTTTCATTAATTTTTGTCTGTAGCTCTCTGAGTTCTTCTATATGCAGCAATCACAGAATTTGAGCAGCTTCATTGAGAACTGCATCTCCTGTGTCAAAGACAAGAATATGTTTGTCTAAAGCAACAGCAAACCCTCTTTTGTTTGATTTGCTTCAGCAACTACATTCTGTGTTAGGTGCTCCTGAACCAAAATGCGAATTGTCTTGAACATCACCAGGTAATCTTCATAGCACTAAACCTGAAGGAGGTTAGCCAAAGCCATTACCCCTGGCCTTAAAATGGGGATTGTTCACATCCAAATTGATCAATGGCTCTGCATTTTTACTTGCATTGTCAGGGCTTAAGTCTTTGTATTTTTCAGCATTATCTCCATATTCAAAGTCTAACAGCTAAGCCAAGGAGCCAGTCAATTGCTTCTTGTGGATGCTGAATCTTTTTTTTTTTTT
>NW_004524608.1:257686-270296 GCF_000260255.1 Octodon degus | reverse complement strand
GAACATCCATCTACCCTAGAGACATCTTAGCAGTAAATGGCATGTCATGACAAGCCGCCCATATTCAAAATACCACAATGACAGGCACTCCCATCGGATGCTGAATCTTGAAAGGGCAGTCAACATCTTGGAGATACTTTTCAAAGAACTTGGGCCAGTCGCTTCTGGGGATGTTTCTTAAAATATCTCTGTCTTCAATCTTGTAGTGTCTGATTTTATGGTCTTCAAACCAAACAATAAAGTTTATAAATTCTGTTTCATCTTTGCAGTTGAAGCTGGCAGGGTTGTGGTAGTTGAGTGCCATCAGCTTGCATTAGAGCATGGTCCCCACTTCGCGTTCAGGTCCCCTGGGCCTCCACTGGGAAAGGAAAAGCAAGGTTGAGCAGGCTCCTCAGGCACCAGCAACGTGGCTGGAGGTGATTTGCTATATTTTGTTTGCAAATATCTTATTGAAGATTTTTGCATCTATATTCATTAAAGTCATTAACCTATAGTTCTCTTTTTAGTTGAGTCATTTCCTAGTTTTGAAGTCAGAGTAATGGTTTCTCAAGAATAACCTTGGTTCCTCTTGAATAACTCTTCAATGAAACCTTCCCTTTCAGTTTCATTGAAGAGTTTGAGGAGTTGTAGCATTAGATCTCTAAAGTTTTTGTAGAATTTGGCAGTGAATCTGATGGAATCTGGGCCTTTTTTTAGTTGGTAGTTTCTGTATTCATCAATTTCACTGACTGATATTGAATTATTCAAGACTTTTATAACTTCTTTGTTTAACTTTGGTGGTTCATATGTTTGTAAGAATTGATAACTTTCTTTTTTTTGCCAACAAGTTGTTTAATCATCTTCACTATTGCAAAATTTTGTAAAACTATATGATTCAAAGATAGCACGTGTTAACATACATTGAAATATTTATCTATGTGAAGTTGTATCAGGATATTTAACATGGTAATACATTCCTGTGCGAATGAGGAATATTTGTTCACATTTATTTATATTAAAATGCCAAGATGGTGGTTCTGTAGTTTAATAAGATACTAATGTTCAAGAGTTAGGATAAGTACAAAATGCATTTCAAGGCTTGCTGTTTTAACCACTTGATATTTTGAGTATACAGCATCCTTTATGATAACAAATACCAGGCTATGGGTTGATTTAACTTCAGTCATATAATACTTGTGATACTCAGATGGACTGGAAATATGAACATGTCTGCCCCAGCACATCATTTAAGGGGAAGGGTTCCTGTCAGTGTGCAGCAGATGCGAGAGCTACGATGGGTGCCGGGATGGAGAGTGGGGAAAGGGACAGAGTGTTTTCAATCAGGAGCAGATTACATGCACCAAATAATTCCTTGTATAAACTTCACCTCTTGGGCAGAGTTTCCCACATGCTTTGGCACAATACTAAACAGTCTCAGTTCTCTTCTCTTTTTGTTTAACAACTGAATACTAAATGGACATCCAACTTAATAACTTTTAAGGCAGCAATATGAAAACAAGTTTAAAATTAGATGCAATTTCTGATGCAGATTAGATGAAAATTCTGATGCAAATTAGGTGCAATTTCTGATGCAGAATGTTTGCTGATTGCATCATTTCCCTGGGTTAACTGCCCAGAAAGAGGATTTAAGCAATTATTTCAGAGAAAAAGAGTCTTAAATTCTAATTCCCCATGCAGAAATAACCTCATAGTTAAAATGAATCATCAGTCATTGTATCACTTAGTACAGTATAAAATAGTATCCTAAGACAGATTTACCAGTTAATCAAAAATTAAAATCAACACCCAAAATCAGAAATACTATAATTTAAAACTTTACTACATAGGTTTACTCAACAGTTTACCAAATCAAACAGATACAATGATACCAATTATTTCAACTAACTATAGACATATACATCTCTGAGCTGGAAGGCAGAAAAATATTTTCAAATAATTCATTTTAATTCTTAGTAATATGAAAACCACACTGATGTCTATGGCCAAGATGTGTCACATGCCAGGACACTAGCAAAATGGAAATCCTACTGGTTAAGCAACAATATTTCTTTTTACAAGTATCTGGAGGAAAAACAATTATATGAGGGCTGAAAATACCTTAATTAGAGAAAATTTGCATGAAAAGAGGGCATACCAAAGCCAGCCATTCTCTGGCTCGCAGATCCTCACAGTTCTTCCACTCCACCTTTTCCACAGCATCATTGCTGTAGGCCTCAGTCACCTGCAGGCCTCACGCTGCTGCCATCTGGGCCATTGTTGTCCTTGTCCCAGTCCTTCATGGAGGTGCCCAGCATAAAATCCTCCCATGGAATGCTCCAACCTAGGCGCTCTGCTAATTTCACTTCAGTCTGTTTGGCTTTTGGGTCCTTTTCCAATGAACTTTTCTCATTTGTAGTTCCATCCAATTCTCTGGGAACACTGACGAAATCTCTCTTGGAAACACTTAATACCAACTCAGCCAGCTTTGTTAAAGAGCCTCCGGCATCTCTAACCTTCTCAACCATGTTCTTCTGATGTTTCTGAACAGCGCTGAATAACTGCACCACACTGCTTGTTGCAATTCTCTGAAGATTCCTCTCTGCGTTTTTGTCCTGGACAGCATCTGCCTTGGCTCTACACATCATTTCCCACACTCGTTTCTCATCCAGCTGTTTTCTCTCCTCCAGTCATTCTTGCTTCAGCCTCTTCTTTTCCTTTTTCAGCTTTTTGTTTTTGATGAGAATGATGCGCTTGCTCTTAGGTGTTTTCTTGCTAAGGATTTTAGCCATGGCATCTGCCCAGCCTGCATTTGTCCCGGCACTGGAGTCAGCAGCATTTTCTTTTTCTTTGTCCCAGGGTTCAGCATCCTCCTCATTGTCTGCTTCTACTGCTTCTCATCAGACAGCCCATGGCTAACTCCAGAACCTCCACTGTCTGAAGCCTCTCGGACTTCATCGTCCAGCTCTGAGGCCACAGCCCTGGCCACTATCTTCATCTTCTTTTTTCAGCTTTTCCCCTCACAGTCACATGTGAATCTTGCATGGTCACAGTCCTCTTGCCTGCCTGGAAGTGCTTGTCCAATATATTTCTTTTTATTTTTCCATGTTATTAGAGTACAGCTTCTCAAAGTAGTTACCAATAATTGTCTGGATTTAAGCAGAATTGGCTGTGATTTCATTTTGTTATTTCTAATTGAATGGACTTATGTTGTTTCCTGTCCTTATTCTGCTAGGTTTGTTTAAGGGTTTATCTATTTTGATTAACATTTCTAAAGAAAAATAAAACAAAAAACAAACAAAACCCAACCCTTCTCTTTATTACTTTCACTGTTTTAGTCTCAATTTCTGCTCTAAGTTTTATAACTTACTTCCTTGTACAAGATTTTGGTTTGGAATGTTCATATTTTTATTAAGAACTTGAAGTGCTTTATTAGGTTGTTTATTTGATCTCTCTTTGCTTTTCTGATGAGGGGATTTATTGCTACAAACTTCTCTCTCAGGTCTTCTTTCATTGGTCCCATAGATTGAATGAAGTATGCTGTACTGGCATTATTGTTTGATTGTACAGATTGTTTACTTTCTTCTTCAATTTCATCTGTGACCCATTGACTATTCAAGACGATATTATTTAATTTCCATGTGTTTGTATAATTTCAGTGGTGTCTTTTGTTATTGGTTTCTAGTTTCATTGTACTGTGATCCAAAAATATGCAAGGGATAATTTTGATTCTTTTGGATTTACATTAGCAAACTTCATGGACTAGTATGTGGTCTATACTGGGGAAAGTCCCCTATGCATCTGTGAAGAATGTGTATTCCATTGCTGTTAGGTAGAACAGAATACTGTACATACCTATGAAGTCTATTTATTCAAAGATTTTTCTCAATTATTTTATTTTATTTTATTGAGAAACAAATGTGAATGAAATAGTTCCAAAGCTGATTAATAGGACAGTTGCAATAATCAATACATTGTACATTGTTATCTTCTTAGTGGTTATCAATGGTATAAGAAGCAGACAGGATATCCTGTCCAAACACTATTAGTACACCTCTTTCTTCTCATTGAATTAAGAGAAAGTAGCTGTATATCTATCCTAACTATTTTGTATATACAAATACAAAATATTCTTTGTTTTCCCTTTTTTTGTTTAGTCTTGTCAGAGGTGGATATTCTACTGGCATCTAAATACTATAGGTGCATGAATTCAGCAAAACAATCCAACACAGTCCAGCAGTCTATAATAGTAGTGGGCTATCCTCAGAAGTTATTGACTTGAGCCTTTTACAGCTCATCATATTAAAATGGCTTTATTTTATATACCTTGTTTTTATACTTTTCTGCTGGATGATTAAGACCAAGATAAAGCAAGACCTATATAACAAGAAATGTAACTTTTGTATCTGATAAGGTCAGTCAAGTACCCTCAGGAGATTTTTCACAATTCTGTTATTTATTTGTTGATTTCTTTTTGTCTAGTTGATCTGTCCACTTCTGACAGTGTTGTGTTGTGGTCCTTCATTGCAATTGTATTAATGTTTTTCTGTTTTTTCATGTCCGTTAGTGTTTTACAAAGCTGGGTTGGATAGTGTTTGGTTCATATATGTAACTTATGTATTTCTGGTGAATTGTTCTGGTACCCAATATTAGTGACCTTCCTTGTATCTTCTGGTCAGTCTTGACTTGAAGTCCACTTTGTCAGAAATTCAAATAACATTTCCTTTTTTTTCGGGGCTCCCTTTGCAAAGAATATTTTTTCCACCCTTTGATTTTTAATCTGAGTTTTTAAAAAAATGTGTTTCTTGTATAATGCATATTGTTAGGTTTCATTTCTTGATCTATTCTGCTAAACTGTATCTTTTGATTGGGGAATTGAAACCATTTACATCAAGAGTTATTGCTGAGAGATTGACTTCTTTCTGTCATTGCATTATTTTCTTGTTGCTTATTTCCTCATTTGGGGGCATGGCAGGAGAAAAAAGAGCTGACATTTACTAACAGTTTGGGAAGATGACACATCAACACTTCAATGATGCAGCCCATTGCATGAATCTGTAAGGTCTCTATATCAGGCAGAACTCGCTCATGCTTGGGGCAAACACAAACTAGACTACTCTGGGGTTGCTGTTGGTATCAGTTCCTATCATCAGCTCTTCTTTGAATATGCCCTATGCTCAGGGTCATTACTTCTCACCCCATGCCAGCTCTGCATTTTCTGCAGTACAAATGCCTACTTTCTTCATCTTCAAAAGCATCATTCTCTTTCAGCAAAATTGCCAGTTGTTCTTCTTCATGAATCTTCTCTCTTGCTGCTCTCTCAGCATGCAAGTTAGAGCAGCACACCTTCATCTGTTCCCTGAGGACACCCCTGGTTCCTCAGTCCTCCACATGCTTGGTGATGGTCTGCTTCATTTCATTCACCTGGAGCTGCTCAGAGGTCTGCACCTTCTTTGCCAGCTCCAGTTTTTCATTTAGTTCCTACAACACCACCTTATCTACCTTTCCTGGTTCTTTCCTTGTTAGTCCTTCATTTTTTTCAATACAGTATTATGTTCTTCAAGAAGCTTGTTGTACATTGACCGCACAGTAGCGAAGTTGGACTTGTATTCTGTTTTATCTTGTTCTGTTTAGGTTTCTAATTTCATGCTCTCCACTTGGAGTTTTAACTTATAAATGGGCTGTAGATTTTCAGTAGGCTCTGATGGGACTGCAGAGTCTTTCCTTTCAAGGGGATGACACTGTTCTTGAAGTCTCTTCATTAGCTCAGCTTCACCGAGGTTTGTATGAACCTCTTGAAGCTCCTTAAATAGCCATTTCCTGAAGGTTCAAAATTCCACCTCACTTCCAACAGTCTTTGTGTCTTTGTCCTCTTCATTCTCTTTTCTGTCTTCCTCTCTGCCTGGTCTCAATCTCAGAATGACTATCTGCTTTCTTTTCAAATTTGAAATTCTTTCTTTGGCCTCTTTAAGTGCATTTTCAAGTCTCTCCATCTTCTAGTTTTCTTCCCGCAGCCAAGGCAGGTATTAGCCTGTACTTAATTTCATAAATTCCAAATGCTTTCTGGTACCTTCCATATATTTGCTTGTAAGTGGACTCCATTCTTGTGAGCCTAAGAAGACTGTTCTTGGTTTCTTTTACTGTCCCACTGGATTCTCCTCCAGCTATTGTAGTTTCAACAGTCTTTGGAGAAGCCACTGAGTTGAGCTTGAACTGCAACCCGGAGATGATGCCCAGCTGCTCTGTATTGCCATCCCTGAGGCAAAATTGTTTTTTAGTTTTGAAATTTTGTCCTCATATTGGTCAATTTTTCTGTCTGTACTTTTATTTTGGGAAACAAATATTTAATGATACATTGCTCTTCAGGGAAATGGCTACAGAGGCCTTTGAAAACTAAGAACATGACCATGCAGCACAGATCTAAACTAGTGTCTTACCACAACTACCTTGTACACTATAACCTTTTTCTCTCCAAAATGACCCTCATCTCACATGAAAATTGTTGCTACAGGGAAGCCAGAAATCTAGCTTTGTGGCCAAAAGGAAAAACAGCAATCTGTTGATTATGGTAAGAGCAGAGAATCCAGAGCCCACAATAGTGGTGTTTTGGCCTTCTTACTCTTCTTCTTGTCTTTCTTCTTTAGCCTGTCCATGTTAGCCCTCAGCAGGCATGAATAGGCCATCTGAAGCTTACTCACTTCTTTAGAGCTCACCACAGTACTGATTTCCTTTTCCCTATCCATAGCTCTCAACAGACATTTGTTATCTGCATGCTCAAAGCCCTCCACAGAGCCTTTCTTTGGGATGGATGTGGTTCTACCATCATATTTCTTCAGGGTAATGAACACACTCCTGACTTCCAGCACTTCTGGAAGAGCCTGGTCAGTTCTGTCAGGAACTGCTTGCTCTTCAGCAGCACCATCTTGATGAAACTGTCTGTACTTTAAAATTTTTTTTTCAATTTTAATTTTAATTTTATTGAGAAGCAAATATCAATGAGACATTTTCCAAGCTGATTAATAGGACATTTTCAATAATTAATACATTGCACATTGTTGTCTTCTCAGTGGTCATCCAAGAAGCAAGGGCATCCCGTCCAAACACTATTACCACAAATCCTTCCTCTCACTGAACCAAGCGAAAGCAGCCGTACATCTATCCTAACTATTCTGCATATACAGATACAAAATGGTCCTTCCTTTGTATCCCCCCTCTCCAGTTCAGTCCTGTCAGATGGGTATTCTGTTGGCATCTAAATATTATAGGTGCTTGAATTCAGCAAAACTGTCTGTACTTTTAATATGATTTTTAATCTCCTGTATTTCTGGTTGAAACGTTTCACACTCTAACTATTTGGTAATTTGTATTTTATGCCATTTTGTTTAGCTCATCTAGGTTTTTATTAGCATCTTCTGAGAACTCCTACATTTTTTTATTATTTTTGTTGCAGTCTTGTGATTTGCTCTGCTCCATGCTGCCTGCTGTTGTTGCTGATGTCTTGGACATGTGTGGTTTTTATTTTTATTTTTATTTTTGCCCATTTTATTTTATTTTCCATAATTTTATTGAGAAACAAATAGCAATGAGACAGTTTCAAACTAAATTGGTAGGACAGTTTCAATAATTAACACATTGCATACATTCTTCCTAGTGGTTAATTGCTGTACATGTGTGGTTTTTAACCTGGGGACCTCAGCTGTGAAAATCTTCCTTGGGTCCCCTGAGCAGGCCTACAACTGGTGTAGTTGGAAGGGTGTCAAGGTGAGTGGTCCAAGGTGGTTTTGAAAACAACACCCAAAAGTGAGGGAGAGCCCTGGGAATGGCTGATAAGTGACCCTTGCCCCACTATAGCTGCCTGTAGCCACCTTCTTGGCAGGTTGAAAATCCCTGAAGGATTGGGAAACAGTTCATTTGGAACCGGGGGGTGTCTTGCAAGCCTTAGAAATGATGCAAAAGTTCCTCCCCCTCATTGTACAACAGTAGGGTGGATGACTTGGCTGTTCTTCAGTCTCTTCCACTGGGTAAATAAATCAAGAGGCAGATGGCCTTGTGAGCAAGTAGACCAGCTGCAGCAGATAGAGGAGGGCCATAATCAATGAATGGATGGTTGCTGTGGAGCTCATGTTGTAAAGCGTGGGTGGTATTCTCTTTTTGGGAACTGTTTCCAGAAGCAGGTAATCAGACTGTGACAAATTGGTTGATGGCAGTGGCTTGCCTGGTTTGGGAGAATCCTGGAGGCCTGACAGAGCAAGTGACTAAGTGACCAACCTATCTAGACTTGATAACTGTGCTGTGTGAAATGGCATGTGGCAAATGATGCTCTCACTGCAGTACTGTGGCTCAGATGAGGAACTGCAGATGGCACACAGGAAAGAAGTAATCCTGGCAAGGGGGCCAACTGGCATGTTTGGGTCAGTGGTATTCCTAGCTCCCTTTATAGATTGCCTGATCCATGGTGCTGTGGATGCCTTGGTCAGGCTGGGGGATGTGGAAGTGAAGTGCCAAGGTAAGGTGAGACCTGAATAAATAGTACCAGCAAGGGAAAAGAAGAGGGCTTTGGACAATGAGGGCCATTCCCCAAGGACAGGTTGTGGGGCCGCTGAAGGTTGGTTGGCTCTAGATCTGGGTGGACCTGCTGGCTGTCATCCCAGCTGCAGATAAGGAAAATGGGCAGCTTTTGGATGTGCTGCTGACTCTGTGGAGACATTTATTCTATGAGCAGCAACACCAGCTGTTGAGCTGTGGTCAAAGCAGTCTCAGTAAAGCAAGAAGTGACACTGGCCTACTTTTACCCTGATTAGGAGGCAGGCTAAGGAACCTGGGTCTTGGGGTTTTTGGAGACTAGATACACATGTGGAATTTATTATTTACTGGTCCTCCCCCTAAATTAGAAATGTGTGCTAGTATAGGTGGATACTAGAGCCAAGTCAATATTAATATAAAGCAATCCTGTTTTACAGGATGTACTTCATTCATAAAAGTGTAAGGTGGTCAATACACCATGGTCCAGAAGACCTAGTTGACTTAAGATATCCGGTACCTTGCCCCATGCCTGTATGATGTGTATGTTTCCCTAGTTGCTGAATACATGCTGGGGGGCATACTGACTGGTGCTTGGCTAGACACCATGTAGGGAGAATTCTGGTTTTGAATTTATGTAGAAAAAAAATCATAGTCTGAGGATACACACACTGCTGTATGGTATATGCACTACTAACTTATGGGTTATGTATGTGAATCAGTACCGGCTACCTGGAGACTATGGAGAGATAGGACAGACTGTTTTGACATTGGAAAAATCAGGAGTGTTATGCCCTGCATAGAGCTTTTTCAACTCCCCAGTATGACACATACGTAAGCCCCATGGAATATGAAGAGTGACCATGGATTACTGGGAACTGGTTAAAGTGACTCCTTTTTGCAAGAAGTAGTGCCTCCAATGTTGCAAACTTGATGGATCATCTCACCCTGATGCTGGATCAATACCAGCATGTTGTGGATTTGGCCAGTGCCTTCTTCTTCACTGCTGTTGCATCTGACAGCCAGGACCAATTTGTCTTCACCTGGGAGGACAGGCAAGGGACCTTCCAGCTGTTGCCAAAAGGCTATCTGCATGGTCTGACTTTGTGTCATGTGCTGGTGTCCCAGAACATGGTCAGCTGTCCAAGCCACACTCAGTGTCACTGTTTTGTATTAATGATATTATGTTATCCTCTGATTGTCTTGTGGACTTAAATGCCACATGCACAATCTGAAGGAAGCTTTGCTAGCATGGGGGTGGGCCATGGACAAAGACAAGATCCAGGGATCTGGCTTATCTGTCAAATTCTTGGGTGCTATAGGTTGGGTAAGACCAGATCAAGGATGGTATGCCAATTATAGGTGTGTGTGGCCTTGCTAGACTTTTGGCACATGTACCACACCTAGGTATTCTCCTGTACTCTTCCTACCAGATGACCAGAATGAGAGCAACATGGGCTGGATAGATGCAATTGAAGCTGCTTACTGGATAGATGCAGCAGAAGTCACTGTTCAGGGCTCAGAAAAGGGAGTTTCTGTAGGGCTTTTTTTTTTAAATCATTTTGAAAGAGAGTGTTGCAGTAGTATAATTTCAAGTCAGGGATTATAATGCTTGCTGCTTTGCCTTATGGGCCATGATTGCCTTTGCTATTTAGGTTACGTCTGGTTCCAGATGAATTTTAGGAATACTTTCTCTAGAACTGCAAGGCATCCTGATGGGATTTTAATAGGGATTGCATTAAATCTGTGTAACAATTTTGGGAGTATTGCCATTTTCATAATGTTGGTTCTTCTTACCCAAGAGCAGGGAATATCTTTCCATTTTCTGAAATCCTTTTCAATCTCTTTCAGAGTATTGCAATATTCATTACATAGATCTTTTATTTCCTTTGTTAGATTGATTCCTAAGTATTTCATTTTTTGGATGATATTGTGAAAGATGTTTCTTTAATTTCTCCCTCAGTGAATTTGTTGTATGTGTAGAGGATTGCTATTGATTTTTTGGTGTTGACTTTGTATCCTGCTATGCTACTGAATTTGCTTATTGATTCTAGGAATCTTTTGGTGGAGCTTTTTGGGTCTTCCATGTAGAGTACAATGTCATCTGCAAACAATTTTAGTTTAGCTTCTTTCTTTCCATTCTTATTCCTTTTATTTCTCTCTCTTGTCTAAGGGCTCTAGCTAATGTTTCCAGAAGTGTATTGAACAGGAGTGTAGATAGTGGACATTTTTGTCTTGTGTCTGACTTTAGATTAAAAGTTTTTAGTTTTTCTCCATTTAGTATGATGTCTATTGTTGGTTTGTCACAGATGGCTTTCATCAGATTGAAGCATAGTCCATCTATTCTAATTTTCTGTAGGGTTTTTGTCATGGATGAGTGTTGGACTTTGTCAAAAGCTTTTTCTACATCTATTGAGATGGTTATGAGTTTTTTGTTTTGGGTTGATATGGTGTGTTACATTTATATATTTATGTATGTTGAATTATCCCTGCATCCCTGGGATGAATCTCAGCTGGCCATGGTGTATCATCTTCCTGATGATTTGCTGCATTCTACTTTCTAGTATTTTATTGAGGATTTTTGCATCTATGTTCATTAGGGAGACTGGTCTACACTTCTCTATTTTTGGTTGGAGTTTTCTCCAGTTTTGGTATCAGAGTAATACTTGCCTCCAGAATAAAATAAAGAGAATTGCTTTCTTTTCAATTTCATTGAAGGGTTTGAGGAGTATTGGGATTAAATCTTCTCTAAATTTCTTGTAGAATTCAGCTGTGCATACGTCAGGACCTGGGATTTTCTTTTTTGGTGAGTTTTTAATTACATTTTCAATTTTATTGACTTATGCTAAGTTACTGAGAGTTTTTATATTTTCTTGATTCGGTTTTGGTAATTTGTACTTATCTAGGAATCTGCCCATTTCTTCTGTATTTTGCATCCTATAAGAGTAAAGATTTTCAGAGTAGGTACTGCTGATCTTCTAAATGTCCACAGACTTTGCAGTAACCTTTTCATTCCTTATTGCTTGTATTTGAGTTTTTTCTTTTCTTTTTCCATTCAAAAAATGATAAAGTTGGCTAGGGCTTCATCAATTTTGTTTAATCTTTCAAAGAATCAACTCCTTGATTCATTAATGCTTTGTATTGTTTTCTTTGTCTCAGTTGCATTAGTATTTGCTCTAATCTTTATAAGTTTCTCCCGTCTATGGGCTTTGGGCTTGGTTTGCTCTTCTTTTGCTAGAAGTTTGAGGAGCAGCATTAGGGTATTTATTTGTTATAATTTTTATTTTCCTTACGTGTGAGTTCACTGCTATAAATCTCACCCTGAGAACTGTGTTTCTTGAGTCCCACATATTCCAGTAGGTTGTGTTTGAGTTTGGTTGGGTTGTAGATATTGTTTAATTTCACCTGTGACCCATTAATTGTCAAGGGGGGGTGTTATTTAATTTCCATGTGTTTATAGGGTTTTTGCAGTTTCTTTCATTGTTAACTTCCAGCTTCATTGCACTATGATCAGATAATATGCATGGGATAATTTCAATTTTCTTGCATTACTTAAGCATAATCTATGGACTAGCATGTGCTCTATTTTATTTTATTTAATTTATTTAGTTTTTCCTTGAATTTTTTTATTGGTACATTTTATATATACATAGTGATAGCATTGATCATAGGGGAATTGTACCTTGCTTCAAACAATAGTTTCAAGCATTTTTTTTTAAGATTTAAAATTTCTGAATTTAGTTCAACTTACAATACCAGATTTCCAAGAAAAATGAACTTTTTTCAAAGACATTTAAATAAAATCATACCAAGATGCACAAAAATGAAATTGTCCAAAACTTCTTGTAAAGAAAAATCATTGAAGCATATACGTAAAAATATTAGTTATGGAAGAACAAAATTAAATAGCATCTTATTCCACATTAGAAAGAAAAAAAAGGACCAAGGGTATAAGAAACTAGATTAATTAAAGGACTGAAATAAAAGATCTGTGCTCTTTGAATTTTATACTTAGCAAACATACCTTTGAAAACTAAAAGTAAGATTTTCTAGTTATACAAACTTGAAATATTTTAATACCTCCCAAAGTAGCATATAGGAAATAACAAAGAGC
>NW_004524608.1:254929-255493 GCF_000260255.1 Octodon degus | reverse complement strand
GGGCAGTCTTACTCACTCATGGGGCCTGCGCTCTGGGTCTATTCAGGATCCGTGGGCCTGGGTCATCCATGTGCTCTATTTTAGAGAATGACCCATGTGCAGCTGAAAAGAATGTATATTCAGATGTTGTTGGGTGGAACACTCTGTAAATATCCTCTAAGTCCATTTGTTCAAAGATTTGATTCAGTTCTGCTAACTTTTTGCTAATTTGGTCTAGTTGACCAATCTCTTTGTGATAATGGGGTGTTAAGGTCCCCAGTTAAGCGTATGTTATTGGTTACTCAATATTTGAAGTCTTTTAAATTTTGTCATGTATGGTTGGGTGCTCTCACATTTGTTGCATAACTATTTATGAGTTATATCTCTTCCTCTTGAAGTTTTCCCCTAACAAGTATGAATGACCTTCTTTATCTCATTTGATCATTTTTGGTTTGAGGTCCACATTGTCTGTGAACAGAATAGCTACCCCTGCTTTTTCCTGATACATGGAGTATCGTTTTCCAGCCTTTGACTTTCAGCCTGTGAATTTCCTTTTGTGTTAAATGTGTTTCTTATATACAACAT
>NW_004524608.1:251823-253434 GCF_000260255.1 Octodon degus | reverse complement strand
TGAGGGTTTGTATGCAAAATGTTTCCCCTTGTTACAGTGGATTTACCCTGTGTTCCTCTGGTTAAACCAGTTTCCAGATTCTAGCTGCTTCTCTTCATAGAGCATGATGGGTCTGGCACCTAGATTCCACTGGTCTAGCTAGTTATCCAGGATACTGCCCATCTCCATGCCAAACCCACTGCAGAGTGGGCTGAATTAGGGCAGGCCAGTTCCCCAGTAGTCCCCAAAGTTCCTGGCTCCTCTGCCAGGTCTGCTGGATTTTTTCAGGCAGACTAGTTCCCCAGAATTCCTGGTACTTCCATGCCTATGTCTGTATGCTTTTTCTTTTAGATAATTTTAATTTGCATTCTCTCCAAAGTTATACTAAAGTATAGCCTTGAATGTAATAGCTTTTGGTATGCTATATGAGTAATTGTATTAAGTAGGTGTTACCTACTAGGCAAGTGGCAAATCTTGGATTGATTCAGCTGTCTTCCATCTCTGCATAACACTCATGAACTTTGACCCAATCATCACCCTCTCATATACCAGCATAGATTCAAAATCCAGCCTCAACCAATTTAACGTCACTCAGCAATCAGTTCTGTCCATGACAGCTATTTGAAGATAATATAAATTATCTTCACCACATTGCAGCAAACTTTCTTGCTACCTAATGTGTGCCACTGATCCTGCCCACTCCTCTGATGCAGCCAGTAAACATCCTCAGTACTCTCCCTCTTGACACCCCCTATAGCACACACTCCAACTACTTCTCTAGTTCTCTCTTCTGCACCACACCCACAATTTCATGCTTCCTCTAAGGCTCTCACTCTTTTTATCTTCTTCCAGCCTCATTCTACATAACACTGTTAGGTCACCAGCAAGTGCTCAGCTTTTAACACTGTGTGCCCTGCTTCCTTATGGAAGTGCTCTCTGGTTCTCCTGGTGCTACACTCCTGGATCTTCCCTTTGCCCTCTGCCATGCTCCATTGTAATGGATCTTCTTCCTGTATCTCTCAGATGTCAGCATTTTCCAGGTTTTGGTTATAGGGCCCTTATCATTTCAGTTTTTATTCTTTCACCAGGGCATTCATTCCCCTGGGTTCCATTGTCATTAATCTGCCATGAAAGGCCAGCTCTGTGTCTCAACACACACCCTCTGCTCAGCATCAGACTCTGCGCTCAGCTCTCCACTGGGCTTTGTCCACCTGTGCTCGCATCCGCAGTAGCCAGTCCTGGACTTCCCATCCTCATCTTACCGCGGTGCTGTGTCTCCAGACTCAGCCAAAAGCTCTGTCTAGACACCTGCGCCTTGCTCTTGGTTCCTTCTTCTTCCTGACCTCTCTGGCAGTGGATAAATATCATAGCACATCAGATCCACTGCTAAACACCTCTTATGCAGTGATTTTATTTTAGTGTCACAATCTTAAGAGGTTAGAATGTAGGAAGGAAATGTTTTCTAACACGTGTTTGTGAGATCATCAAAGCAGACCTTCCTAAGTTATCACAGTTTCTCCAGGCTTTTTTTTTTTTTTTTAAATGGCATTTGAAGTAAGTTCCTTCATCTTTAATCTCTCCCTGGTCCTAGACCAGGACGTAATCTTCTCTGCCCTCTTTCTCTTCCTTCCT
>NW_004524608.1:239537-247653 GCF_000260255.1 Octodon degus | reverse complement strand
ATAGAATGATTTGTTCTAATGGTGTTTGTAAATAGGATCTCAAGTCCGCATCTTGTACAGCAATTAACCACTAAGAAGAATATATGCAGTGTATTATTTGCTGAAACTGTACTTCCAATTTGATTTGAAACTGTTTCATTGCTATATGTTTATCAATAAAATTTTGAAAAAAAATACATGGATATGTAGGTATCTCTATGGAATGTTGACTTTAAGCTGGGCATGGTGGCACTTGCCTGCAATCCCAGCACTTGGGAGGCTGAGGCAGGAGGATCATTGCAAGTTCACGACCATTTTGGGGCACAAAGTGAGCTCCAAGCCAGCATAAACTGTATAGTGACCCTGTCTCAAAAAAGAGCAAAAGAAAAAAATGGCGGATTTAATTCTTTTGGGTATACATACCAAGGAGTGGTATAGCTGTATCATATAATAATATTTTGAATTTTTTTGTTTTGAGATGTTTCTCACTATGCAGTTCAGGCTGACCTTGAGCTCATTGTGTAGCCAAGGCTGACCTTGAACTCATGACAATCATCTTGATTGAGCTTCTTAAATGGTGAGATTACCAGAATATACCACTAGACCTGGCTTACTTTTAATATTTGTGGAGCTTCCAAACTCATTTTCATAGTGGCTATATTAACTTACATTTCCACCAACAGTGTACAAGGTTTCCTTTTCCTCTGTATTCTAGACAGCCTTTGTTTGGTTTATTTTTTCTCAATGACAGCCGTTCCAGCTGGTGGGGTAGAATCTCAGTGTAGTTCTGATTTGCATTTCCTTGTTGGCTAACAGTATTCAACATTTTTTTCCTGTAGTTATTGGCAATTTGTATTTCTTCTTTCGGGAAGTATCTGTTCAGTTCATTTGTCAATTTTTTCAGTTTGATTGTATTATTTATTGTGCTGGAATTTTTTTGAGTTCTTTCTATATTCTGGATATTAATAACCTGTTGGAAGAGTAGATGACCAGGACTTTCTCCAATTCTATAGGTTATGTCTTTACTCTGTGGTTTCCTTTGCTGATTAGAAGAAGACTTCTAATCACATGAAATCTCCTTTGTGCATTCTTGCTATGATTGCCAGAGCTATTGGAGTCCTATGGAGGAAATTGTTGCCTGCGTTTACACATCTTGAGGTATTTCTTCTAGGTTTCCTTCTAGCATTCTCAAAGTTTCAGGTCTTATATTTAGATATTTAATTTATTTTGAATTGATTTTTTTAACAGAGTGTTAGCTGGAAATCTAGTTTAAAAATTCTACACAATACCATTTGTTAGAGAGGTTGTCTTTTTTGTCATGGTATGTTTTTGTCAGGAACTCAATTCCTGTAGCCGTTGGAGATTACTTCTGTGTTTTTTACCCTAGTCTGTTGGTGCGCATGTCTCTTGTTCTGTCTGTGTTTGTTACCATGGCTCTGTAGCATATTTTGAAATCAGCTATTATGGTACTTGTAGCACTCTCCTTTTTGCTCAGGATTGCTTAGCTATTCTAGATATTTTATATTTCATATCAATTTTAAGATTTCTTTTTCTTCCATGTATTTGGTACAGGGTCTCACTGTACAGCTTGGACTCATAGTGATCCTCCTGAGTTCAGCCTCCCCAGTGCTGGGATTACAGGTGTGCACCACCACATCCAGTCTCAATCGCGGTCTCAGCACGTACCAGGGGTGGGGCCAGTGTGGGACTGGGGGTCAAACCCTAGTCCCTGCACTTGCCAGAGCAGGTGCTTCGTCTGCTGAGCTATTTTGCTGGCCCTCCCAGTCTGATTCTTATTCAGCTAGTTAATAGTTTCATTACACTTGTCAAGAATCTTCTGTTTATTTCCATCTTGCCCTGAAGTTTCATTTTCTAAAAGTTTAATTCCGAACCATTTTTTATAACCATACTTTCTCTTAAGCCTTGTATCACGGCAGGTTATAACAACTTTGGGATAAAAGGCAACTGGTAAGCTGTCCAAATAACACCTCTTACTGATTTACCCTACCCATACATAATCCCAAATAAAGTTTTTGATCAAATACACGAAATAGATCCACCTGCTTATTTTAAGCATATTAAAAAGGAAGTGAATTGGACCATTTCTATTTGTCTACTTTATACCAAAAGGATACACAGTGTTACACTTTCTTCAGATTTGGTTGTAGGGCAGGGGTGGCTTGGGTGTATGTGCAAATCTGCTACAGAAATAGATTTCTACTTTGTAAGGAGCTGTCTTTGGATGTTCAAATGTCATTGGATTGCTGATTGTATTGTGATTGTGTGTTTAGAAGCTGTTAGCTTTAATGTCTTTATGCCGCAGCTTTGGGGCTTGTGCTCCAGTGAGTCCCTGCGCTCCTTAACATGAACAGCAGCATCTCTGTGCAGCTCTGCTCTCTGGACTTGATCGGGAGTGGCCTGCAGCTAGCACTGCGGAAGGCTCGAGTGGGGGCTGGTATCCCAGGAAGTGTCTGGCACTATCCACGAGGAGAGTCCTATGGGAACACATGGAGTAATTTTTTTTTTTTTTTTTTTTTTTTTTTTCAGAACTGGGGATTGAACTCAGGCCCTTGCGCTTGCCAGGGAAGCGCTTATTTCAGTGATGATTCATTTATTTTATACTTCTGCCCTAGTTAACTGGTTTTTTGTTGTTGTTTTTTTTTTTTTTTTTTTTTTTTTTTTTTACAAGGACTGCAGGGTCTCACTACCCAGATTGGACTCATAGTGATCTCCTGTTTTCAGCCTCCCAAGCACTAGGATTACAGGAGTGTGCCATCACACCCAGTTTGTTCTGGGTCTTTTTGGTAGGGGAGTAGCAATACAAAAGGATTTGGAGGAGAGATGGCTCAGTAGAATAAGTGCTTGCCTGGCAAGCGCAAGGGCCTGAGTTCAATCCCCGGTTCCACCAAACAAACAAACAAACAAACAAACACACCAAAAAAACAAAAAGCAAACAACAACAACAACAACAACAACACCCAAACCAAAAGGATTTGGAGAGTGACTCTGGAAGAGTGCACAAGATGGGATTTATCAAACCCAAGTCTGGCTTGTTAAAATTTTTTTTTTTAAAAAGTATCTAATAGTACTGACCTTGCTTGCTTTGAAGTAGCTCTTTAACTTCCTTCTTTTTTTTTTTGGCAGTAGCTGTTAGTTTTTTAAGTCTTGTAGTGTTCTGTTAGTGTGACTGCTACAGCAGCAATTTCTAATTTTTAGGGATTGAGTAATGGTGCAGCACGCTATTTCATAAGAACTGAGAAATTTTAAGTGTGACGGGCCTGATAGGGAAGGAACCTGAATTTCACTGAAGGAATGTACATACTGTTGGCCTTGGGCAACTTTGTGTGGGTTCTGGGAAGTTGCAGCATTTTTTTTTCTTAAAGGTCAATTTTTGTTGCGACTTACTTGCCTCCCTTTTACTTACCTTAATTTTTTTTATTTTGGCTTATCCCTTCTTCAGCTTGTTTCTTCATCACTCTGTAATTTTCACTGCAGAGCGTTTTTTGCTTCCAGTACATTGATTCCTAGGTATTTTTTGAAACTTCTATGAACATAATTGTTTTTCTGATTTGCTTCTTAATTATTTATTATTGGTATTTAGAAAAATCAATGATTTTTAAATTAATTAATTAATTATTATTATTATTATTATTTTTTGAGACAGAGTCTTGCTATGTAGCTCAGATTGGCTTTGAATTCACTGGGTAGCCTACGCTGGTCTTGAACTTATGAGGTGATCCTCCTGCTTCAGCCTTCCTAGTGCTGAGATTATAAGCATGTACCACCATGCCCAGCTCAATGACTTTTTGGGGGTGGGGTACTGGGAATCCAACTCAGGACCTTGTACTTGCCAGGCAGGCATTGTGCAGCTGAGCTATATCCCTGGCCCTTAATGATTTTTTAAGTATTGACTTTGTATCCTACTGTTTTGCTGAATTTATCAGATGAAAGAATCATTTGGTGGAGTCTTTAGGGTTTTTTTTTTTCTCTTTTCATTAGTTGGTTAAAGTTTTATCAATCTTATTTATCTTTTCAAATAACCAACTATATGTAACTATGACTGCCTACATGAAGAGATGAGAGAAATAGCAGATAATGACACATCTTAAATTTTTACACAGCACAAGGTGAAATTAAGGAAATAGAGACTGAAATAACAATAAAAGTGGAAGAGGCAGGCAAAAGAAAATGAAAGACGAAAGATTGCTTAAAAAGGAAAGATGAGAAAGAGAAGAAACGAGTAAGAGGTTATAAAAGCAAATGAGGAATAAAAACACAAATAAAATTAGGTGAAAGAGAAAAATGAAATGTAAAAGAAAAGCAATCACCTGGGCCAGGGAGATAGCTCCGTAGAATAAGAGCCTGCCTGGCAAGCAGGTCCTGAGCTCAATGCCTGGTACGCAGGGCGGCGGGGGAAGCAATCACAACAGAAAACAAAGGACAGGGAATGCCCAATTTTTGCATGCCAAAGTGATTGAAATGATAAAATTTCTTTCCTTCCAGGGTTTATAATACTGGAAGCTTCCATGTATGGGAAGGAGGAGTAAGTTGCCTGGGAGGCTGTAGCCTTTCCTTTCCTTTCTCACCTGACAGAAAGGCACTGAGCCCTGCCTCACCTACCCCACTGGGCAGGACCAGTCAGTGGTATGCAGGGCTATATTCACCCCAAAGCTTTTATTGCAATTTTGTTTCCCTTCAGCATGCCCAGAGCATCTGCTAGCTCCAGCCGGCTTTGTGACATGTGGGCTGGTTTGAGGCCCCACTTGCTCCGGGGGCCCATCCTGAAGCTGTGCACCCCAAGTGCATCAGCGAGTTGAGGCAGGAGATCCAGGCATGGCCAGCCGGCTGGGCAAGTGGGTGTGACCTGTAATGAAAACTGAGACTTCAGGACACAGGCCAGGAATAGTTTTGAGGCCTGCACTTGGGGCCCAAACACTAAATGCTTCCTTGACATTTTCAATTGTAAAGTGAAACAAATTTTGACAGATTGGCCTAGATCTCACGTGAAACGGGGATACAAAAACTAATTGCCATTAAGCTGATGACCACTGCAAGCTCTTTCAGTGGCCCTCTCTATACACTGTAGAACATACTTCTCTGCTTTTATCTGTGCTGCACTCATTCTTTGCCTTTTATTTTATTTACTTATTTGGTACAGGCTCTCCCTACACAGCTTGGACTCGTAGTGGTCCTCCTGTCTCAGCCTCCCTAGCACTGGGATTACAGGTGTGCACCACCACATCTGGTTTGGGTGGCTGGCCTGAGGCCCTAGGGTTCTGGAGCCAGCACAGCATGTGGTACAGGGGATTGAACCCAGGTCCTTGTGCTTGCCAGGCAGGCCCTCTCTCCCCTGCCCTCTTTTGTTCTTTTTAATAAATGTAAAACCCTGCCGCTTCGTGTGCTGTCTGATTCTTTGTTCAGGATCTTGAATATTTAGAAAGAGCATCTGGATGGACACCATAGCAGTCCTGCCCTCTGGTATCCTTTTCCCCAGATTCTGAGCAGCAGTGTGTGGATTTGAAAGCAGATTTCCCTGCTGGGGTTGGGGTGTGTCTTGCGCCTGGCCTCTTTGGCTCTTTCTCTTTCTCTCTGTTTCCTGGCTGCCAGAAGGTAAACAAATTTCCTCTCCTATCTCTTCTGCCTTGGAAAAGCCTTGTAACTGATACAGCAAAATGAAACACTGAGAGTTATAATTATTTCTTTAGAGACAAGCAGGTTCTCTAATCTTGGCAAGGCTGAGGGGGTAAACAGCCATCCCCTCCCCTTCTCAGCCCAGGTGAATGGTCAGAATGAGGTAGGATAGAAGAAATAAAGATAAATAGAAAGGTGACAAGAAAAATTAGAATTTTAAAATGGTACTTTCTAGAAAAACTGCAACTTCAGGACTCAAGTTATCCAAATCCACTTTAAATATTTTTTTCCCCCATTCTCACAAGACACAGTAAGCCCAGTCATTTCCCTTTTACATTCAAATAGGTTCAACCATTCTGCTCTCTTTTCTATTTTTGTAAATGTCCTTAAAAAAAAAAATCTTATGAATAGACTAGCTATTTTTGCCCATAAAATAGGTTTTCCTCTCTGGATGGAACATTAACTTCCGGTACATGGGCCATTCTTCCCTATTCTTCAGACCAAGACCGAGATTATAGACTGACAATCCATCAAAACCTCATAAATATTCCGAGGTTGTAGTCTCCCTGCAAACTGTTGTCTCCCCGCAAACTTCCCTCACCCCCAGCCTATATACATTATATTTCTTACAATGAGTACTTTTTATGTTTCTGTCCGGAAAATCCCTTTATGCCTCTTACTTTTTTGTTTGTATTTTAGGACAGGGTCTACAGGGTCTACGGGGTCTCACTGTGTAGATTGGACTCGTAGAGATCCTGTTTATAGCCTCCCAAGTGCTGGGATTACAGGCACGTGCCACCACACCCAGTCTCAATTGCCATCTCAGTGCGCCCTGGGGGTGGGGCCAGCACAGCAGTCCTGGGGATCAAACCCCCAGTCCCTGCGCCTGCTTGTAGGTACTTTAATCTGCTAGCTATTTGGCCGGCTCTATGCCTCTTACTGGTAACTGAACATTCATTTTCTGAGATGGCAGTCAGCAAACCTGCGGACTAATTCTATGGGTAGTATGAGTTAAGGAGACTCCTAACATCAGTTTGGATGCTGGGGTCTCTCACTAAAGGTTCTTTCTGTTCTGAACAAAGGATAGAAAGAAATTGATCAAGGAATTGGTCAAGGGCAAAAGGTAGTGATGATTTACATTTATCGAAGGTATGAAAAGAAAAGAGACATGCTTTTACAGAATGAGTTCAGGGTAGCTAACAGTAGAGAAAGAAGTATACTCTGCAGGGTGAGTGGGGACCTCTGAAGGAGAGAGCACAGGGGGTAAAAGCCCATTGGCGGCCATCTTTTGTATCTTCCTAGCCTCAGACTGGTGTCAGCTCTACACTATCCTGACAGAAACCTGTTGGAATTTGCAGGAGAAGAATCAAAGTCATCCTTCTCTGATCGGTTTCCAGTGCAGAGGTTTGAGAACTGTTCCACACATGTGCCCTGGAACTCTGTGATACATGGTTTACACCTTCTTCCACAGCCAGTTTGCCATGCCCTAATCTCTTGTGTCTCTAGGGCCCTCTGGTCATAAATGTTGCCATACACTGAGGTTCACATGCTCAGATTTGTTTGTTTGTTTACTGTTAACCAAATCAAAGGAAGCCATTTATTTTGGTGAAAAGGAAAAATACCTCATTAAAGCTGACTCCAAGGAGGCAGAGAGGCCTATTCACCCTTTATCACCATCTCCCAACATACAGGAGAGCAAGGGTCCTTTACTGAATGGAGGGGTGGGGAACACAGAAAGGCAGCGCAGATCACATTTGGTTTGTCACTTCCAGCAGTCTTTAGATCATTGTGCACTTTCTTATGGAAAGGAAATTGTGCTCCAGATCTCCTGGTGTCAGCATCTGCGCATTCTGTCTCTTCCTTTGGGCTGAGAAGAGGAAGGGGTGTTGGTTATGTGACCAGTAGGAGGGAGGAAGCTTGGAGATGTTGCTTAGCTCTAAACAAACGAACAAAAGAAATCTAACTTTAGAATTTCCATTTTGCAGTTGAGTTAGAGCAAGAACATGCCAAAAAAAAAAAAAAAAAAAAAAAAAAAAAAAAAAAAATTGCCAGGAAGGATGAAGACATCCTTGTTTCACAGTATCCCTTTACCTTTCATTTCTTATTATAAAAGGCCCTTGCACATTTGCTCATCAAGTGATGGTGATTTGAAGTCAGGCCTTCTGTCTTCTTGGAGCTATCTTTGAGTAGATCCTTTTTCTGTTCACCAAACATGGCCTCTCATGGTCCCGCAGCAGCAGTGACAAACATACCTGATCATCAGGACCTGAGGGACCAACTGCAACTGTGAAACAAAACAAATAAAAACTTCTTGCTTTAAGTTTGCATGGGCCAGATAGTTTGTCCCACCAATAAAAAGGCAACTAATAGTGAACATGCCTCTCTCTCTCTCTCTCTCTCTCTCTCTCTCTCTCTCTCTCTCTCTCCCTCCCCCTCTCTCCATCCCTCTCCTTCCCTCCCTCCTCCTCTCTTCTGTCTGTCTGTCTGTCTGTCTGTCTGTCTGTCT
>NW_004524608.1:233776-239437 GCF_000260255.1 Octodon degus | reverse complement strand
TCTGTCTTTCTGTCTTTCTGTCTTTCTGTCTTTCTTCTTCCTTCCTCTACTCTTCCTCCTCCTTTTTTGTGATACTGGTGATTAAATCCACTGCTTCACACTGAGCTCCTTCCCCACCCCTGTTTATTTTTCATTTTGAAGCAGCATCTTGCTGAGCCACTAAGTTGCCCAGGCTGGGTTCAAGCTCTCTTGCCTCAGCCTTCCAGGATTCTGGCTTATGGGTGTGTACCACCATGCCCATTCTGCAGTGGGTTTCTCCTCCAGAGCTAGTCTGCCTTCCAGGAGGAGCCCTTCTAGACAGATTTCCCACTCTGGATTCACAATTAGGGTGGACTTCTCCTGTGGCAAGGGTTGCCAGTCCCTTCTGGGCTTATCTTGTGCTTGAGGAGTTGTGGTTTTGTTGTAGGCAACTGAGTTAGGTAGAAATATTGATATAGGGGAATGAAACTCCCAACCTGAAAAATTCCTGGGCTGAGTTTGTGTTCTCTAAAATCAAAGAATAAATGTTGGGAACAATGGAGGTGAAGATCAGAGTATATTTATTGGAGAAAAGAAAGCACCTGTCAGAGAGGGACAGAAGGGGACCCGACCTGGTTGCTCCCTAATCTATCTCTTTCAGGGATTTTTGTAGAGTAAAAGCATGTGGTGAGGCGGGTCCAAGGTGGAGAATCTGGGAACCTGCCTAGGTGGACATGAGGTGGGACAAAACCATGGTCAGCCAATGAGATTACAAGCACAATTGCTCAGGTAAAATTGATTAACTCCAGGATCAAATGGGGAAGCAAGTTGCATAGCAAGTGGGCACGAATACAGAACAGGGATTTTTCGTGTAGAGAGCTGGGTCAGTAACTCTCTCTGGCTTAGATACTATTTCTAATTCAGCTGCCTACAACAATATCATAGGCAATCAAACAGGGTTAGGCTCTCAAAAGACCCAATATGGAAGACAAGATACCTTGTAACTGTGGGAGACAGCTAGTCCTGCAGTGTGTGGGCCAGACTTCAAGACAAAAGATTAAGCAAATGCAGCCACATACCTCCCTAGTGATGGACACCAGGGATTGATATTCTTAATAGGTCTCAATCACCTGGAAAAGGCCAAGAAGAATCACTAACCCAACTCCCTACAGGAAGAGTCCCTGCTCTTTATTCATGCCCAGTTGCTATGTGACTTCCCCATTTGATCCTGGAGTTAATCAATTTTACCTGGGCAATTGTGCTTGTCATCTTATTGCTTGACCCTAGTTTTGTCCCACCTCATGCCCACATAGTGAGTTCCCACCTTAGAGCCATCTCATTGTTTTACTCTATAAAATTCCCTAAAAGAGGCAGATTCCTTGGCAACCTACTGGGGTCCCCTTCTGTCCCTATCTTGGACAGAAACTTTCTTTCCCCCAATGAATATATTCTGCTCTTAACCTCCATTGTTCCTAAAATTCATTCTTTGGTTTTACAGAACACAAACTCGTCCCAGGTATCCCTCAGGTTGAGAGTTTCATTCCCCTGTATCAGTTTTATAGAGAGAGCGACAATCTTGAGTCCAGTTGCTTTGTAAAATTTGAGGACCAGGATGTTGTATCTACGTGTGTTTGCCTGCTAAAGCTCATTGTCATAACAAGGTTGCATAAATCCCCTCATCTAGTGGGGGTGTCAGTTTGCTTCCCTCATTTTTGATTCACAGTGAAGGTCCATAAATCTTGAGGCTTAAACTAGTCATGACCTGGATGACATGATAATTATTTATTTCTTTCAATAAACTCCTGAACTACATTAAAACAAACAAACAAACAAACCAGGAGATGGTAATAACAGACAAATTTGCACAATTCTCATCTAACAATACATGATAGATAACACTTCTCTGACAGCACTGATACTTAAAAGAAAAAACAGATTCAAAGTCTTTTTTTTTCTAATTTACTGGAAACCAGTAGTAATATTGAAAATAGCATGTTCACCTTGAAAGTAATAAAGAGGCAGAGACAGCAAAGGAAATAGAATCTATTTTAGCGGTCTATAAAAAACAGTTCAGGGTTGTTAGAAATAAGTTAAAAACTTTAAGCCCACAACCCCATCATACATATGTTGTTATGTGAGCTTTGCATTTTAAAGCATTTGCCAAAAAGTAAGATATTTAAACCTATGACATATCCCTACCCATATTTATGAAATTTTTTATATTTTGCAGTGCATGATGACACCATAGAAAGTCTGCTAATAGTTCAACGGTCCATGTGCATTTAGAGTAAGCACTGCTACCAACAGTGGAACAGGCAGTTCTGTTTCATATGGTTTCCTGCATGTTCTGAGTATTTGTGGGTTTCTCGTCCTGTTTAATTGAATCATTTGTTTCGCCTCCTACTATGCTGATGGAGGGAGGGCTTGGACCAGGTGAGGAAGATGATTCAGCTCTGTTTTTTTCTTGTTGATATGGACTCTGGATTATTTGCAGGCTGAGTATCAAAGGGAATTTTTAACAATTCTGCCTCTGTGTTGATTCTCTAGTGAGCTTGCGTCTGATAGCTACAGCACCAGCAGTCATTTGAGAACAGAAGCCAGGAACAGAAAAGGATTTGGAGCCTGGGATCCTGATGCTTCCTGGACTCACCACATCTGCTCCGCACTGCTCTGCCCAGTGTACTTTTGTATGTAAGAGAAAAGCAAACTCGTAATTTGATTAAGTCACAGAAGAATGAGGGTGTATCACCACAGCCAAGTGTGGCTGACAGACACAGTTGTGTGATGCAACACTGCCTTAAAACAGAGCAGTGTGTGCCAACAGTCTCCTGTAATGGTCCCCCGCTTTCCTTGTCTCGAGGTGTTGGGCAGTCCCTTTCTGGTTCCGCATAGGAGAATCTTGGCCGCATCTTCTTTTTTGCTTGTAGAAACTTGAGCTTCCCCACACTTAAACACAGTTCTCTGAAACGGCTGGAGAATCGAGTCTGTAATGCAAATATTTTTAAACTTCTGTACAAGAAGATATAACATAAACGAGAAGTAATAATTATAAATTGTATATAAATATTGAGAGGAACATGAAGGTAGGGGAGCTTCATGGCAGAGAACAGGCCTTAAGGGGGTTAAGGCCTGAGAGAGATCTTTTGTCACTGGACTAGCATAGTGTCATCGCGTATGGGCCATGGGGTTTTAGAGAGATAATAACCATTTTGAGTCGGGGTTGGAGAGAGAGGAGGAGTCTGAAAACAGCTTAGAGTGACTGCTGTACTCCCACCATTCGCCTAGGAGCCTTCTGTACTTTTCTTCCAGACTTTTACAGGTACTTCTCTTGGGGGATTTCACACACACTGAGAGGCCCCACCAGGTTCCCAGGGAGAATCTCTTACCTATCAGGAAGGGGTGCTTTGTTATTGCAAACAAAAATATAAGTAGGCATTAATTGTTTATGTCACAGTCATCTCACAATAATACTTCGGTGATGACTACTTTATATAGAAAATAGCTTTTTAAAAAACTGTACATTTTTTATGCACAGAAAACATACATAATGAACTCACAAGAATTTGTACATTGGTTCATTTTGTGAGGTATGATAACAAGTAATTTTATTATTAGCTATGTCTCCCAGATCATGTATACTTAGGGCAGACTATTTCTAGCATCAGAAAAACATTCTTATGTTTCAAAGGAGAGGCTCTGATGGTGTTTAGATGTGGCCCCAAAGCCTCACACAGTCATATCGGTTGGCAGGCTTTTCAGAAGTGGCTGAATCTAGGGTTTGTAATTGATTCATGGTCCAATGCTGGGATTAGGGTGTGAGTGCTACACCTGCTCTGGGTGGGTAGCCTGTATACAATATAAAGGACAGAAACAGGCTTGTCCCTTCTCTGTCTCCTTTTGTTGCTTTTGCTGTACGCTGCCACCATGAACTGTTTCTTTTCTGGAATGCCACCCTGCCATGAGCCAGCCAATTGTGGACTGAAACCTTTAGAAACTATGAACTAAATAAAGCTGTTCCCCTTTACCTTTTGATGTTGGGTGTTTTGTTTCAGCAGTAAAAGAAAGGTAGTGACAGGGGCTCTCGTTCTAGGGGCTCTGATGGGAAACTAGGGACAGGAGGGGATGTGGGTGGTCCAGGAAGTCTTTTCCTCTGATTCAAAGGCAGTCATGGGCTGCCAGGGCCGGTGGCTGCTGGCTCCCCTCCCAGTTCCTGATGATCCAAATGGGCTCTCTTCTCCAGGGCGGTCAGTGAATGGTCAGAGTCTGCTGTGAGCGAGGCGGGTAGGTACTTGGGCTTTCTGGGGACAGAGCGTCCAGCCTCTTCAGGCATCTCGGAGGGTTGAGGGAGGAGAAGGAGGCTGAGCCTTTCTGGGCTGCTCCAGTTTCTGCAGAGCAAACCCCCACTTCAAGAAAGACATTTTCCCTGCTTTGCTCGGCTATAGCTGCCATCCTGAGAGCAACTTCTGGATCTGTCTTTTGTTGCCTTGCCAACAACAATCTCCACCATCTCACCCTTGTTTCTAGCCCTACCCAGCCTTGCAGACTGCTTCCTTCCTATCCTCCAGGCTGAGGTCAGGGCAGGGAGACCTTGGCCTCACCTGCTGAGACCCCTATGTGGTTACAGCTGCTTCCAAGCCCCCCAAGGATGGAGGTGGTGGGTTGAGCATTGTTTGCTGGCCATGGTGCTCTGACTTCGTGTCCTGACTTCTGTCTGTTAGGAACTGAGCGCTACAGCCAGACCCACTAGCTCAGTTCTGTTTCTGCCACATATTGGCCATGAAATGTACAGCTTATGTCCTAGGACAAGGGGGCTGAGAGCCCTGAGACTGGTTTCCTCTGCTATGAAGTCGGCCTTTTCAACTATAACAGAGTTTTGCAGATGGACTGGGTGCCAGGCACTGAGTTGGAGGTTGGTTCATACAAGCAAACATGCACAGTACACACCCCCTCCCACTGCCATCACTAGGAGCTGGGAGGCTGCTGTGACCACACAGAAATGCCACTACAGAGGAAAGGGGCAGGACCTACCTCCCCACCCTTAGCCTGGAGTAGAGAGACAGTCAGAGTAGTACCTGACTCCGGATGCTATTTGGGAGACTGAGTGAGCCAGCTCTCTTGCCAACTGCTGTCTCACACAGGGACACAGATTACCTATGGGTCTGGTGTTATACTCTTCCATCTGGACAAGAAATTATAAACAGATAAAAATTATTTTCTTGTTTCATACTTGACAGGTTTGTCATGATCTGACAGCTTAAAGAGACAAGGAAACAGTCTGAGACAGGTTGGCGGCACAGAACTGGTCTTTGCCCGCGCTCATCGCTTTCTCTCCCCTCCTGCATAAGGGTGAACACTGTTGGGACTTAAGAAATTTCCTTATAGAGCAATAGATATGGATCATTTGCCACAGTGGATGGCAAATGAACAAAAGACAGGAACAGCTGGGACATGAAATAGAAATTGATAAGCATGAGAGATACTTACCCTCATAGCCAATGAAAAACACAAATTAGGGAAATAGCATAATTTGTCTATCAAATTAACAGCTGTTCTTTGCAATGAAGATGCTCAGTAGTGCAATGGAGTCATGCAACAGGCATTCTTATGTGATCTGAGCAGCTTTTTAAATGAGTAGAAATCATCCTCAGAGTTCTTTGAAGTGTCAGAAGCATTTAAACACTTAATAAGCATGCATATGTATAT
>NW_004524608.1:232526-233656 GCF_000260255.1 Octodon degus | reverse complement strand
ACAGGAGAAGCTTATGTGAAAGGAAATTAATTTTTGTCCAGTTACAATAATGAAATATTAGAGTCTAAGAAAAGGGTGAATTACATATGGCTATTGCAACATTGAAGTTTTGAAAATGTTCTGGAAGTAAGTGATGTCAGCTGGGTGTCTGAGGAACTTCCTTGAGCCAAGAAGATGGAAGAGACTTGATTAGGAGGACAGACAGGAAGAAGCACCTTGTGACCATGTGCCGGAATGGTGCTTTCACGATCCTATTTCAGCTCCTTACACTGCATGTGGACTGCAAAAGGATAATGCCGCAGGAAGGGCAGGACAATCGGGCAGCCTCTACCGAGCCCCAGGGATGGGGACAGGACCTGGGTTGAGAATCTGGTCTTATGTGTAAGTCTTCTTAAGTGCAGGCATTACTCTTAGCATTTGAGGAAAGTGGGGTTTACAGGGGCCAGTCCATTGCCTGAGATGATAGAACTGACAAGTCACACTCAGAGTCCAACAGCTCCAAGACCATGCTCAACCTCTGCTTCTTTCTAAATTCTGCTGTGTTCTCCTACTACTTTTGGAGGATCACTGGGGTGACTATCCTTGAAGGAGGTGTACTTGTCTCCATTTTGGCTGAACCTGGCCCTATTTCCATGTATTTCTAGGTATAGAGCTGGCTGAGACTTTTCCTTACCCTTTAATTGGCTTTAAGCAATGCATATTGGTCCAGTCAAGAAAATGGCAAGCAGTGTTTCCCTCCATTGACTCTCCATTGTTTCCTTGTGTGAGCCAGGGTGAGGCTGGATGAAGCACTCCACAGTCCACGCTGTCAGCTGGGATGGAGCCTCCAGATAGTGGTTATGACCTCCTGGGGCTTGAAAGATTACACATCAGAGCTGAAGTATTGATCCCAAAACATTAGATGCTATCTCAGTTGTGTTATGCAGATTACTGCTTCTGCAGAGCCTTCTCTCTGCATAGTGCAGAGGTGATTTCAGGACCCCTCCCTAGCCCAGCTCACAACACTTACCTACTTCCTATTAATCCTCTAGCCATTTTCTTCTTCTTCTTCTTCTTCTTCTTCTTCTTCTTCTTCTTCTTCTTCTTCTTCTTCTTCTTCTTCTTCTTCTTCTTCTTCTTCTTCTTCTTCT
>NW_004524608.1:224328-232426 GCF_000260255.1 Octodon degus | reverse complement strand
TTCTTCTTCTTCTTCTTCTTCTTCTTCTTCTTCTTCTTCTTCTTCTTCTTCTTCTTCTTCTTCTTCAGCTTGTATAATACAAGCATGTTTATAGTACATTACAGTAGTAGAAAGTGGAAACAAATTTGATCAGTAGATGCAGGGATACATAAAATTTGTGAAATACATACAATTAAGTATCATCCAATTATGAAAAGGAATAGAATTTCAATATATGTTATAACATGGATAAATGTCCTATGCTAAGGGAAAGAAGCCCGATGCTAATGATCACATATTGTATGATTTTTGCTTATATGAAATATCCAAAGCAGGCAAACCCACAGAGATAGTAGATAGGTGACTGTCAAGGGCCAGAAGGTGGAGAACTGAGTGGCTATTCATCAAGCCACTCCTTTCTTGATGAATTAATAAAACCCAGGCATGGCCCTGGATCAAGGGCTTTGTTCTGGATAGCCACCATTGTGACTGGCTCCCCATAGCTACAAATATGTCCTAGTGTCTTTATTCTTATCATGGGTTGCATTGGAAGTGGTAGATTGGAATTAACTCACTAGAAGTCCAATAGCTTTCCCATGGGATTACAAATGTAAACTTCCTGGGCCGTGATGAGGATGGAGAAGGGCTCTCTGTAAGGACTGGCCTTTCTCCCCTACAATCCAACATGCAGAGCAGTGCATCTCTTGTGCTCAGAGAGGAGGGAGCCCAAGGGTGCAGGGAGTACAAGTGAGGGAGCCTTTGAAATGGCCCTCTGTGCTTTGAAAGAAATGACACTTCACTCAGAAATCTGTTCCTTTCTTCACTCTCCTACCCCTAGGAAAACAATTCACTTACGTTCGTGACAGAGAAATAGCTGTTTCCTTACTATCAGTCCTGTGTGTGCCCCTCCTTTCCTTAGGTCGCTCAACAGATGCCGTCATTTTCCTGTTTGAGTTCTGGGATCTCTAGGGTCAGCAATCAGTTCCAGGAGAAAGCAGTTCCCACTTTTTCTTAGAGGCTAATTACCTCCAGGCTGGCTCCTTGTGCTCACAGAGCATGGTCACCCTACAGCTGTAGAGCCTTTGTTACTCTTTCTTAGAGAACTGCGTAGGGTTCAGTCCAGGTACACAGGATGTCACCTCAGTCGCCTGCAGCCCTCTTGTCTGGGGGCCGCTGGTTGCCCAACAACCACTGAGGGTGGAAGGCACTCAGAGCAGGAAATGAAGCCCGGCGCCAGGCTCCCTGAATTCTGAGCAGCTGTAGAGTAGGTGTGTCCAGGCTGCATGGAGACCTCTGCTAGGGGACGGAAGCGAGGCGCAGGGTCCAGTGCACTTTCCACCTCTAAACACTGCCGAAACAAAAACCCTTTCTTCTAAACACACCTTAAATTAAAGGAGCTTCAGCCAGTGCTGAGTTTGTGATGAAATGATGTATTGGTTTTAATTTTTAAATGAAGTTGACAGGACTTGTGAGCTGGCCCTTTACTTAAAAAATTAAAACTTGAAAGCATATGTTGGGCTGGGAAGATAGCTCAGTAGAATGAGTGCTTACCTGGCAAGTGCAGGGTCCTGTGTTCAATCTCCAGTGCTGCAAAAACAACAACAACAACAACAACAACAACAACAACAACACAAACAAAAAACCAACCAAACAAAAAACCCTACCATATATCTCTGTATTATGTTTAATCTCATTTATTCTGGTGCTGGGGTCGTAACCCAGGGCCCTGTGTCTACGAAGCACACATACCATACCAAGCTGTACCTACACCCATAATCTTAATTCTTAAAAATTTGCAAGGAAAACTTTTTATGGCTGTCCATTTGCCTGTAACTTCAGGGCAGGGGCTAGGGCATGTTGGAATGAGAGTTGTATTTCACGACTCTTCTCTGACTTTTCAGTTCTTACTTGATTTGGTTCTTTTCCTATACACTTTATAGATTTCCAAATTCATTGGAAAAGCATTGGAAAGTAAGAACTCTGGATCCCTTCGGGACTGTGGCATGAACTCCTATTTAGTGATACCTCGTGACCTCAGTTTTTAAAAGTCATTTGCATTAGTCCTTTTTTTTTTTTGCAGTACATAGTGATTACATTCATCCCAGGGAGCTGGTACTGGATGCATCTTAATTTTCTTTACTTCCTCTTCACCTCTACCTCATGCGCTCTGCGTTTCTAGATCTTTTCTCGCTTGCAAAAGATGTGTCTTTCTGATTTCTATGATCCATTCTCTATTTTATTCTTTAAATTACTTATATGTTGGGTTTCTCACATAAAAGTGACTATGTAATATTGAGGCTTCTGTGTCTGATTTATGTCATGTAACACAATCCCAGAATGCACTTATTTTCCGACAAATGGTTCAGACTTACGTTTCTTAGTGACACAGTTGTACTGCATTGTGGGTAAATACCACAATTGCTTTATCCAATCATTGTGGATGAACGTGGAGGCCTCTTCCAAGATTTAGCTGTTACAAATTGTGCTGCTGTAAGCAGAACTACGCATGTGCCACTGTGATCGCTTGTATTTCACAATTGCAGGAAGACACCTGGGATGGGAATAGCTGGGTTGAATGGAATTTTTAGTGTTATTTTCCTGAGATATTTCCTTACTGGTTTCCATAGTGGTTTTACTACTTTACATTTCTACCAACAATACAGAAGTGTTTCACGTTTTGTGCCAACATTTGTTAAAATAGGAGTGCTTTAATTTCCATTTCTCTGATGGCCAGAGGTGTTGAACATTATTTCATGCATCTATTGACCATTTGTACTCTTTCTGAGAAGTGTGTGTTCATTTCCTGCACTTATTGTTTTTGAATCTTTTGTTTTGAGGGGGGTGCAATCGTTTTAGGGCTTTATAAGTGTCTTTATTTATTTATTTTTTTTTTGCGGAACCGGGGATTGAACTCAGGCCCTTGCGCTTGCCAGGGAAGCGCTTATTCCACTGAGCCATCTCCCCGGCCCCCTATAAGTGTCTTTAAATACTGGTCCTCTGTGCAAAGGCGTAACCCGCAGGATTTTTTCCCATTCTGGAAGTTGTGTCTTTACTCTCTTGGTTGTTTCCTTTGCTGTGCAGAAGATTTTTAATTTGATACAATGTTGTTGATTTTTGATGTTCTTTCTTTCTTTTTTTTTTTGATGTTATTTCTTTTCTTTTTTTTCTTTCTTTTCTTTTCTTTCTTTTTTTTTTTTCAGAACCTGGGATTGAACTCAGGCCCTTGTGCTTGCCAGGGAAGTGCTTATTCCACTGAGCCATCTTCCCGGCCCTGTTTGATGTTATTTCTTGTTTGATTTTGTCTTAAAATTTATGTGTGTAGCCTGTTGACCCATCATTACTTTTGAAGGAGGCTGTCCTTCCCCTAGTTAATGCTTTTACTGCACTTTTTTAAAAAAAGTATATTTAGTACAGGTCTACAGAGTCTCACTACACAGATCAGACTGGTAGTCATCCTCCTGTTTTCAGCCTCCCAAGTGCTGGGATTACAGGCGCACACCACCAGAGCAGGCCCGGGATTGAACCCCTGGCCCCCGCAGCTACCTAAGTAGGCACTTTAATGGGCTGAGCTATCTGGCTGGCTCTCTCCAGTGTATGCTTTTTGCCCCTTTGTCTAAGATCAGGTGAGTGAATGTGGCTGCGGTTGTTTCTGACTCTTCTACATTGTCCACTGATTTACAACTATTTTTGTGCCAGTACTAGGTTTAAAAAAATTACTATAGTTTTGCAATATAATGGTATAGTGATATAACTGATGTATTTTTTGTAATATAATGATATGATGAATGCCTTTTTGCTCTTGTCAAGGATTGATTTTATGGGTCTTTTCTGGTTCTCTATAAATTTTATGAATTTTTTTCTGATTCTGTGAAGAATGCTATTTGGTGTTTTTGATGTGGTCTGTTTTATATCTATATACCAGATTTAGGAGTATGGCATAGACAATTTTGGTCCTGACTATACAGGGACAGGGGACATCTTTCCATTTTCTGGCCTGCTCTTCAGTATCCTTTTTCAAGTTCTATTGTTTTCACTATACAGGTTTTCACATCCTTGGTTAATTCCTAAGTAAGCAAATAAGTATGTATATATGTGTGTATGTTTTTTTTTTTATTTTTGATGCTGTTGAGAATGGTGCTATTATTTTTTCTTTTTTTTCCTGGTGAGAATGCTATTGATTTTTCTGAGTTGTTTTTTTTTTTTTGCCTTTTTGGGACAGGGTCTCTTTATGCAGTTGAACTCACTTTGTAGCCCAGGCTGGTCTCAACCTCACAAAGATTGTCCTGCCTCAGCCTCTTGAGTGCTGACATTACAGAGATGGTCCACCAGGCCTGGCTTAACTGTGGGCTGCTTTTATATTCTGCCACGTTGCTAAGTTTGGTTTTTAATTCTGGGAGTCTTTTGGTGAAGCTTTTCTGGTTTTCTATGAAAAAAAAGATCATGTCGCCTGTGAATACCGACAATTTGGCCATTTCCTTTCCTAAACTGGCTCCTTTTATTTTTTTCTCTTGTCTGATTGTTCTGCCTAATATTTCAAGTAGTGTACTGCACAGGGGTAGTGATAATGGACATCCTTGTCTTGTTTTTAATTTTAGAAGGAAAATTTTCAGCTTTTCCCTGTCTAGGATGGTGTTGGTGGTAGGATTGCCATATTGGCTTACATTAGATTGAGATAAAGTGCTTGTATACCTATTTTTTTCTGGGATTTTTATTATCATAAATGGATATTGGATTTTGTCAAAGGTGTTTTTCTGCATCTACTGAAATTATCACATAACTTTTTCCCTTGATTCTCTCTTTTTTCTCCCTTGTTTCTGTTTGTTATATATTATACTTATTTATTTGCATATGTTAAGTTATTCTTGCATCCCAGGGATGAAGGCTACTTAGAACTTATCCATGACTTCTAGAGTCTTTAATTTAATGAAACATACATTTTCATACTAGTTTCTGGTCCTTAATTTCTTCAAGAGTGTATTAATTTCATGTATTTGTGTAACCAGTGCATTCTTTTGCTACTTATTTCTAGTTTCATCTTGTTAGTAGTAAGGTATTATTTCAATTACTTTATATCTATTTAAGCAGGACTCATATTCTTTTTTTAAAAATCTGATTTGTTTTTAATTAAGCATTATGGTCACATGCCAATTTGTGCTCGTGTTGTATCTTTCTCATTTTAATCCTTCTAATGAGCCGACAGGAAGCACTGCTACCAATCCCACATGCAACAGTATTTTTAGTCTTGTGATTTTGAATAACTGTTTAAAGACTGCCCTGAACAACAACTCAGTCTGACTTAAAGAATTCAAAAGTAAAGTTTAACTTGCTGTTATATCATGCTAACTGTCAAAAGGATCTGAATTTACAGATCAACTATAAAATGTGAGAAATGTTAAATATTCTTTGTTGTTATACATACACTACCCTAAAATGCCTTTCAATAAGTAAAAGGCAGCACTTTTTAGATATAGGGAATTCTAATTAAATTGGCATAGTCAAGAGCAAAAATATAGATATAGTTTTCTTGTCTTCAACCACTCCCTTTAGCAGGGTAATAAATACAAACTGAAACAGGGGAGTCTTGCTTGGCTCTGAGACAATGAAAGATTCTCCCAGTATTTAAACATATTCACATAACCAGTTATATAAATCTAAGTAGAAAACCAACCTTCAGTAGTTTTGAGATGATATTCTCAATCTTTGTGAAAAGTTGAACATTACTGATCAAGTCCAACCATGTATTTAGAAGGGAAAACAGTGATAGTATTTACTGAATTGGAATGACTATCAAAACTTGAAGAAAAAAAGATATCCATTTAACTACAAGCCAATTTTATTTAAATCAGAACTGCCTAACAAAAATATTCTGTCAGCTACTCATGATCTGAATTCTGGTGGACGAGATCTATTAAATTATGGTACACATACAAAAGCCATGAGACATTTCTGTTCTGTAATAAATAAGGCAGTGACTATTACTCATTTGTAGCCTTTTTGAGGTAAGCCATTAAGTCTGCCCTTTCTCCCTTCTTCTTGATGCCAGCAAAGATCATTTTTGTTCCTGGGATGTACTTCTTGGGATTCTTCAAATACTCCATTAATGTATCCTCTCCCCAGGTGATACCTTTGTTCTTGTTGGCATCTGTGTAAGAGAATCCAGCAGCCTGACCTATCTTCTGCCAAAAGAGACCACGGAGATTTGGCCCGGTCTTGTGCTTGCCTCCCTTCTCAACAGTGTGGCCCTGGGCACACTTCTGTACAAAAATTTTCTTGCCTTTCTCAACATCACCCATTTTTACACCTCCCACCTGCTGCAGCTTCCGTGCTGGGTGCTCACCGCGCTTCCCTCGTTACCACACGGAAAGTTCCAGATCAGAAGCAGGACGTCCTGCTCTCTACTCATGTTCTTTTTTTAAAAAAAGTTTTTATTTTTTATAAGAACATGTTTGCAATGGTAGTGATCACTTCTTCAGGGGAGTTTTTACACATATGTAACATATATTATGATGTTTTTCATTCCCTCCTCTCCTCTCCTAACCCCTTAACTTCATCTGCTCATCACCTCCCCATTTGAGAAAGATTTACCACCCTACCTTCTACTATTCATTATTTCTTTTCTTTTTCTTTTTTCTTTTTTGTATTTTAAGGAAGGGTCTCCAGGGTGTTCAGGGTCTCACTACTAGATCAGACTCGTGATCCACCTGTTTACAGCCTCCCAAGAGCTGGAATTACAGGCGAGTGCCACCACGCTCAGTCTCAATTGCCATCTCAGCGTGCCCCGGAGCGGGGGCCGGCACAGCAGGCCTCAGGATCCAACCCCCAGCTCCTGCTCCTGCTTGCAGGTGCTTTAATCTGCTGAGCTATTTGGCCGGTCCTCATTATTTATTCTCATCTTCATATTTAGATAAGCGAAACCATACAATATTTCAGCGGATTGGGTTTCTCCCTCCAGTTGCCTATTTGCACTTGGGTCTTCATTTGCCTTCCCGCCCCATGTTGGGGTGCCTGCAAGTCTTGGCAAGTGTCTTCTAGGCGGCCTCTGGGCACTGGTGCCTCTGGCCTGTCCTGATGTCCCTGAGATTTTTAAAATTCGTTAAGACTTATGCTGCAAACTGGCGTGCGACTGGCACTGCAGAGCGCACCGTGTGAGACAAGCGTGGGGCTTGTAGCTGCGGGGCGAAATGTGCCGTAAGGGTCTGCTCGGTCTGTGCAGTCCGAGGTACGCTTGGACTCCAGTTTTGTGGTGGTTGTTTTTGGTCAATGATCAGTCCAGCGATAAACATTGTGTGCCGAAGTTCTGAAATATTACTGTAGTAAGTATTTCTCTTTGGATCTAACAGATTAATATGAAGATTCCGGCGTTGGAGGCACGTGCTTATAATTTTTACTTTCGCTCAACTTTGATCATTTACTTCTTTGTCTTATTTTGCTATTTTTGACATAAAGTATTTTATCTCTTGTAAGTACAGCTACTCTTGTTTTTTGTTTCCATTTACTCTGAATATTTTTTCCAATTCCTTTATTTTTAGTACCTACGTGTCTTTGTCAGTGAATGAATGTTTTGTGGGCAGTGTATAATTGTTTTTTCTTTTACTTTTAACATTTATTTTCTTCTATTTAATCCCTTTTCATTTTTATACTTCTGTCTTTTCAAGGAAGTTAAATTCATAGAGTTTTGTAGTACATAAATGTTTAGGATTGGTTATTTTCTCTTTTTTTGTTTATTTAATTAATTAATTTATTTATTTTTGGGAACCAGGGGTTGATCTCATGACTGTGTGCTTGCGAGGCAGTCACTTATGCCACTTAGCTATATCCCTGGCCCTTTATTTTTTATTATACATGTGTATACTGCATAAGGATTATGTTCCTTGCAAGGAGAGGGGTACACGTACATGACACATTTTACTTACTTTATCATCCCCATTGCTTCTCATTTTTTGGTCCCTTGTCCTTTTACAAAAGATGTAGCTCCATATTATGTATTTTATATTTTGCTCTTTATTTATTTATATTTTGGATTTCTTACATAAAAGAAACCATGCAATATTTAAGCTCATGCATCTGATTCATATTATTTGACCTCATGCTCTTTTTTTTTAAATTTATTTTTTTTTAT
>NW_004524608.1:220539-224225 GCF_000260255.1 Octodon degus | reverse complement strand
ACAAGTTCTCATATGTCCTGAGTCTTAATTGACCTTAGAAGGCTAGGGCCAAAATGTTGGCTTTCCTTGTATCCCTCCTTTTTCTCTAATTTTTGACCTCATGGTCTTAAAGTAGATTCATTGTCCTATGAATGACTCAACCTTATCCTTTTTTATGGCAGAGTAGCTCTCTTCTGAGTACAAATGTCATGCTTTCTTCAACTATTGGCTATTTTCATTCAGTATGATTTGGTGGAAAATTGTTTATTGTATCAGTAATCTACTTGCTCTTACTAACAAGTGGTATTCTGTGCTATAAATGTATCAAGAATTTGTTTAAAAATTCATTGAAAGACATTTGGATTGTTTCTAGTTTGCAACTTTTGTGAACAACTCTGCTATGTAAATGTACACGCAGTTTTTTATGTAAAGTATCACTTCTCTGCATTACATGTTCAATAGTATAAATGTTGGTTCATATTGTAGTTGCACGGGTTGTTGATGTGGCTCACAGGTAGAGCTTTTGCTTTGCATGCACAAGGTTCCAGTTTTAAACCCTGACACACACGCGGGAGCGCACACACAAACACACACACAAATCATATTGTAGTTGCATTTTTATCTTTATAAGAAAGTGCCTGTAGTGATAGGGCAATACTGAGATACTAATCCTTGCAACCTGCGAATGTGAAATTATATGGCAATAGGGACTTTATAGATGTAATCACACTGATTATCTTAATAAGGGTAGATTGTCCTGGAATGTTGTGGAGGGTCATAAGTGTAATCACAAGTGTCTAGAAAGAAAGTAAGTCTGAAATTTAGATAAACAGTGTGATCACGGATGCGGAGGTTGGAGGAAGGTGGCCAAAGTCGTGAGAGATTGCTGCTGGTAGCCTCAAAACCTGGAAGAGACAGACACAAGTTCTCTGGAACCTCCAGAAATTCCAGCCTAACAGGTTTGTTTGTTTGTTTGTTTATTTATTTATATTTTTAAATTTCTTTGTTTATTAAAAAGAAAGTTTGTGTCAATATTTTGTAAACAAGATATCTTGCCTATGATTTTAGTCCTGTGAGTCATTGGAGACTTCTGACCACCAGAACGCTAACATAATAAATTTCTGTTATTTTAAGACACTTGTGGTAATTCATTAGATTAACAACAGAAAACTCATCACACTGCCAAACCTTTGTTTGGGGCTGTCATTGATAAGTGTTACCTTAAATAGCCATTCTTTTTACAGATTCGCGGGACCATTTCAGACTCTCATCAATAATACACAATTTGCTTTCTCCATACCCTTGCTAGCATTTGCTGTTGTTTAATTTCTTTTTTAACCATTCTGATAGGAGGGGTCAGGGAGATGGCTCAGTAGAATAAGCGCTTCCCTAGCAAGCACAAAGGTCTGAGTTCAATCCCCGGTTCCACCAAAAAAAAAAAAAAAAAAAAAATTCATTGTAGCATTAATTTACATTTTCATTTGGACTAATCATGTTAAGCATATGTTTATTTGACTTTTTTTTTCTGAAACATCTTTCATGTCTGTGTCTATTTGCTGACTGGAACCTTGTGCTTATTATTGTCTTTTTGGTATATTATTTTCCTATTTCATAGTTTATGTTTGCTATGCATTCTTCCTAGAGAGTTGGTATATGTACATACCATTTCTTCATTCTTTTACTTCTCTCTTCCCTCTTTTCCCTTTCTCCCTCTGTCTCCCAAGGTAAGATACCCCACCCTTTTGCTAAATGTCTACCAACTTGTTTCCTATTGTCTTTCATTTTGTGTTTCAATTATTTATGCTTTGAGTTTCTCATATAAGAGAGGCCATGAAGTATTTAAGCCTGTGTGTCTGGTTTTCTTCTCTTAACATTAAGGTCTCAAGGTGCCTTCATTTTCCTACAAATGACTTAAATGTATCATGCTTCCTGGCCTTGTAGCACCCCACTGTGAGTAAACACCACTCTTTCTGCTGCTGAGTATATTGGCTGTTTCCAAGACTCAGCTGTTAGGTGTTTTACTGCAAAAATGGATTAGTAGATATCACTGTAGTATAATGAGTTTAATTCTTGCAGAAAAATACCTAGACTAGGAATAGCTGGCCTGAATAGGATTTTAATTCTTTTTTCTTCTTTTGAGGACCCTCCGTACTGATTTTCATAGTGGTGGTTCACATTCCCAACCAAGAAAAAAAAATGTAAAAGGATGTGCTTTTCTCTGCAATTTTGCTAGCAGTTAGTATTGGATTCATTGGTGGTAGCCATTCTTTCCAGCGTAGGATGGAATCTCCATATGTTTTTATTTATTTATTTATTTTTGTTTTTATTTTTAGGGAAGGACCGACAGGGTGTTCAGGGTCTTACTACTAGATCAGACTCCTAGTGATCCACCTGTTTGCAGCCTCCCAAGAGCTGGGATCAAGCCATGCGCCACCACGCCCAGTCTCATTGCTGTCTCAGTGCACCTCTGGGGCGGGGCCAGCACAGCAAGCCAGGGGATCAAACCCCTGGCCCTTGCGCCTGCTTGCAGGCACTTTAATCCACTGAGCTATTTGGCTGGCCCTTTCAGTGCTGTTTTAATTTGCATTTCTCTAATGCTCAGCGATGTTGAAGAGGTTTTCATTTCTGGGCAATTTGCATTTCTTCTTTAAGGCAGTGTTATTCATTTCAATGTCTAGTTTTTGATTGGGTCATTTCTTTTGGGAGATCTAATATTTTGAATTCTTTACATATCCTAGATATTATACCTCTGTCAGAAGAATAGCAGTAAAATATTTTCCCCCATTATGTAGATTGTCTCTTCATTCTATTGGTTATTTCCTTTGCTGTGCAGAAGCTTTTTAGATTGATATAATCTCATTTGTTGATTCTTGGTGTTTTTCTTTTTCTTTTTTTTTTTCATTGTACAACTTGGCATTCTAGTTGAAAAGTCCTGGTATATGTCAATATCTCCAAGAATTTTACCTTTTTCATCTTTCAAAGGGACTGTTTCCTGATTAATATGTAGATATTTGATCCATTTTTATTTTATTTTGGTACATGGTGATGGGTAAGGGCCCACATTCCATCCTCTTTTATGTAATCAGTTTTCCAGCACCATTTGTTATAAAGGCTATCTTTCCTTCAGTGTAGGTTTTTGGCACTTTTATCAGATATCAAGCAGATGAATGGTTGTGGATTGTTTCTGTTTCCTCTAGTCTGTTCTACTGATCCACATGCTGTTTTATGTGCCACTACCATGCTGTTTTTATTACTGTAGCTCTGTTATATAAATTAAATCCTGGGATTATGATGCCTCTTGCTTTGCTCACATTGTCAGGATTGCTTTTTACTATTTTGGGTCTCTTCTGATTTCATATAAATTCTAGGGATTTTTTTTTTTCTGGTTCTGTGAGGAATGTTATTGGTATTGTGAAGGAATTACATTAAATCTATACAGTAGTTTTGTAGTATGGTCATGTTTATAATACTGGCTTTGCTTATCTAGGAATAGGGGATATCTTTCTATTTTCTTTCTTTCTTTTAATGCTTCACCCCCTCCCTACTTTCTGATGTCTTCATTGACCTCTCTTCCGAAAAGAGAAGTACTTTACATCATTGGCTAGGTTCATTCTTCTTCTTCTTCTTCTTCTTCTTCTTCTTCTTCTTCTTCTTCTTCTTCTTCTTCTTCTTCTTCTTCTTCTTCTTCTTCCTCCTCCTCCTCCTCC
>NW_004524608.1:215330-220439 GCF_000260255.1 Octodon degus | reverse complement strand
TCCTCCTCCTCCTCCTTCTTCTTCTTCTGTACCAGGGATTGAACTCAGGGACCCTGTGCTTGCTAGGCAGGCACTTATTCTACTGTGCTATCTCTCTGGCTCTGTATCTAATTTCTTTAGGATTTTTATCATTAATAATGTTTGGCTTTTGACAAAGGCTTTTTTACATGTATGGAGATGATCATGTGATTTTTATTGTCTGTTTGGGTGATGTGTAACCTTTATTGATTTGCATATATTGTACAACATTTACATCCCTGGGATAAAGCTTACTTGATCACACTGTATGATACTTTGATAATTTATTGCATCTGTCTTCCAGTTTTTCTTTGAGACAGAGTCTTGCTATGCAGTTCGGGCTGGCCTTGTGCTTACTTTTGTAGCCCCCAGGCTGATCTCAAACTCCTAGCAATCCTCCTGTCTCAACTTTCTGAGTGCTGAAATTATAGGCATGGGCCACCACACCTGGAACTAGCATGGCATGTGGGTCTGGGGATCAAACTTGGGACCTTGTGCTTGCCAGGTAGGTACTTATGCCTCTGTGTTATCTTCCCAGCTCTGTCTTCCAGTATCTTGTTGAGAGTTTTTGCTTCTATATTTATTAAAGAGATTGGTTTGCAATTTTCCTTTTTTTTTGGAATTTGATATGGAAACTTTCAGAAATACATTTGGAAGTACTCCTTTCTTTTGAATTTCTTTAAAGAGTTTGAAAAGTGTTGACATTACATCTTACCAGAATTCCTTGTAGAACTCAGTAGTAGAGGCACTTGATCCTGGGTAGTTGCTTACTATCTGAATTATATTACTTGTTATTGAACTATTCAAGATTTTTATATCTTTTTAGTTCAGTTTTGATAATGCATATTTCATATATGAATTCATATTTCACTGTTGATCTTATACAGACTTTCCTATTGTTTGGAATAAATTTTTCATAATAGTAAGAATCTTCTGGATATAAATTGTGTGCACTGTGACTTCCACTTTTTCATTTCTAATTGTATTAATAAGGGTCTTTTCTTTCCTTGTTTTATTATGTTTGGCTAAGGGTTTATCTATTTCATTTATTCTTCATAGAACTAGTTCTTTATTTAATTGATTCATTGTATTCTTTTTTATTTCAGTTTCATTGATTTCCACTCTTATCTTCATAATTTCCTTTCTTGTATTAGGTTTGATGTCAGACTGTTCTTGTTTCTTTAGGACCTTGAAGTACATTCATTAGATTATTCATTTGGGATTACTCTTCTTGTCATGTGAACAGTCACTGTAATAGTCTTCTCTCTTAGGCCTTTTTTCATTGTGTCATATAGGTTCTTATATGTTGAACTGGCATTGAGTTTGATTCGAGGAATTGTTTAATTTCTTCCATCATCCATTAATAATCCAAGAGTGTGTTATTTAATGTCCAGATAGTTGCAAATTTCTGGAGTTATTTGCCACTGATTTATAGTTTTGTTATACTAAGATTTTTTTTTTTTTTTTTTTTTTCGGAACTGGGGATTGAACTCAGGTCCTTGCGCTTGCCAGGGAAGCTCTTATTTTACTGAGCCATCTCCCCAGCCCTACACTAAGATTTGAGTATACACATGGAATATTCCTTTGTGTTATAGAAAGATTGGATGTGTTGTAGAAAGATTGGAGCTGTGAAAAGCAAGGCTGGATGAAATCAGCCACAGGTGTCTTGATAAGATTAGTCTCTCTCTAAGTGACCGCTGAGCTAGGGAACCTTCTCACATTTAATGAGGTTACAAATAGGCTAGGAAATGTGTATAAAAAATTTGGTGTAAACAAACTGCTATCTATATTGCCTTCCAGCATTCACCAACTAGTTTACATATCAGCAGTTGGTAACTTCCCAGGTAAAGGAACAAAGAACAGACAGGGTGGGCGCTGCCTATAGTAATCTATTACTCTATTGTCTCAGCTTGCCTGAATTACAAAGAGCCAGTTTCCTTAGGCTCTGTTATTTGTTCCTTGCTCTGTTGGCACAGTAAACTTCTAATTCATGCCACTACACTTTGTGTTTATATAAGCAAGCATTATGTGCTAGTGTATGGACTATTATGAAAAAGTTCTATGTGCTGCAGAGAAGAATGTGTATTCTGTTGTATCATATAGAACAATCTGTGAATAGCTATTGAGTCCATTAGTTCCAAAGATGGTTCAATTTGCATGTTTTTGTGTTGATATTTTGGTCTAATTGATATGTTTATTTGAAAAAGGAGGGTATTGAGGTTCCCTCTATTTCTGGAGTAGTGTGTGTTTGTTCTATTTGGTCTTTTAATGCTTATTTTTAAAGTTGGGTGTGACAGTATTTTGCATATACGTAGTTCCAATTATTGTCTTTTTCTGTTTAATTTTTCCTTTAACTCATACATAGTTAAGTGATCAGCTTTAGCTTGAGGTCTACTTGGTCTGAAAATAAGATAGCTGCTCTTGTTTGCTTTTGGGGTCCTGACAAGATAGAAAATTATTTTCTACCCTTTAATTTCAGTCTGTGAGTTTCTTTTTGAATTAAATGAGATTCTTTTTACAATATTTCATTAGATGTTGTTTTTTGGATCTAGTCTATAATTTGTGTTTTTGATAGTAAGGATGAGGCCATTTGTGTTGAGAGTTAGTCCTTTTATTCCTTTTCTTTTTTTAATGTATTTTGTTGTTGTAGGGTCCCACTACACAGCTTGGACTCCTAATGATCTTCCTGTTTTCAGCGTCCCCAGTGCTGGGATTACAATCTTACGCCATAATAGCTGGACTCTGTGGCCAGCACAGCCTGCCTGGGGGGTGGGGCTGGGGCAGCATATTGTGTCAGGGATCAAACCACAGTCCCTGTGCTTGTCTAAGCTTGTCTAAGCAGGTGCTTTAGCCCACTGAGCTATCTTGCTGGCCCAAGAGTTATTTCTGAAAGGTATTGACTAATTTCTATCATTGGATTATTTTTGTTGCTAATTTACTTATTTTCTCCTTTTATTTACACTCTCATATTAATAAAATAAACTCTTGTATTTCCTGATACATTCATTCCACTACTCATCTGGCATTGCTTGCTTCACTGTCTGCGTCTATGATATCTTTGAGAAATTTTTTGAGTTTGTTTTGGCAGTCATGAATTTCTTAAGGTGTTTTTTGACCTGGAACTTCTTTATTTGTCCATGAATTTTGAAACTGATAGATTTTTCAGGTGAATGGTACAGTTGAGAAACAGGCAGAAGGAAAAAGGGAAAGGGGCTTTATTTTCTTTGAGAACATGGGAGAAAATGTGGGGAAGACTGAAGAATTTTCTCTCTCAACTAGACAAAGGGAGACTGAGGCTGTTATGGCCTTTTGCCAGGGGTGGAATTTGGAGGCAATGTTTAGACATACCTGAGGGAGCTGATTGGGCATCTTCCCTGAGGTGGCGGGAAGGGTGAAAGTAAATTATGTCCTGGGCTAAGTTAGAGAAGAAGGGGCAGGCGGTCCTGGGAGCACAGGCCTTTGTTTTAAGGGCATCAGCCATATTAGATGGCTACCACAGTGATTTTAGCAATTCACACTAGGGCCTGAGCCTATCAGAAACATTATTTTGCAGGATAAATTAGTCTAAGCTGAAAGTAGTTTTCTTTTAAGGGCTTGAAACCTTTGACTCCAAGTTCTCTTGGCCTCTGAGGTTCTGCAGAACTTTTACGAGGGCTTTCCTCTGAGAGCTTTTAAGGTTCTGTCCTTGTCTTGGATTTCTGACATTTTGACTATGCTGTTTGCATAGAAGTTACTCTCTGCTCGAGGCTACTTTATGATCTATATTCCTTGATTAACTGTCAGTGGAGTTCTTTCCCCACATTTGGGAAGTTTTCTGCTATTGTATCTGTAAACCGATCAGTTATTGCAAATGTGCTGTCCTTTGACATTTAATTCCAGTTAGTATTATGTTGGTCTGCTTTGCAGCATTTCTTTGCTACCGAATCTACTTTTCTTGCTCCCTTATTATGTTTAAAGTATCTGTGAGTACATGATCTTCTTTATCACAACTGTCTTGTAGATCAGATTTTTTTTCATATTGGTCACTTTTGTTACTCATAATCAATTGAAGTCTTTTTTGGAGGGCAATATATATATATATATTTGTATTTTAGGGAAGGGTCTACAGGGTGTTCAGGGACTCACTACTAGACTGAACTGATAATGATCTGCCTGTGTACAGCCTCCCAAGAGCTGGGATTACAGGCATGCACCACCATACCCAGTCTCAATTGCTGTCTCAGTGCGCCATGGGGGCGGGGCCGGCACAGCAAATTTTATATAATTATTTATTTATTGTTTTGTATTTAGTACAGGGTCTACAGGGTCTCATTACACAGATTGGACTTGTAGTGATCCTCCTGTTTTCAGCCTCCCAAGCACTGGGAGTACAAGTATGCGCCACCACATCCTGTCTCAGTCACCCTTTCAGCCTGCTCCAGGGCGGGGACAGCATTCTGGGTCTGGTGATCGAACCCTGGTCCTTGCGCCTGCCTGAGCAGGCACTTTAATCTGCTCAGCTATCTGGCTGGCCTCCAGTGCTGTTGATTTTTGAGTGTTGACTTTGTATTCTTCTATGTTACTGAACTTAGTTGTTAAACCTAGTAGTCTATTGGTGGAGTTTTTGGGTGGGACAGTGTCTTGCTCTGTAGTTCCGGCTGGATTTGAACTCATTATGCAGTTGAGGAGAGCCTCAGACTCATCATGATCCTGCCTCCCCTCCCAAGTGCTAGGGTTACAAGTATGCGCCACCATTCCTGGCTCAAGCGAGTTCTTGATCTCTGGTTTCTGTTCGGCAAACTTTCATCAGCTCTACTTTTTTACTACTTGATGAAGTAGCAAATGTTATTGTTTTCAATTATTCTGTTTAGGTCTTATGATTTTTTATTTGAATGTTACATAAGCTCATTGATCAACTTACTTACTAATTCCACTATCTGTTTGGTTATGAGTCTTGAGCTCATTGAGTTTCTTTTTCTTCTTCAACAATTTCATGTACATCTACTTCTTTGTGTTTGATTTCTTCTCTATGCCCTGAGATCTGTGTTGGGTGAACTGAGAATTGTTGGTGGTGTTTTGCTGCCTTGTTTTCTTATTTATTTATTTATTTAT
>NW_004524608.1:210775-214180 GCF_000260255.1 Octodon degus | reverse complement strand
TTAGTTATTGTAACTGCCCTACTAACCTGTTTTGAAGCTGTCTTGTTGCTACTTCATTCTCAATAAAATTAATATAAAAAATCCAAAATATTCCATCTTAGCAAGGGTACACAACCAGACTGTAAATATGGTTCATTTATACAGCAGATGCTTCACTGGGTCACACCCCACCCACCGCTATGGCTTGCTTAATATCTGTCTGTGTGCCAGGAATCCTGCAGACCCAGTTGCTGCCCTGGTCCTGCCTCCTGGCTGCAATTAATGCCTTTGTTTTGGTCCTGGATCTACTACCTCAGTTAATTGGGGAGAGGTGGGCTATGGTGTAATTGTCCTGACTTGGTTCTCTGTGGTATAATTGGCCTAGCTCTTGGTTCTCTGACAGCTCCCACCAGAGCCCTCTTACATTCCACTCTTTTCCCTGAAAGGAAAGTCCTATGTTCACCTCTGTGATTTTCTTCTGGTAGCCTTCCAGCTAGAGCTTTATCAGACCCCCTGTGACCTTAGTGCCACTGTCTGATCCTCTGCCTTCAGTCCTTTTCAGTCTCCTTCCCCAGAATGTCACTCTTTAACTTACATACTAGGTGAAGCCCCAGAGTTTCCTGCTTTCAGCAGTCCCCAGAGGAGTTGTTGGGGCGCTTGCCTTGCCTGCAGGGCTGCCAGCAGATCTGGACAGCACACATGATGTCCCTTAAGTGCGATACTCTTGGTGTTTGGGAAAGTGAAGGGTGAGTACTGTCAGTCCGTCTATCTGGGCTCTTCTCTCCCAGGGCCCTGCTAGACCTAGAAGATGTGTGTTTGTTCAGCTCTTAGGACTGAAATTTTCTCAACATTCAGATTCAGAGTCTTGATTGGTCCTGGCTTTCCTAGATGCTGTTTCTGGCAGAGCCTCCCAAGCCTTTATCTGTACTCAGATTTGTATTCCCAGATGGTCGCATGCTTGAAGATTCTGCTCACTGTTACTGCCCCTGGGCCTTAGATTGCTCAGTGCTTAGATTCAGGACTCAGTTACTGTGATACATTTGTTTTCTCAAATTCCTGGGAGGCCACCAACATCTCCACTGCTTTCCAGATTTCAGTTTCTCTGAAGGCCTTATTTGTAAAAATTTTGCTTACTGTGTTCTTTTTCTCAGTGGGGAAGTAAAATGAATGAGAGCCTGTGTTCTATCTTCTGACAGCTGCTGATTTACCTGCTCCTTCTGAGGGAGCCAAGTCATCCCCCAAGACAAGATGTGTGGTAGACCTGGGGTGTTTACCACAGTGTTGTTCCCTTTCTACTCTCCAAGCCCAGTGGATTTTGGAGAAGTGGATTTCTCCTTCCTTCTACTTTCCCACGTGTGGCTTCCTTTACCACACCTGCTTCTCTGTACCTGCTTCCCTTTGGCACACAAAACAGAGACTCTTTTACTGCCACCACTTACCCAGCCTGATGATCTCAATGCCAGTGTTCACTGGAACAAAGACAGCCTCTTCTTAATAAATGAGAAAAAAAAATGCTAGAAAAACTGACTTTCCACATGCCAAAGCCTAAGAATAGATACATGCCTATCACCATGCACAAACCCGTTCAAAATAGATTAAAGATTTAAATATTAAAACTGAAGCACTAAAACTTCTGGAAGGGAGAGTAGGTAAAAATCTTAAAGACATAGGGGTAGGGTCTCAGTTAGTTTTCACTTGTTTTTGGGACAAAATACCCAACACCCAAAATTAAGGAAGGAAAGTTTTATTTAGCTCACAGCTAGTGGAGTTATCAGCTTATACTCAGCTGGCTCCAAGGCAGAGTAGCACATGGCAGAGGGCAGCAGTTCACAAAGGCAGACAACAGCAAGAGCAGAGGGAGAATTAGCCATTTTTCACAGCATTACTTATTGATTGACCTCTTACTGATGGCCATTCTTTATGGTGAAAGATTGTATCTCAACATTTTTCAAGTTGCATCTGTTGAATGACCAATGATATTGAACATTTTAATATATTTATTTGCCATTCATATTTCTTCATTTGTGAAGTATACATTCCTCTGAGATGCCCATTATCAGATTGGTTCTTTAAATTTTGGAGGCCTGATTTTTATCATGGAATCAGACTCTACATCCCTGTGCCTGGTGAAGTATCTTTTATGTAGCATGGTAGGAAATATCTTTTCAATTCTTTCTTTATTTTAGATTGAAGCCCTTCGCCTGAGGGACAATTGGCTATAATTTTTCCCAATTCATTATTTTTCTTTTTGTTTTGTTGGTGATTTCTTTCGATGTGCAGAAATTTTTCAAATAGATGAGATCACAATTGTTGATTCTTTGAAGTATTTCTCATGCACTTTGATTTTCATTCATAAACTCTGTACCTACCTGTTGATACATTGTGTCAACTTGAGCAGTTTAGAAATTTAGTTGAGTGACTCAGCAGAGAGCCAGGATTCTTAGTTTGTAAACATCCTCATCCTGTGGAAGATGAAGGCATGGACATTGTGTGAGTTCTACACCCTCATTCCAGGGTAGCCTGCTTATAATATAAGAAGGAGAGAAAGGCTTGCCTGAAGTTGCAACTACTGCGTCTCCCTTTGATCTTGATGATTTTGGCCTCCATGAACTGTTGCCCCCTGCCATGTGCTACTTTCTCTTGGAGCTAGCTGAGTATGAACTGGAACCTCCACTATCTGTGAGCTAAATAAACCTTTCCTTCCTTAATTTTGGGTGTTGGGTATTTTGTTCCAATAACCAGTGAAAAGTAACTGAGACTCTACCCTTATGTCTTTAAGATTTTTACTTACTCTCCCTTCCAGAATTTTTGTGCTTCAGTTTTATTATTTAAATCTTTTATCATTTGTAGTTTTGTGCATGATGATAGGCGTGTATTTATTTTTGCCTTTAGCATGTGGAAAGCCAGTTTTCTATCATCGTTTGCTAAGAAGAGGCTGTCTTTGTTCCAGTGAACATATTTGTCAGCATCTTTGTCAAAGATAAGGCGGCTGAGTGTGTATGTATCTATCTGATGTAGTTTTGTCTCCATCTTCTAATTTGTTCTGTGGATCCTCAGGTCTGTTTTTTTCTGCCAGTACCATGCTGATTTTATCACAATATCTTTGTAATATAATTTCAAGACAGTGATTGTAATGCCTCCTGCCTTTCCTTTGTTGCCCAGCATTTGTTTTGCTATTCTAGGTCTCTTCTGGTTCCAAATGAATTTTAGGAATGTTTTCTCTAGATCTGTGAGGTTTATCAGTAGTATTTTAATCAGGATTCCATTGAATCTGTGTAATACTTTTGAGAGTATAGCCATTTTCACAATGTTACTTCTTCCTATCCGGGAGCAAGGAATATCTTTCCATTTTGTGAAATCCTCTTCAAGACAAGCTTTTTTTTTTAATTTTATTTATTTATTTATTTGAGAGAGAGAGAGAGAGAG
>NW_004524608.1:204626-210675 GCF_000260255.1 Octodon degus | reverse complement strand
TGCTGGGGGATCGAACCGCGGTCCCTGATGCTTTTGCCAAGCTTGTTCCAAGTAGGTGCTCTAGACCACTGAGCCATCTCTCCAGCCCAGTGAAATCCTCTTCAATCTCTTTTTTTTTCAGAGTAGTATAATTTTCACTGTGTAAATCTTTAATGTCCTATGTGAGATTTATTTGTAAGTATTTCATTTTTGGAGTTGTTATTGTGAAAGATGTGGTTTGTGTAATTTCTCTTTCCATGCATTCCTTGTTTGTGTATAGAAATGCTATTGATTTTTGAGTGCTGACCTTGTATCCTGCTGTGCTACTGAATTTGATTATTAAATCTACAAGTCTCTTAGTGGAGTTTTTGTGGTCTTCTATGTATGGTATCATGTTATCTGCAAATAATGATAATTTCACTTCTATTCCAATCACTATTCCTTTTATTTCTTTCTCTTGTCTAATTGCTCTGGCTAGTGTTTCAGACATATATTGAGCAGGAATGGTGACAGTAGGCATCCTTGTCTTGCTCCTGATTTTAAAGTGAAGGCTTTTAATTTTTGTCCATTTAATATGATGCTGATAGAAGGATTTTTTTTTTTTTGTTGTTGTTGCTCTGAATGACTTCAGGGCAGGTTTGGCTGGCTTGAGTTGTGGGGATCGAACCACAGCAACCTGAGCCTGACTGCTTTGTTGAAGCAGCCACTTAAAGAACTGAGCTACGGGGCAGGCCCCCATGATGTTGGTTACTGGTTTGTCATAGGTGGCTTTTATTAGGTTGAGGTATCTATTCTGATTTTCTGTGGGCTTTTTTTTATCATGAATGACTGCTGGAGTTTGTCAAAGGCTTTTTCTTTATCTATTGAGACGATCATGTGATTTTTGTCTTTGGCTTTGTTGATGTGGTGTATTACATTTATAGATTTGCATATATTGAACCATCCTTGCATTCCTGGGATGAATCCCACTTGGTCATGATGTCTAATCTTCTTGATGATTCGCTGCACTCTTTTTAAAAGTATTTTTTTTCTTTCTGCAATTAGGATAGGTTTTACAGGGTCTCACTACATAGATAGGACTTGTAGTGATTCTCCTGTTTTCAACCTCCCAAGTGCTAGGATTACAGGTGCACACCACCATGCCCAGTCTCAGTCACCGTCTCACCATTTGCTGGGTCAGACTCAGCAAACCCAGGATTGAACCCCAGTCTCTGTGTTCTGCCTCAGTAGTTGCTTTAGTCTGTTGAGCTATCAGGCCAGCCCTTGCTACATTCTTTTTGCTCATATTTTATTGAAGATGTTTGCATATATGTTCATTAAACAGATTGACCTGTAATTCTCTTTTTTGGTTTTGTCTTTCTCTGGTTTTGTTATCAGAGTAGTAGTTGCCTCCAGGAATGAGTTTGGGAGAATTGCTTTCCTTTTAATTTCATTGAAGAGTTTGAGAAGAGTTGGCATTGAATCTCTAAATTTTTGTAGAATGCAGCTGAGGGTCCTTCAAGACCTGGGGTTTTCTTTGTAGGCAACTTTTTCATTACATTTTCAATTTCATTTACTTATATTGGATTATTCTGAATTTTTTATGTCTTCTTGATTTAGCTTAGGTAGTTCATACGTATCTAGGAATTTGTCCATTTCTTCTCTGTTTTTCATTCTGTGAGAGTAAAGAATTTTTTTTTTTTTTTTGCACCAGGGATTGAACTCAGGACTCTGTACTTGTTAGGCAAGTGAGAGTAAAGATTTGAAATAGGTATTGATGATCATGTGAATTTCTGTAGTGTCTGTAGTGATTTCACCATTTTTATTACTTATTGCATGAATTTGAATTATTTCTTTCCTTTTTTTGATAAGGTTGTCTAGTGGTTTATGAATTTTATTTATTCTCTCTTTTTAAAAATTCATTTTAGTGAGAAAAAACCCCCAAAATAGCAATGAAACAGTTTCAAAATAGGTTAGCAGTATAGTTACAGCAATTAATACATTGTATATTGTTGTCTTCATAGTAGTTATTCAGAGGACAAGATGCAGACATGATATCTTGTCTAAACAATATTATTACAAACCTTTCTTCTCAATGAACTAAGAGAAAGTAGCTGTATATCTATCCTAACTATCATATATAGTTATATATATATATATTTTTTTTCTTTTTTTTCCACAACAAAATGGTCCTTTATACTTTTGCAAAGTTAGTAACATGTGATATAAGGTTGCCTAGAGACTAACGTCTGACCTTAACTGGACAGGATGTTTATCTCAGGACTGAGGTAGCTTGTTTGTTTTAGGCGTAGTCCAACCTGCATACATTTGACCAATTTCCTAGCTTCCATGGCTCCCAACATATCCCCCTTTTTGGTTTTGTTTTGTCTGAAATGAATGTTCCATTGCAGTTAGAGAAGCTGTATTTGGAGAAGTCTTTAAAGGACCTTTTCATACTTGATGCCAGTCCAAAGATTGTAGGTACTTGAATTCAGCAAAATAACCCAATATAGTCCAATAGTCCATAATAGTAGTGAATTATCAGCACAACTGGAAATTGTGAGAAATTGTTGAGTTGCACTTTCTACAGCTCAGCATATTAATATAGCATTACTTTTTATTCCTCGTTATTACACTTCTCTGCTGGATGATTAAGACCAAGTTAAAGTAAGACCTATATATCTAAAAATGTAACTTTTGATATCTGACAAGATCAGTCAAATCCCCTCAGGATTTACCATGGAACCATGAATTTTATTTATTCTTTCAAAGAAGCAACTTTTTGATTCATTGGTTCTTTTTATTGTTTTCTTTATCTTCATTGTATTTATTTCTGCTCTGATCTTAATAATTTTCTGCCTTCTTTTAGCATTGGGATTTGTTTGCTCTTTTTTTTTCTAGGAGCAAATAAGTCCTAGAAAAGGTCTAAATAAGTCCATGGAGAAGGTCCCATGTGTTGCTGAGAAGAATGTGTATTCTCATGCTGTTGTGTGGAATACTTTGTGAAGGTCTATTAAATCTATTTCTTCATAAGTTTGGTTTAGTTCTGTTATTTATTTGCTCATTTTTAAATCTATCTCTTTGTGTGAATGGGGTGTTAGAGTCTCCCAGTGAAATTATGCTATGGCTTATTTGATTTTTCATGTCTGTTAAAATTTGTCTTATATAGATGGGTTCTCCTACATTGAGTGTGTATATGTTTATGTTTGTTATGTCTTCCTCTTACAGTTTTCCCCTAACAAGTATGTAATGACCAGGGTTGAGGAGATAGCTTGGTGGTACAATTTCCTGCCTCACAGTGTAATTACCCAGGTTCAATCTCCAGTATCCCTTGCTATGTCAGCCCTGGAGCCCCAGGTGCATCATGCTGGCCATTGAAACTGGGTGTGGTGGTGCATGCCTGTAATCCCAGCACTGAGGAGAATGAAACAGGAGGATCACTACAAGTCTCAGCTGTGTAGCAAGACCCTAAACCAAATAAATAAATGAATAAATAATTAAATAATTAAAAGGTATATCATCACCTTCTTTATCTTTTTTAACTACTCTTGGTTTGAAGTTGACATTGCTAGCAACCAGAATAGCTACCTCTGTTTTTTTTCTGGGTTCCTGTCATATGGAGTATTGTTTTCATCTTGTAGTGTTCAGTCTATTAATTTATTTTTGAGTTAAATATGTTTCTTGTATGCAGCATATTGTTGGATTTTGTTCTTGATCTACTATGCCAGTCTGCTTCTTTTGATTTGTGAATTTAGACCATTTACATTGATGATTATAATTATGTGTATTGGCTTATCTTTTTCATGGTATTTTCCTACAGAACTAAAGTATCTTATTTAAAAAAAAATAAATTGGGGCTGGTGAGATAGTTCAGTGGACTAAGTGCCTATGTATGCAAGCACAGGGACCAAGGTTGGATCCCAGGCACCAAAGCACATGCTGAATAATGTAGTTAGACCAGAGAAAGAGTTGAGGCACACCTGTTAACTGAGTCCACAGGGATGTGTCTGAGGTCTGGATGTGTAATGGTAGGTGTCAAGCCATACTGGTGGTAGCTGGGTGTACAGGCATTGACTGTGCATGGGAGAAATCATTGATCTTCAATCTTGGGCCTAATTTGTTGCTAGAAAAATCTGTTGGCTGGGTCCTTGGGAATAAATCCAGGGCCTGCTATCACAGGGACTGACCTGGACCTGGGGTGGGGCCAGCTCCTGAGTCTGCAAGCAAAAGCTGCATTTTAGGGTAGACCAAGAATCTGAAGGTCATGAGCTGGTTTGGTGCTGGTTGAGCTTGGAGACTATGCACTGCCTGCTTGGAGTTGAGTGGAAGTAGTTGCTTGCTGTTATGGTTTGTGTGTAGTTGTCCCCACAAAGCCTCATGAAATCATGGGACAGACTTCTAGAGTTTGTGATTAACTCATGATCCACTGGGATTATGGGTGTGAGTACGACTCCCATCCTGGAGCAGACAGCCTGAATGCAACTTAAGGGAGATAGATTTGCTCTCTGTAGCCACTGTTGCTGCTGCTCCTTCCTTTTGTTCTTGCTCTTTTCTGCCACCATGAACAGCTGCTCTACCATGTGCTGCTCTGCCTTGGAGCCAACCGAGTGTGGGCTGAAAGCTTCAGTGCCTGTGAGCTAAATGAACCTTTTCTTCCTTCATTTTGGGTTTCAGATATTGGTCCCAGCAATGAGAGAAGAGTAACTGAGACACCTGCATAGAAGCAAGAGCAACAGAAGGAAAGACATAATAAAGATAAAGTGCAGAGATAAATGAAATTGATAATTAAAGAATGAACCTACAAATTCTTTCCTTGGAAGGATCAATGAAATTGTCAAACCTTGTTATCTAAGAAAAAAAGGAGAGAAGATAGAAATAATCAGTCTTATACAAAAGTCGTGACATACTGCCAACCTTACAAAAATTAGAAGCATTATAGAGAATCTATAAACAATTTTATGTTAACCAATTACATAAGCTAGAATGAAATGCTAGAAATATAGAAACTCAAAAATCTCTCCTTCAAATAACTAATCACACTAGTGATTTCGAGGATAGGAAAAGATAAAGAGTGAACATAGACAAAAACACATGCACAAATATATTTTAACCACATGATGATGATAATGTCACCAGAAACTTGGAATTTAAGTAATACTTAATGATTCTTGCTAGGGAGATAGCTCAGTGGCATAAGCACCTGCCTAGAAAGCACAAGGTCCTGAGTTCAATCCCCAATAACGACGACGACAACAACAACAACAACAACAACAACAACAACAACAACAACAAAGAATTCTTGAAATAAAAGAATTTTATTTTCAGAGAAAAATCTAGTAATGCCCTAGGACTTGAAACTTTGATTATTTCATAAAAACTTCTCAAATGGAAAGATATTGCATGGAGAGAATTAAAAATATTGGAGACTGAGGTGAGCAGAGAAAGTGGGCTAGCGAGTGTTCTACATTTTCATCCTATGGGTGTGGTGGTGAGCAGTGGGTAATAGAAGATGAGCATGAGGGGTTGGCTAGAGATGCTTCTTGACGAGTTTGTTAGAGGTGTTAGGATATTCTCACATTCTAACAGCACAAAATATTTGTTAGGATGGTAAGTGCTGATGGCACAGAGCAACATAGAAGAATTTTGAAATGAAGGAGGAAGAGAAAAAAGCAGAAGGCTGTCTCACCGCACCTCAGCAGTGTGACCTTTCCTTCTTGAAATACTTCCCTCTGTTGTCTTCTTAGTATTACACTTCTCTCGTTTTTCCTTGGCTATGCTTTTTCAATCTCTCTCAATGGGCTCAAACTGCATATTAGTGCTATGCTTTCCGTGCCTATAACACTTCTCCTCTCCTCTAGTAAGTTTTAGACAATCTCATGGCTTTCAGTAGTATGGTTGTGCTCATAGTCACGTCTGTTGCTCTGGCCTTTATCCTGAGCTACAGACCCATACCCTGTTGCCCATTTGTCATCTGTTCTCAGGAGACAGTGACATGTCTAAAATGGAACTTTTTTCCCCATAATTTTATTGAGAAACAAATAGCAATGAGACAGTTTCAAACCAAATTGTTAGGACAGTTTCAATAATTAAC
>NW_004524608.1:176607-185739 GCF_000260255.1 Octodon degus | reverse complement strand
TTGATTCATTGCTTTCAGCTGTGTGATTCCCAATTTGTTCTGTGTTAATGTCCTCTGCACTTGTTACAGGTGGGCTTGGGTTCTGAGATTGCATTTTTTTCCTTCTTGTCAGTTTGTGTAGTACTGTATTCTGACCTTTGTTGTAGAGATTTGGTGCAGTTATAACCTTAGCGCCTACTGAAGTTCAGGTGCAGATCTACAAAGTTTGGCTTTATCCAGCTTTGCCTGGCTTGGGTCTGGCTGCTGTGCTCAGCTCCTTCCCACTGCTGCCCTTGGGGGTGAACCTGTTGTGCCCCTCTGGCAAGATTTTCTGCTCCTGGACAGCTGGGTGGTTCTATCCCCTACACTCTCTGCAGGGATTGCCGCTGCAGGGTTTCATCCCAGGCCTGTATGCTAGGCCTGAGCTGAGCCTGGAGAGGACAAGGCGGAGTAGGGTGGAGAGGCAGCTTCCCACACACTCACTGGGCCTAGGCTAGGATTGGGTCTGGGCGATCCCTGAACGTGGCAAAAATTCCTACTGGGTGGGTGGGGTGGGCGAGGTGCTGCGTAGTGGTGGGGGGCATCCAAGGGGGTGGAAGAGGGTCTCACCCATGCTGCGCCTGGGCTGGGAGCAGTAGTAGTTCCCGCTGGTGCAGGGTATCAGGCAGCTCTCCCACACACTCATTGGGCCTGGGCTAGGACTGGGTCTGGGTGTTCCTGGAATGTGGCAGAAATACCTACTTGGCAGGCAGGGTGGGCAAGGTGCTGCTGAGTGGTGGGCTGCATCTCAAGGGCGTGGAGGAGGTTCTCACCCACACTGCACCTGGCCTGGGACCAGTAGTAGGTCCCACCGGTGTAGGGTAGCCGGAAGTTCTCCCACACACTCACCGGGCCTGGGCTAGGACTGAGTCTTAACAACTTTAATAGAGTCAGTTTCTTTTTCTTGGAATTATGTGAAAAAGCATAATGCGTACAAACTCTAAGAAAAGGCAAGAGCAGGTATCCAAGGGGGAATGAAATATATGCCAAAATCTAAATTTGTATTCCAGGCAAAATCAACACTTAAGCAAGTTACTACTATAGCTTCAGTGAAAACAGGGGAAATTCTGCTCTTGTAAACATCAAATTAATGTGGCATGAAATAGTGGTGCTGACACAACACATTGTTCACATTTTTCCTTCTGCTATTTCTGCTAATCATGGCTCTTCCTCTACCTGGGCTCCAGCCTCTCCAAGATCATGGCCTTTCATGCACATAGACAGGGTCTGTGTGACCATCTGGTTAGCTGCCATTGAACTCCTCTTTGGGTCCTACCATCTGGCAAATGGAGTGCAACTGGAATTCTGAGGGAAGAAAACCCAGCTTCTTGTATCCTTAAAGCCTAATACCTTGAACCATGAATGGTATAACCTTGAAGACAAATAGAAGCACAGATTTCATGTGACAGAGATCTTCTCTTTGGGCATCACGAATGTCACTATGGAAATGAGTGGACTGTGTAATGAAAATTAAATTCTTCTCAGGAAAGTCCCATAGGAAGCCTTTAGGCTCTGTGTATATGGTACTCTGTCCATATATGGGAATGCCTAGCATTCCCACAACCTCTTCTCTAAAAGAAGTTAGGCAAAAATCAGATTTAAAAAAAGCTAACTCCTTTTTAAGAGTTTTTGGATCTTTTCTGATGTCCTAAAGATAGAAACTAAATTTTGCCAACAAGTCTTATGGAAGACCACCTAAACTTTTTTTTATAGAATGAGTGAAAAATACACATGAAATGGGGAAGAGAGAGCCCCTCAAAAAGGCAACAAATTTTCCTTAATGATTAAATGTTGTAAAATTATTAGCGATAGAAACATGGTAGAAATGTCTTTAGTTCAGTAACTGATTTAAAAAATTTATGATGGAAACATATGAATTGTGATTGAAACATGGTGGATGTCATGTTTTAATCAACTTAAAAAACTGTTACAGTAAAACATACGTTGCTCTTAATTCCTCTCAAAATATTCCTCCTTGTTTCAAATACATGTATCGCCTCATTCTTGTTACTTTCTGACTTAGTTCTGGATATCTTCTTTTGTAAGTGTCTAGTCATACTGTTCTCTCTCTCTGTCTCTCTCTGTCTGTCTTCGTCCCTTTCTTCCTCATCCCTGATTTTTAAAAATTTTTCTATATGCCCCAGAGGTTTTTAGGGAAGTTATTAACCTACTAAGTGCTTGTGTATCCTAAAAGGTTATAAATTCCTGGTTCAAATCTATTTTTCCACAGCGGTCATGCAACATTCCTGATCAGGGTGACCCAAAGGAGCTGAGGACCTCACCCAAAGGTGATGAGGGCCAGGGCATCCTGGGGAGGCTCCAGGAAGTGATCATCACCTTGCTCCTTGGAGTAGACGGTTGAAAATGTGTTCCCCATCCCTTCTTTGAGCAGGAAGAACCCCAGTCACCTATCCTGGACTGGGAGCTGAAGCTGAGTGATATGGGGTTGGCTCCTTTCCCAGGCATATGCTTAGAAAATGGTCAACCTTACACTGTGGTGCCACATAGGGGTGCATAGCTGATCTGCAGCCTCTAGTCCTCACACTGTTTCCTTTTGTCTTCTCTCATCCAAGACCCCACCGCCTGCCCTCCAATTCTGATTCTTTTGTTATCCAAAATCCCAGCCTGGTACAATGTCAGCCTAGAATGTGGAAGCCCAGGGACAACAGAGAACATGACAGTGGCCTGGTGGAAGACAGACCTGCTCAGAGAGCCAGAGCAGTGGAAGTCACTGGCCATAGCCCTCAGCTTGGGGGTCTGAGCCTGAGCCTGCCTCAGAACCAGCTGCATGATGGCCACCTCCCCTGTGTGGTCGGAAGCCCCACAGCTGAGAAGAATGCAATGTGTCTATTCACAGCGCAGTGGGTGTGATCAGCAAAGATGAGAGAGGGAGATGGATTGGCAGTGAGGGAGGGAGTGAGGCTGGGAGGACTCAGGATGATGGCTGCAGGCTGTGCAGCATTGCAAGCCTGGATATGAATTACAGCCTGAAGAACCCACCTGGAAGAGCAGTCACAGCTTGGAGAATGTTGCAGCATCCAGGCATCGCTCTGGCCACTCCAGTTCCCAGGGCCATCAGAAAACAAGCAGGAGACAAGAAGGACTTCAGTAAGGACTGATGAGCAACCCAGCCCTAGGTTGCTCTTATCTTTGACGCTCAGGAGCTCTGGCTGTGTGGGTGGCACGGGCACAGCCCAGGCAGGCTGGTAGAGGTCCAGTGTTTCAGTTGCAGACCAGAAGCCCTTTTTCTGAGAATAGTTACTGCCTCTGACTACATAAGCCACAGCCAGCCTCCTGTGAGCAGTGTGGGTACCTGCAGTCACACAAGCAGTTACCACAATTTCCGTCAGCCTGAGGGCTTATTCAGCTGTTTAAGGAACCACAGGGGATGGCTCAGGGCATAGGAGCTCTTACAGTGAAAGTGTACCCACAGGCCCTGGTTTCATAAAATAACAACAATTCTTCCACACAGCAGGACTACACAGCAGGAGCAACGGAGATAAAACAGGAGGTGCAGTCATCAGGTCAGCTGATCTGCCCACCAGTGTCCCTCTGAGCTTGGCTTGCTCCTTTGCGGCTCTCATCTGCAGCCTCTCCCTCATCACTTCATTCAGCATTCAATGCACAAACTTGTACCAAGCACTTACTGTGGGCTGAGAGGTGAACGTGAAAAATTGTTCAACCTCAGGCATACAGTGCAGGCGGGACTTTGTTATCTCCTGTCTATGTGCCCTTGGATAAATTGTGCAGTTTGTTTAAACCTTTCTATCTATGAAGAATACTCCTATCTCTTCTGTAGGGTTGTTGTGAGAATTTAATCAGGTGGCCCATGTGACACAGCAGGTCAATAATTACTAGATTATCATTAGCTAGAAGATGATGGATACATTTCTAGATAAAGAACCAACTGCAGTTGAAGTAAATAGTAGGATGGTTCCAGAAAAAATTGAGAAGCTGCTATATGATTTGGAGAGAGACATCACTGAGAAGGGAATCCTTTAGGCCTTAAGGACAAAGAGGAGTTTTCTTGTAGATGTTTATGAAAGATATCCTAGACAGAAAGCACAAATACTGAGGTGTGAAGAACACAGACCCATCATGGTGTGAAGAACACAGATCCTTTCTGTGGCACTGCTCTGTCCTTTGGGGGTTTGTAAAGAACAAAGAGACACAGAGCAAAGGGATAAAGAATGCCTCTCTAGCCAGCAAAAACAGAGATGGGACAGAAGACCTGGCACAGTAATGTGACAGTGGCCTGGAGCAGAGAGATGGGAAGGAAGGAAATCCACCTAGTCATAGCAAGGTTGCACACTGGGACACAGGCCTGGAGCAGGGTCCCCACCTGCGGCTCTGATACCCAGTTGTCTTTGGCCCCAGGTTGTCTTGTGAGCTTTGGAGGGGATTCCTTGTTGTATTTCTGATAGTGAGTCTGGGGGCTGGGTGTGGATCTGGAAGAAGAAGAATATAAAGACTGAGAGAGGTAGGTACTGGGGAGACTGTGGAATGGGGGTACTCTGGGAGGGCAGTGGATGCAAGAGTGGGCAGTTGGGGAGGGCAATGGGCAGGTATGAGTTCTTCCTTGGTGAAAGCCTGGGGCAAGAGGTGTATGAATGCTCCGAAAGGAAGGGTGGTGTGTACAGGCACAGGGAAGGGGTCTTGAATCTGCATTCACAGCCCAGAGAATGAGGGCTGCCCTTGGGCTGGGCCTGGTGAGGAGGTGCCTCACTTGCATACTCTCACTGAGTGCCTGCTGTGGAGTCACTCTCCTGCCACAGGCCAGCTTCATCAGCTGCTCTGCAGACCCTTCCCACAGAGGGTTGCCACAGATGGGTAGACTTGACAGCCAGGTTGTACCCTATATGGAGATCAGCCCCAGGGGGCACCCTAGGGTGAGCCTGGTTCCGGCATGCTTTCCCTAGGAAGTCTAGGATGCTTGGCTGCGCTGTCGGGTTCTGAGCGCAATCCTTGCCATGGCTGTGAGCCTGAGCACCCACAGCATGCTGGGAGCTGTAGTGCAAAGGGAGAGTGCCTGGAAAGCACATTTCCACATCCATATGCAGTACTCATCAGATCCTTACTGTACCCAGGGGAAGGGGAAGGCCAAGTCAGGCAACTGGCAGACTCCAAGGCACATAAGTTGGTAGCAGAAGAGAGATGAAAACCCTGCAGGGACTCCTTGCTTTGAGCTGAAACTAGGGCACAGGAGAGGCAAGAGTGGAAGTGACAAGGTTCTGGTGGTACAAGACCCACATGAAGTAGAAGTGGGTCTTAGCTGGGCCTGGAGGCAGGCCAGACTGAAGGGTCTGAGGACCATGAAGAAATGGTCATCTTTCCTGATACCCTTGGCTCTATTCCTTCTCCCCTTCTGAGACCTGCCACAAGAGTTACCCATTTGTATGAGGGCTCTGAACCATCCCTGGAATGGGCCCTTAGTGGTTGCTGGCCTTTTGTAGGAAGTTGGTGCAGTGGTCCTAGGTTGGATGATTCTACTGAGGGGAAGACCTGGAGATGGGCTGGGCTCAGGAGGAGAGGGCCCCTGAGGTTTGGCAATATGGAGATTGTTGGGCTCACACACAGAGGTTGTGATTCAATGAGTCTAAGATGGGAAGCTTCCACTTCTACGAAGGTTCACTATTGGAGCTGGGCTGAAGGACCACCAGGCTGAAGAGTAAGCAAAGGGAAGGGAAGAAGAGCTGCATTCTAGACACCTGGAGCACAGGCAGCTGGATTCTCATTTCATCCATCCTTTGACTTCTCTAAAGAGGGGATAACTGAAAATCATTGAGCCACGCAAAATGAACAGCTTAGAAATCCCCTAGTCTAATGCAGCAGTTTGTAATGGGGCAAACTGAGGCTGGCGTGGATCACTAGACTTACCCAAGAGTTACCTCAAACAGAGCAGAACAGGGGTCTCTTCTGTCCCAGCTTACCTGCTAGCCCTAGCTGCCTGACTGCTGGAAACATTGTGGCTTCCTATTTTAGGCTCCTTAAATTATATATTTCCACCTAACCTAGGATTCAGGGGACTCAGGAACATAGCTCATTGGAACTCCAGCCACAGTTTTTCATACCATGGCTACCCTGTGCCGGTGGGACCTGCCGGTTCCAGCCCAGGCGCAGTGTGGGTGAGACCCTCTTCCACCCCCTTGGGGCCCCTCCCCCACTCTGGAGTACCCCCTGCCCTGCTTGCCCAGTGAGAATTTCTGCCTTGTTCTAGGGACCCCCAGATCCAGTCCTAGCCCAGGCCCCGTGAGTGTGTGGGAGAGCTTCCTCTCCTTCTACTCCACCTTGTCCCCTCCAGACTCAGCTCAGGCCTGGCCTACAGGCCTGAGGTGAAACCCTGCAGCTGCAATCCCTGCAGAGAGTGTAAGGGACAGAAACATCCAGCTAGTCCAGGAGCAGAACATCTTGCCAGAGGGGCACAACAGGTTCACTCCCAAGGCCGGCAGCAGGAAGGAGCTGAGCACAGCAGCCAGACCCAAGCCAGGCACAGCTGGATAAAGCCAAACTTTGTAGATCTGCACCTGAACTTCAGTACATGCTAAGGTTATAACTGCACCAAAGCTCTACAACAAAGGTCAGAAGACAGTGCTACACAAAATGACAACGAGAGAGCAAAATGCATTCTCAGAACCCAAGCCCACCTGTAACAAGTGCAGAGGACATTAACACAGAACAAATTGGGAATCACACAGCTGAAAGCAATGAATCAACAGCTTCTGAAATTAAGAAACAGCTGCAGAAAGGTATAGAGGAACTCAGATTGGAACTGAAAAAAGAAATCCCTGAATTAAAAACAATTTTTCATACCAGAGAAGTAAAGAAAGAGAGGAGCAGCAGCAATGGAGAAGGAAAACAAGTCAGGTGACACTCAACTTCTTTGGAAGCTCCAAGCCTCTTAGAGGCAATGACTACACTCTCCGGACACAGGGAGTCAAGTCCTACAGGAAGAATGGGAGAATTATAAAGAACAGAAATGTATTTCTCACAACTTGATGGCTAAGGCTTTCACAAGCCAAGAGATCCAGAGTTTTCTGAGGGCTTCTTTCTGATTCCAAGATTATGTCCTTGTTGTCTTGTCCTGCAGAAGAGACAAAGGCTGCATTCTCACAAGGCAGAAAGTGAAACCACAAAAAATGGGGCAGACGTCCTCGGTAAAGCTCTTGTCTACAAGTGCAGAATTTAGCTCAGAGACACCTACAAGGTGTCAGGAAGGGTCAGCAGAGATTAGGGTGAGACCCAGCTCTGAGAACTGGCTTCTAGCTCAGCCTTGGAAGTGTTATTTTATTGCCTGGATCTCAGTTCACTCTTAGAAAATGTGGACAACAATAACGATGCCTACGGCTTGGATGATGTTGTCTCTTTAGAAATTCATATTGAAATTTTAGCCCTGGTATGACTTTATTAAGAGGTGTGCCCCCTAGGAGGTGGTGGAGTTATGAGAGCAAAGTGCTCCAAGGAGGGAACTGAGCTAAATTCTGCACTTGTAGACAAGAGCTTTACCGAGGACGTCTGCCCCATTTTTTGTGGTTTCACTTTCTGCCTTGTGAGAATGCAGCCTTTGTCTCTTCTGCAGGACAAGACAACAAGGACATAATCTTGGAATCAGAAAGAAGCCCTCAGAAAACTCTGGATCTCTTGGCTTGTGAAAGCCTTAGCCATCAAGTTGTGAGAAATACATTTCTGTTCTTTATAATTCTCCCATTCTGAAGTTTTCAGTGTGGAAGCATAAGCGGACTAAGAGACCTATCCAAGTTTTCTCAGTCCGGGATTATAAACTGTTAGTTTGCTATTCAAACCTGGAGAGGCAAGCCCTTCAGTGGTCAGCTGGAGATCTGAATACTGATCCCCTTTTTAATGCTTAGATCTCTAATTCATTTTGACTCTAGCTTAGTGCATGGTGATAGGCCTGGGTCAAGTTCTAGTTTTCGGCATGATCTCATTCAATCCAGCTATCCCCCTACTGGAAATTTTCCCAGAAGAACTGAAAACATCATATCACAGTGATATATGTGCACTTATGTTTATAGCAGCACAATTTGTGATAGCCAAATCTTGGAAACAACCAAAATGCCTGTCACCTGAAGAATGGATGAAAAAGATGTGGTATTTTTATACAATGGAGTATTACTGATTTGTTCCAATGGTGTTTGTAAATAGGATTTCAAGTCCACATCTTGTACAGCAATTAACCACTAAGAAGAATATATGCAGTGTGTTATTTGTTGAAACTGTACTTCCAATTTGATTTGAAGCTGTCTCATTGCTGTTTATCAATAAAATTTTTGAAAAAAAAGAAACAATGGAGTATTACTCAGCTATAAAGAATGAGACACTCGAAGCCTTCATATGTAAGTGGAGGCCTCTTGAAGATATACTCATAAGTCAAATAAACCTGACACACGTGTAAATATCATATAGTCTCCCTAGTGTAAGAACTCAAAAGAAGAAATAAAGATAGAAAGTTATTAAAAGGAAAGCCAGAACTTAAGAATTAAATAATTAGAGAGGGCAAGGCGAAAAGCCAGGAAACATGACAGGATACAAAACCATACATTTATATGCAAGATAGTTTAGGCAATGAACCTGAGAATCTTCAGCAGATGTTTGAAACTAGCAGTTAATTGGTAGGATTTGCACCTTGACTAACTATATATGCTGATACCTGTGAACTAAGCAACTGCACTGAAGATAGCAACGTATAATACTAGGGCCATGCTTAGAATTCCTGTCATTCTGATCTTTTAAATATGTACTACTTCTAATATCCTATCCATTACTGCTATATTGTCTCTCAAGTAAATATTTGTTTAAAAAAGGTAATAAATGAAAACAAGAGACAAGAAAAAAATGTCATAGGACTGTCTTGCTACAATGCTGTATAGGGTTAGATTTCTAAATTTCTGTGTAAAAATATGAAATTGTTTATTCCGATTTTTAAAAATTAAAAAAATTTTCTTCAAATTCTGTAGAGATTTAAAGTTTAACATATTAATACTTGATGGAAAATACGGGCTCCATGCTATGTCTAAGATGTTTGACATTCAGACAGATAGTGAGGTTAAGCTCAACTACCTATATTATAGGGTAATAATATCATTAAGCTTCTCTTCT